>NC_135310.1:62000051-62319694 GCF_048772815.1 Callospermophilus lateralis | reverse complement strand
TGTCATGTCCAAGTCTGTCTGCTTTTAAAATTTTGTTTGTTTGTTTTAAATTGCAAGGGTAAGATGAACTGCAGTGCAAGATGGGCTGTTTTGATATAGTACAATCATGATACCACTTATTTTTCAATGTTAACATGAATAATTTTATTTTTTTCTTTCCATCTAAAGATGTGTTACCTTACTGCATCAGTAATCATATTAAAGATCTGACTGTAAAATAAATCAGCAAAAGGAGTCCATCTTTGCTTCATTCCATTTTACTCAAACCCTATTAAAAGTTATGTACTTTTTGATTATAGATTCAAAATGATTAAAAGTGAATGGTAATATATTTTATACATACATCCACAAATTTAATTTACATTTTAATAAAAAATCCCACATTCTGATATATCTTCAACATTAAAAATGTAAATAATATGGTAAAATTATTATAAAATTCAATTCATAGAAGACCAAATTTTAAAGTTGCTAGGGTGTTATTTTATAACCTAAATGAATTAAAATTAATAATAATCAAAGGTAAAATCTAATTCCTAGATCCTATTTTTTTTATTTATACCATGGGCAGACAACTCCAGCCATATATTTTGATATATATATGAAATGTGATATATATGTATAAAAATAAATTTGTAACAACTTGAGTACTTATTCTTACCCTAACTTACTTCATCAAGGCTAACCATAGTGATGGGAGATATTTGCTTATTCAATTATAATATGAGGTAGAAAATTATTTGCTACCTCATATTAAAATAAATACTGGGCTAAAGCCCCACATCATCTCTAAAGAATGTGGGTAATTAAAATTATTTTACTATTATACACCATTACTTTTTAAAGTGATGAAATAGACAAAATATTTGTGCTACTTGCACTTGCAAAATGAAACTACAAGAAGGTTGTAAAAAAATGGATGTGAGCATATGTTAAGTCATTTCCTCTGAAATCCACAAAAATAGTAACAATATGAAAATCTACACATGTGGCTTATAAACTGGAAAGTTTTTCCCTGTCTCTTTTAATGCTAATTTACAAAGAATTTAACTCGTTAATATTTTAACTACACCTTCTCAGGTAGAGCTAGAGTCTCCTGTCACTATACGTAAACATGAACATCCTAGAGAATTCTCTATTTTCTGAAATTAGTTTCTGCTCTCCCAATGGTTGTTGCTTGCTTACTAAAGCAATATGTAAATCTGTGACATAAGCTTTTATTACACGGTGATTCCATTCTGCCACTGTGACCAAAAGTATTTGATTGCTGATCAAATTCTCTGTATTCGTTTCACCTTTCCCCCAATCTCTGTTAGGTTCTGAGCTCATGCCCAAAGCGCTCTCCACCAGGATAGTGGGAGGCATTTGGTGGTTTTTCACACTTATCATCATTTCTTCGTATACTGCTAATTTAGCCGCCTTTCTGACAGTGGAACGCATGGAATCTCCTATTGACTCTGCTGATGATTTAGCTAAACAAACCAAGATAGAGTATGGAGCAGTAGAGGATGGTGCAACCATGACTTTTTTCAAGGTAAGTCCCACTGGCTATCTAAAATTTATATGTTAAATATTATTATTTATGCAGGATAATTGATAGCATATAACTCAAGGGGTAGAAAGTTGTAAACTTCACCTGTGTCCACAAAAGTGAATCATTTTGATATGCGAATATTACTTTTGCATTACAAGTAAGTATTCTGCTCTTATTTCAAAGAGTATCTGCCCAAAGGAAACATCTTTTTTTCTCAACAAGGTTTTATCTTTTAATGAAAAAAATAATATGTTTGTTGAAAATTAAATAGTTATAGATTTGGATTCTACAAGGCTTGGTTAATCAGAAAAGAACACTTACATGTAAGATTGTTTCCCATGTATACATTTATTTCTGTCAAAATGAGGCAGGGGATGAGAACTAAAAGAAAAATCAGTTCTTATTGTCTGTACAGTTATTCATCTAGTATTCTGCAAGATATGGTCTGGAAATAGGATACCCTCTTGAATTCACTGTGGTTTCCAAAAGAGCAGCCCTCTGTAACACTTACATGGGAATTATAATTTTTGTGCAGTTCCTGGCATATAGAGCACCTAATTCTCTTTATTACTCCTCTCTTTCTACTTCTGTTTTCTTACCAATCCAAAGTAGATCAGATAGGGAGATTTTACTTTAAGGAGTATCAATTTATAATTCCTTTAATATTTTATAAAGTATTTTTCAGGCTTTTAGAGACTGGGCAAAATTTTTAAACACTTAAATTTCCTTTCAGTGTTCCTATAAATGCAATAGGTAGTTCTATTGCACAGTAGAAGTAGTAGATTTTTTCTTAAATAATTGGTTCAAGCTATAAAATAAATTCCTCATCAAGCATGCACCAAGTGCCTATTGAGTGCCAGAAACTGCACTACTGGTTAGGTATTCTACAAAAATTATGACCTCATTATCACTTTCAAGGAGATTACAGTCAAGTTGATAACAGAAGAATAGGTCAACAATCAGAAAACAGGATTTTATGTGATTTAAAACAGCAATTTTACAACATTATGCAATTTTCTTGGTAAAAATTCATGCAGAACTTTCAACTTTCTTTACAAAGTTCTGAAGGACACCAAATTTCCAAAGAATGTGATAGATTCTCTTAGTTAGCTCCTTAAACTCTTAATTATTTTTCTGAGTGAATTTCTCTTATGGGTAGGTTAAAGATTGAATGCATACTTCATATTTAATTACCCATTCATTAATTCTTAATGAAATGCGTTGAATAACCAAAATATGAGTAAAACAATTTTCTCAGAGTGGTATTACTTGACATTAATAATGTAATTGATCAATTTTTTTCAAATTAAATATATACAATTATTAGAGATTTCCTTTCTACTAATACTGATTTTGAGATTTTTATTTTTATTTTAAGAAACTAGTTGATGAAATTCTTAAAACTCAATGTTAGTGTCAAAAATTTTTCAGGGAGTGAATACATGTTGCATTGAAATTATTAGAGTATCCAAGTGCCTTTGAAGCTGAGTTTGAAAAATAACACAAATAAAGTACCTATCAGTGATTTGACACCAGAAATGTTTATATCAATTTCACAAATATTTCATGGCCTTAATTTCATTTTTGTTTTAAGAAGACTCAAATATCTTATTTCAAAGCCCTAATGTATTATTAGCAAAGCTCCCTTGGAAAAAAATAGTTCCAAAAAATAATTCTCTTTTTTCTCCTTATGTCATTTTTCTTTTTTAAGGTTATTTTCCTCCTTGTTTGTCTTTTCAATCTTTTGTTCTTTTTTCTTCTTTTTAGTTCAGCTGCTCTCTGCCGTGTCATTTTTTTCCTACCTTCACTTTTCCTTGCTACCGGCTTTTCTTCTTACTCTTTCATCTCCTGCACACAAGGGTGCCTCTAGCACCTGGAGAAAATTGACATGAAGCAACTTTCTGTTTCCAACAGCACAGACTTTCTTCAGAATTGAAGCCTTCTGGATTATACACTAGTTACAATAAAAACCATACAGTGATAATTGCTAAGTTGACAATTACCTTATGTTGCTAACTATCACATGCTGAATTCTTACTGTTAAAATCAGAAAGAAAAAAAAAAAAAAAGCCCTGAGTCTTAGAGAACATTGTATGTTGATTTTTCTTTAGTATTTTAGTGTGGTCCTAAAGATTCTCTTTCCAACTTCATGTTTTGGCTCGTTAAACTATATAACTATACTAACTATGGTATAAAAAAATTCTAGCACTCTAGAATTCAAATAAATGTATCCTTACTTTGAAATCCTACAGTGAACTAGAAACTATTCTGTACTATGTATTTATATTTTATACCACCCTTTCATTTTTTAATTAACAGCCATACATACAAACACTCTAGGAAGCACCTTCAGGCATTGACTTATAAAGGAATTTCCATTATGTTTCTATTAATTTAATAAGACCCTTAACTAATTGTTATGGAAGGCTCAGTTACCAAAAATTATTTTAAAACTAATAGTTCTTTCAGTACAAGTAAGATTGGCTCAAGATATCTGGCCATACAGCAGGTGAGCGCTCAGTATTACAAAGGCACAGGCAGAATTACAATGTTGCTCTACCACAGCAAATAATTCTATTTCCAAAAACAGGCTTGATTTTGTTCACTAACTCATATGTATATTGTCTTTGAGAAGAGGTCTTTCTTCCTCTCTTCTATATCCATTATGCTATCCACACATTCTCTCCAGGGATAAATATAAAGCCATAACTAAAAAAAGTAATAATTCAAAATCAAACTGCTTCTCCAGTTTTATCCAAGGAAACTAAATGAAGTGGATGGCATCACTAGTGTGTTCTTGGTCATATTTAGATTAAAAAAAAAAATAGATGAGAGATCAGGAGTTTCATTAAAAAGCATTAAAAGAGGAATCAAAACCTCCATTTTGGAAATCTAAGAATTTTATGTACTAGAGTTAAAATCTTACTCCAGGCCTAAACAAAATGCTACCAAACAAGTGTATTCTTTTCTCCCTGAAGTATGAAAATTAGGAGAGTGAATCAATAGAAACCAGAAGATCAAAAATAACTCAACAATAGCCTCTAGGTATTATGGACTCTCAGAAAAATCCCTATAATTTGAAGGAAGTCAAATGTTTTACAAAATGAAGCTGAATAACGTTTTTTCTATGCATCCCATGACCCCAATGGATTTAAATGTTCACAAATTCTGTCCAGAGTTGTTCTATCTGAAAATTTTGATTTTGCTACACATTCTAACATAGTCTGTCCATCTAAGAAGAATGGTGGTAAAGGAGGCATTTTTTTAAAAGAATATGGTAAATAAAATCCTGGCATATATTTAAAGGAAATGTAAGTGGCATCAAATTCCTAATGTAAATACTTTAGGTCTTCTAAAAAGACAGAGTCTACATTTCATTTTATTGTTCTATTATTTTTACAGTGCTGAAGATTGAACCCAGGGCCTTTCTAGGAGAAATCTATCTATTTCTCCTAGTTCAAACCACTATCTCATCTCTCCAAGGTTACTGGAGTGATTTAAAGCTCTTTATAAGGACTCCCTTCCATTTGCTTCAACTTGAGAGCTTAGCTCCTTAGCAGGATTACAAAGCACAGGTCTGGCTTCTTACTCTCTATTCATTTTCCCTTATACTTGAAGTTCGAGCCAAACTGGTTTGTCTTTTGTGTTTTGCTGTATCCTGAACTCTCACACCTCCTTCTCTGACATTATGCTCATTTTTTCATCACCACCCATCCCTTTCAATCTAATTAGTTAGGTTGTCTTTATTCTTGAGATATTTATGTATCCTTCCTATACTCCCAGAAAAATTTCCTAACACTTTTTAGACCAAAATCTACCCAGCCTGGGAAAAATGTTCATTTGTTTCCCCTAAGTATTCTCTTTTTATTCTAAATTATCATTAAATTATCAATCCAAGATATATTTTCATATTCCCCACCCCCATCCCTGCCGCCATGTTCCCATACTTCACTGCACAGCAAGAGGACAGGGATTGAATGAATCTGTATCATTCATTCTTGTATCTATAGCCCTTAGCACTGAATTTGCATATGTCATGGGCTTGTGTTGGTTATCATTTGTCTCAATAATATTGCTAAATGATCAGCCAAAACCCCTTAATGATGTGAAATGGAAACCTTTAGTTAGCTTACAGGTAAGGTGGATATTGGGAGCCTAGAATATTTTCTACATTTTGAGTAGGCTCAGTTTCTTTTACACTGGAGTCAAAGTCCTTTTTGCAGCAGTTTCTTTGGAAGCTTTATGGATTTTAAATGCATCCGATTGAGTGTGCTTATGATCAAAAAGCCATATCTTCAATTCTTTTAAAGATACTGTATGCTTCTCTTTATATTTAATCATTGCTGCTTTGGAGTATAAATTCTTTATCAACAGGAGAAAGTCAGCCAGGTATGGTGGTGCAGGCTTGGGAGGCTGAGGCAGGAGGATCACAAGTTCAAAGACAGCCTCAGCAAAAGCAAGGTACTAAGCCACTCAGTGAGACTCTGTCTCTAAATAAAATCAAAAAAGAAAAGATAAAAAAAGAAAAAAAGGTGGGGGGGGGCTGGGTATGTGGCTCAGAGGTTGTTTGCCCCTGAATTCAATCCCTGGTACCAAAAAAAAAAAAAAAAAAGGGGAATGTCTACAAGCCATTACCTTAAGGCAACATATTTGATTCTTAACTAAGTTCAGAAACTACGTTGAGACAATATTAAGAAATTTCACTAATTTCACTGGCTTGATACACTAAAGATTAAAAATATTTGCCAGGTGTGGTAGCACACATCTGTAATCCCAACACTCAAGAGGCTGAGGCAGGAGGATCCCAAGTTCAAAGCCATCCTCCGCAACTTATCAAGGCACTAAGCAACTTAGTGAAACCCTATCTTAAAAACAAAAAGAGCTGGGGATGTGGCTCATTGGTTAATTGCCCCTGGGTTCAATCCCCACTATAAAAAATAAAATAAAATAAATTAAATTAAATAAACACTTTTATTATCCAACCATACAAATTTTAACACTTCTCTATTACCTCTAAGTTTTGCCTGCAAACTGGTTAGTTCATTTTTATTTCATTTTCCTCCATCTATTTGTAGTTGTTGTTGTTATTGTTGTTGTTAACATTTTCTCTCTTTCTTGTACAACCTTATCATATGTAGTTAAAGCTAAACAACTGATACATTAAACATTTTGTAATTTTCTTTGGCTATGTCTGACTAAAGGATTTTAGTCATTTCTATCTAATTTTAGTCATTTTCTATCTCAGATAACCATAAAATATACTTTTAAAATACCATCCTCCTCTGTATTCATGGACTTCCATTTTTCTGTCCTCTAATTATTTCCTTTTCATTTGTTCTATGTGGCATAAATCAATGCTACATACTTATATTTTCTTTATGAATGTACTTTATCCTTTTACCAAATTCTGTACAGTTATGTATGAGCAAAACAAATGTTGCCATAATCAATTTCATTGATGGAAAACCTGTGACAGAGGGCTTCAGATAGAATGTATGGCATAGGTGTGACTGCTTACAAAGTGTTGTTCTCCATAGATGGGTAAAATGGTTTCTCTCTCTCTCTCTCTCTCTCTCTCTCTCTCTCTCTTTTCCAAAATATGTAGCCTTCTATGACATTCCCATTTTAACCCTCTGTTGAAAGGCAATTTATTTGAAAGTCTAAGCAATAGAGATATAAATGCAAAAGGGTGGATTAATATTTCTGTCTGAGGCAAATAGTTTTATCTTTATCTTTGTTGTTATCTAACAACAAAAGTGTCTCTCTCTCTCTCCTCTCTCTCTCTCTCTCTATCTCTTACACACACACACACACACACACACACACACACAATACACACACACAATACACACACACACACACACATCTTCCTCTTTAGGAGATCAAAGTACATTCTAAGTATCAGCTCATTAATCTTCATAACAGCACTTAAGAAAGGTAGGAAGCAATTATCATTATACTCATTTAACAGATGAGGAAACTGGGCCATAGAGAGGTTAAGTGACTTATTAATTATGAAAGCAGTAGCCAGGGGCTCATAGTATCACAATAAAAGTAATAACCAAAGAGATCAAGGCACAGCCATCATTACTCAGAAGAGCTAAGTACATTAGTCATTTTGGTGCACCCACATGACCTCAACTATTTGATCATATTAAGTTTCTAAACATTTACATTAAGCCATTGATGCAGATAGAGCTACAACAAGTTCTTTATAGTTTGCCACTTATTCTGATCTTATCAATTCAATGATCTCCTGAAATTAAATTGAACTGGGGTGATAAGTTTTAAAGTCTGAATAGCTAGTGTGTCATGCCTGCAATGACTGTTTTGAAAGCTTTAGTGATCTGACTTTCTTAGGTACTAGAAAAACATGTCATTTTTAAATTAAGCGATAGAATATAAAAACATGTGCTTAACAACTAGATTTATAAACACATACCATACACCTTGTTCATAATTCTTTATTGTTTAAAAATCATAAATTGTATGTTATTTTTAATACCAAAAGAGCAGTGGTGTTAATACATGAATAGGATATTGTATATTTACTGTAAAAGATTCAGTAATTACTTGCTAGCACATGGATAGAAATTGGCTTACATATTTTGCAGTGTTCACATATTTGCTAGTACTCTACAAGCCCTAATCACCTCCTACCATTATGCAATATACTAACTACAATTTTTGTGGTATTTCATTAAGTCTAGGGATGATTTCTCAGTACGTGCTCACAAAAGACTAGTTCTGCTTATTATTAATTTGCCACATAGTTTTGTTTCAGGTCATTTTTACTTATTTGAAGTCTGTTTAAGTTTAGTTAATGACATTCTGTTTTCTTCCCAGTATTTTTGGAAAAAAAGAGTTTTCTAATTTCAGTACTAGTGATATTGTCTCTGTTCCATGGAAACTAATTTAAAATGAAATATCAACAAGGTGGTAGGTATATTCACATCAAAAACTCATATATAAAGTCTTTGACATATTATTAGATCTTACCTCCATAGGTATGTATTATAAACTAGACCATTGCCTAGTGATGTTAAAGGTACTGTTTTATCAGTTAAGTAACTTCTTTAACTTAT
Organism: Callospermophilus lateralis; assembly: GCF_048772815.1. Lineage (NCBI taxonomy): Eukaryota > Metazoa > Chordata > Mammalia > Rodentia > Sciuridae > Callospermophilus > Callospermophilus lateralis. Next base: position 62,311,075 of record NC_135310.1, on the reverse strand, counting down.
GGGGACAATGTCTTTACACTAAATTCTAGAAAATGTTGCTGGGCTACAACCAGTAAGACTGGATAGCATGTATGTCTCATGGAAATACAGTCCTTTCCATGGCAGGCAATTATATCACTGTGATAAATAAGAAGTATTGATTTTTTTCACATTGAATTCCTTTATTCTGAAGGAAAAAGTTAATATTATGACATTAGGGTATGTTTTAAATGTCTTTAAGATATTCATTTATGAGCCAGGTGAGATGGCGCATGCCTTTAGATCCCAGCAACTTGGGAAGCTGAGACAGGAGGATGGCAAATTTAAGGCCAGGTTCAGCAACCTCTTGAGGCCCTAAGCAACTTAGTCTCTATCTCAACATAAACCATAAAAAGAGTTAGGGGTGTAGCTCAAGGACAAAGTGTCCCTGGGCTCAATCTCCAGTACTAAAAAAAGAAAGGAAAAGATCCTTTCATGAATAATTACTAGAGCTATAATGTATAGCACAGCAAATATAGTGAATAATAATGTATAGTGTATCTGGATGTTACTATAAGAATAGATCTTAAGTGTTCTCAACATAGATGTAGGCAAAAATAAAATATTTATGTCAGGTAATGGACATGTTAATTAGTTTGAGGAAGTCATTAACAAGATGCAGCATGTTGTATGATTTAAATATATACAATTTTTCTTCGCCAATCATAAGAATACCTTTGGGGAAATTAATTAGTTCATTAGATAAATTACAAAATATTGATTTATTTATGTCAACAATTATCAGTCTGGGTATATATGAGACCATTAGAGTCACTTACGAAGTTTTCAGAAAATCCTAAGCCTAAGCCTCTGAGTTTGTAAAAAAACAACAAAACAAGACAACAAACAGCAAACTTGCTTTGGTGATACTATTGTGCAGGCAGAGTTAAGACGAAATTGAAATGATCCCTTCATTTATTGACACCAATAGTTAATAAATGATTGTATCTACTTTTATTTCTTTCATATTAGGGTGACTCTTTTTGCTTTTTGAAACCCAGACCCCATGATAATTAGTGTAAGGCATGAAACAATGGTAAATCTTCTGACTGAATTTTTAAATTTTACAAGTTATTTACCAGAATTTTGTTTATATCTTTTTTCAATGTAGATTTGCTGAAAATAAATAATCTAACTACATGCTCATTTCTGAATCTTTTCCTGGAGCCCTCCAAAAGATAAGCAGAATTGTCATATTATAGGGTCACAAAACAAGTTAGATCTTTATTCTTCAATGTTGTGTGGTGGGATAAATACTGACATTTATTTGAATCACTGGGTGAAAGTATATTTTTAAAAATATATGTTCCAAAGAACCTAGAGAGTCAATGCTCTTTTTTCCTTTGTACACCTTCATTATATATAATTCTATCATAAAGTGGGTGGGAGGAAATTAGGGGAGAGTCCTTTAGGGAGCAGAGAAGAGTCAGAAGGGTTGCACCTGTGATTGGTGTTTACAGAGTAGAGGGTAAGATTAAGACATGTTTCTTATTTTAAATTAGAAAGGTTAACTGAGATTAAAGTTAATACTTAATTGAGACAAAAGAACTGATATTAATTAGCCTTTTCTGTGGATTTATAATAAATTGGATTCTGAGCAAGAGCTTTGGGGTTGGGGCTCACCTAGTTTTCTTATTGTACTACATTGTAATTTAGTGAACTACTTGCACTTCTCTCTCTGTTGTAAAAGAACATATCACCGGTTTTAACTGATGAAGGTAAATTACCACACAATTCTAATTTATATCTTACTTTGTGTTCTTTGATAATTTCTCAGTATCTCTTGGCAGATCTGAATAAAATGTGCCTCAAACATGAAATTCTTCTTTAACTTGGGTGTTGGAAATTCTGATATAGTTAGGTTTCCAAGCCAAAAGCTTCTCTTGCCAACTTGCTTATCATAAATTGAAAAATAACTATGGATATTTAAAATTCATAGAAATTTTATTTTTAATTTTTTTACATATTGAAATCTACAGATATTTGTATATTTATTTTCCCACATATTTAAATGAATGAAACAAAACTTAAAAACTTTGTTTGATTTAAGACAAATATATGGGATCAGTTCAGAATAGATTAATACTGTTACAGTAATTTTCATCTATACTTGATAATGCTTTTCATTTTCCATGAGATAAAAATCTCACATAATTACCCAGTGAAGATTTTTTTTAGCCATGTAATTTTTCTAAGTCTCCCAAGTAATTTTTCCTTTATAAATGGTATTGAGAAATTGGTTGTGGGTTGATGCATTACTGTTAGCATTAAATTATAATATTTTGCTTAAAAGTAAAACTGATATTTTAAAATTGTTATAATTTTATTTGTGTCTAATATGGGTTTTGATATAAACTAGTTCCTTTTGAAATGAACATTTAAACTAATTCTTTATTATACATTTGTTTTATTTGCATAAAAGGGAGTTATTTTTACCCAAGAAGTTTGTCTCCCTCCCCATTTTCTCATCTAACACACAATTTATTGTATGTGAGGCTTGATCCTATGTTTATTACAGGGATTTGCATAAGTCCTACAGGAAACCAACACCATTTTACTATGTTCCCATTGCAAGAAATAAAATGGTGCCTTTGAGTAAAGCTGCTTCATCAGACACTAGTTTAGCATGCCAAGTTACAGCCATCAATGGTGAAACAGCAGATGTGAAGGCTAGTTGGCATCAAAGCATATGAGTCAAAGACTTTCCTATGGGAAAGAAAGTGCTTCATTACACTTTATCTATAGTGAGAACATTGGTTCTATCAAGCTGTCTGAAAATTAGAATATGATGGGTTTTATTGCCCTAGCTCTGCCAGAGTGAATTCAATAGTTAAAAAGAAAGTGATAACACCATTTGGGGAATTATAAGAAGTGATTAGAGTTTTAGTGTATTTAAACTTGGAAGAAGCTGCAACTTTTATCTTTAAAAGTACCTTCTCTAAAATATCGGAGGGACAGAAGTTTAATCCCTTTCTAATTGTTACATTTTCAGTGTGTATTAATGCAACTTTGGGGCACTTTGATCGAAGAAAAAAGTTGTGTTTGACTGAGGTGTAAAATCTGAGAAACAATGTTTTAATTGCCTTGGAAAGCCAGGGCACCAGGCTGCTGACATTCCGGATACATGGGGATACACCATTGTTCTCTCCCTAGCTTGTCCTCCCTCCTCCAATCTGTATAAGGACCATTCCTGTTTGTCAGGTCAAAAAGGCAGCTCAAACACCATGTCACACCTCATCAATCTTGGAAGAGAGGGCCCCACAGGGAGTGAGAAAACTAGAAAGTCAGTTAATATTGTGATGTTGAGCGGGCATGTCAAGAGCTGGATAATGGATAATAGTTGTCACTGTATGTGTTTGTAGACACTGGTAAGGCAACATTTTTGAAAGAAAAGTCAAGGACATATTTTGAATGAAAAGAATAAGCTGAGGATATATTATCCAAATTTTGGCATTTACCAAATTTTAATGTTTATTTCTTAGATAAAAATATCTAAAATAAAAAATGTTTCCTCTATATATACTGTTGAATTAAAAGCATCATTTAGCATTTTTAAAATAAACATGCAAAGAAGCCACTCTCTGATTTGATAAAGCTTTGAGAAAATTATATTTATTGGCATTGTGACTGTGAAAGATCTCTCAGTTATGCTGATTTTTTTTTCTTTTTTTGAGAAAGTGTTCCAACTTTTAGAGCACCAGAAAAGACACAGTGTTTTGTTTTGTTTTGTTTTGTTTTTGTTGTTGTTGTTTGTTTGTTTTTCTTCAGGTAGTTCATTGACTGGAAGAATAATATACCAAAACCTGTATCTGATTCATGTCTGTGGCAGTTCATGTTCCTGCTTTTTTCATGCTTCATGCTTTCTTTTCCGGAGGAAGCTGCTATTTGTTGAGATGCATATTAGAATAATTAGCTTCTTGGGGCAACTGAATTTTCTTTTGTTCATTTGTTTCCCTATTCCTTTGCAAACCCCAAACTAGCAGAAACAACATTTCATTCTCCATTATCAAGAGTTGATTGAATCCAGTTTTCTCTTTCCTTGTAAGATGAAACAAAAGGAGGCTTACTATTTTTTTTGCTGCTGCCATCTTTGATGATCAGGCTCTTATTTAAAGACAGTACAGTATTGATTTTCCCTTTGGGAGAAGCAAGCTGTAAAGTCATGCACCCTAGGAATGCTCAGTGATCTTAGCAGTTCATCATGTATATTCACAAGGAACAAACAGGGTTCATACATCATGTCTGTTTTTATATGCTTCCTTTCAATCTCAAATAGATGATAAAAGGGAAGAAATAAATTTTAGAGTTATTTAGTAGTTGTTGGTATGTGAAAACTGAATTAATTCCTTTAAAATACTGCTTAAAATAGATTAAACATTAAATGGTAAATGCCTTGTCCTTAAAGAGATCTGATTCTATGGCAACTTGAATATCTCTTTATATTGTGATATCAGTATCTGTGGCAGTGCCTAGACTTATTTTATTACCTAATCCAGAGTGGTGAGCAATTTTTTTTGATCAGCTATATTCTAGGAAATTCTTTAGTAATTTTATGAAGAACTTTTCAGATGACTGAATGTGTCTGCGTGCATGCATACACACATGTATATGAGTAAATGTGCTCTCTAAGAATAAGATATGCTATCTGAATTGGAGTTAAATTATGGATCATTATATAATTCATTTTTCTTATACCCAGTTTCCATATTAAATCTATTTTAGAGGAAGAATAGTTCAGGGTTGAAAATAAATTACACTTTTACATTTCCTGACAGCATTAGAATAATGCTTCCAATTGTTATTAGCCTATTTTATAAACCATAGCACCAGTGGAGTTCAGTGAAAAGATTTGATTGTCTCTAAAGGTAGGTGTTTCATTTATTCAATATTGTAATTACAGCTAATTAGAAGCTACACAATAAATTAGCTCTCTTTGTAGGTCCCTTGACTGTATTCAGAACTCTGTGAGCTTATGTTTCATTTTAATTTATTATACAAACAATTAAATAAAGACCAAAGAATTAGAAAATAGCATTAATAGTGTATATAACTCATTTCAAGTCAATATAATAGTTTAATACAATGATTAACTGCATAGTCTAGGTGATGGCATGAACCCCTAGACTACATCTGCCACTCACCAGGAATTTATTTAACGTCTCTAGGCTTCTGTTTTCTTATAGGAAACTGGGGGCATATGCATATATCTTTTTTATAGTTAATCTAACACTAAACAATATAAACTCTCAATGTCTATTTGTTGCTATTCTTAATATACAGAGCTTAGTGGTTGAATTGTTCAACTTAATGTAACAAATAAAATCATTTACCTCAGTGTAAATAGTTGTAGAACTGGAAATACAGTTTATTTTTGTTCAATGCCATGACTTAACACTCAATTGCATTCTTGTTTCATTAATAGAGTTTGATTATACATTACTAATAAATATATTCTTAATTATCCTCTGATAGTGCTGAAAAGATAAAACACAACAGAAAACCATTTTTTCTATACATTATCTATAGTTCATTTTAATAGATTATTATATTAGAATAGTTTCAGTTTTATAGCAAGATTGTTCAGAAATACAAACATTTAGCATCTACTGAAAATGGAGCACTTTCTTATTGCTGATGAGTTTAACATGATGCATTACCACCCATTATTCACAGTTGATATTAGGATTCATACTTGCTGTTTTACATTCTATTGATTTGGCCACATTATGACTGTACTGTACTATATTATACTACACTAGCATTCTACTGTGCTTTAGTATACTGTGCTACATACCATACTACTACTATACTATAAAATTACTCTGTATGAAACTATAAGGGGGATACATGCCTTTTTATGGTTATTGATTAGTACTTTCTTAGTGCATAGATTCGCTTCAACCAACAGTTCAGAAATTCAAAATTATATTTTAATAGAAGGAAACACCCACTTTTATGAGTTTATTACTGTATTACAGTTCAGTATAATAGTGGGGTTTATTGTGGCATATTTATGAATGCATATAACAATTTGCTCCATTTAATTATCCAGTATTCATCTTTCCTTTTCTTCCGCCCTTTCCCAGATTCCTTTCCTCTACTTTACTTTTACTCCTTCTGTTGATTTATTAATTTTAATTGGTGCATTGTGATTATTTACAAAAGTAGAATTCATTTGATATATTAATATAGCATCCTTTGGTCAGTTCATTCTGATGTTCCTCCCATTTCCCACCTCTCCTTCCCCTTCATCTACCCAGTTTTCCCTTCTATTTTTATAAAATTCTTTCTTTTTGTTCTTATTTCTCTTGAACTTCTTCATATGACAAAGAATATATTCAACCCTTGACTTTCTTCATCTGGCTTTATTTCACTTATCATGATGTTTTCCAATTCCATTAATTTACCAGCAAAAATGACATAATTTTCTTTTTCTTTGAGACTGAATAGAACTCCATTGTGTATATACCACATTTTCTTTATCTATTTATCTGTTGATGGACACCCAGGATGGTTCTATAACTTAGACATTGTGAACTCTGATAGTAGAAACACTGGTATGTATCAATGTATCACCATGGAAAGATAATTTCAGCACTTTTTGATTAAATACTCAGAAGTGGAATATCTGGGTTATCTGGTGTTCTTTTTTAGAAATCTCCATACTGCTTTTCATAGTGATGTACTAATTGCAGTCTTACCAATAATCGACAAGTGTTCCTTTCTTTGCTACATCCTCATCATCATTTATTATTATTTGTATACTTGATGATTGCCATTCTGACTGGGGTGAAATGAAACCTTAGTGCAGTTTTGATTTGCATTTTCTGGATTGCTAAGGATTTTAACATTTTGTTCATATGTTTGTTAGACATTTGCATTTCTTCTTTTGAGTAATATCTATTTCATTTACCCATTTATTGAATAGGTTATTTTTCTTTTTGATATTTTTTTGAGTTTTTAAATATATCCTGGATATTAATTCTCTTCCACAAGAGTAGCTTGCAAAGAGTTTCTTCCTTTCTGCAGTTTTTCTTTTCACACTTTTATTTAGTTTTCTGTGCAGAATATTTTTAATTTAATATACCATTTCACTTTTTGATCCTTGGTTTTATTTCTTGAGTTTTAGGAGTTTTAGTAAGGAAGTTGCAGCCTGCACTTACATATTGGAATGTTGAGCCTATGTTTTCTTCCAGAAGTTGTGATTTTCTGTTCTAATTCCTAAGTCTTTGAATCTCTTTGAATTGACTTTTGGCAGGGGGAGACATAGCGATCTAGTTTTATTCTTCTAAATATGAATATACAGTTTCCCAGCATCTTTTTTGAAAAAGCCTGTCTTTTCTCTAAAATATTTTTTCTGGAATCTTTGTCAGGCAAGAGATGTATGTACCTATGAGGATTTGCATCTGTGTCCTCTATTCTATGAAATTGGTTTTCACGTCTGTTTTTTATGCCAATACTGTGGTCAGAAACTTCCGTTTTAAATTGTTCTTCTGCTCTGTGAATATTAACCTTTGTAATTTTAAGCAATAATCTTTTCTCATACACAAATAATGAATATAATTCATACAGACTACAATAATTTAGAAAAACAGAAAAAGATACAAAAGTCCAATGTACAAGGTTAATTCTTAATATCTTCTAAGAATAATGCTTAGTATTTATCTGGAGATGTATTTTGATTTTATTATTTTTTCTTCTAGTTCAGTGTTAAAGACTTTAAACTTTAATACAGCTGAATAAAGTGTCTTACTTTCAGTGAACATGGATAGTGATGCTTTTATCAGAAATATACTTTGAATACTTGTTATTAAAGAGGAATTTTAAAATGTTTTTATGATATTTTCAGAAATGATGTTTATTTGAGATAAGGTGTATTACAAAGAGGCTTTTACTAATTTTCACACCTATTCCAATCTAGTCATTACAAAGTCTCAAAAGCATATTTGTATATTAACATACATGGTTTTTTCCCAGCAGAGAAATCACTTAACTTCACCATCTAAGCACTGGATTTTCACTGTTGACCTTCATTGTATTAACAAAATATCAGAACTGCAATGATTTAAAATATTAAATTTAATAACATTTTAATCAAATCTTTAAAAAAAATCCACAGGTAAATTATTAAATTTATTTGTTTAGGCTTCATAATATAATCTTAATTTCAAGGGAAAGAAAAAAAAGTTACATAAAAAAGTTGGCATAAACATTTGCCCTTTTTAATTGAACAATATTAATAAACATTTAGAAGAATTATCATAGGAATAATTTCCTTTGTAGGCTTCAATTTTTTCAATCTTTCCATTTCTTCTCAACCTAGCTTTCTTGAGCATAATTGACAAATATTACATATAATAAACATGTGCAATGTGACTTTTTTATATTCACAAACAATGCTAAATGATTATTACTATCAAGCTCCCATATCCATTACTTTACATTATTGCTTTTGAGATAAGAATACATAAAAGCTCCCAGTGACTGAGAAGCTGAGGCAGAAGAATCACAAATTGAAAACTATCCTCAGCAACCTAGTGAGGCACTTAGCAACTCAGTGAGATGCTGTCTTTAAATAAAAAATGCAAAAAAGGGCTGGGGATGTGGCTCAGTGGTAAGGGCCCTTGGGTTCAATCTGCAGTACTGAAAAAAAAAAAAAACTTAAAAGCTACTCATTAAATAATACATGATTCCCCCCCATAGCTTTATTAATTTTTTTCAGCTTTTATATATATCCTGGATATTAATTCTCGTCCACAAGAATAGCTTGCAAAAGATTTTCTTCCTTTGTGAAGGTAAAATGACATATAATAAAATGCACATATTTGAACTATGAAATTTGATCAGTTTTGACATGTATTTAACCAATACAATCAATATAAAAACCAGTTTCAAAACATTTTTATTTGAAATTCGAAATTATGAAGACTGTGTTTCCTGAATGATTTATTTTGTTAGAAATCAATTACCTGAAGTTATATAGAATCCCATTCACACATGTCAACTATTTAAAAATTAAATGGCACATTTTATAAATATCTCAGAGGTCAAGGAAGAAAGCACAAGAAAAGTAAATAAAAAGTGCTTTGAACTAAGTGATAATAAGAGCTTAAAATATCAGGATCTATGGGATAAAACAGTACTCAAAAGAATATTTATATTTAACTTGAAGTATTTGTTTTCATAAAGAAACTAGAATAACAAACAGATTAGTTTCAAATTATGTAGTAGGAAGGAAAATACATGAGTGGAAGTAGAAATGTATGAAATAAAGAAGAAATAATATAGATAAAATTTGATAAAAATCAAGCAACTCTAATTAAGAAAATAGCAAGAACATAAAAATTAATATCAATGGAAATAGAACTATGAAAATAATCCTATAGATGCAAAACAATATGTTAAGGTAATATTACAATTGTATGCCAACATATATGATAGCTTATATGACATGGTCTATATTAGATAAGAATTCTTGTGCTGCTGAGAAGAAAATGTATTCAATCATTGATGGATAAAAGATTCTACATGTCTGTTAATTCTAAATTATCAATTATATTTTTCACTTCTATAGCTTCTTCATTTAGTTTTTGTTTGGAGGATCTATACAGTGGTTTGTTTGGGATGATTTGTTCCCTTACTTCTTCATGTTGTTTGTGTCTCTACTCATTTAACAGTGTGGATATGAGGCAGCAGAGTTTCTACCCTGTGGACTTATAGTGTCCTTGAAGGTTTCTAGTACCTCACTCTTTAGGGGCAAACAAACAATAACAATAACCAATGAAAACAATATATAGCATTAAACCAAAGAGTTCCTACTATGATGTCTACAATGTTAATTATCACAATAAACAAAAATGATATGATCAGTTATCATCTACAATAAAAACAGAAGTTTGCAAAAGGGTTTATAATTTCAAATGGTGAACAGGGAGAGAACAGAAATAAATAGGATATGATAATTATGAGGGAAAAGGAAAGAAGAAAAGATAAAAAATTAAATGAAGAGTAAAAGAGAGAACAATATAGATTGTTAGCAGAAGAAAAGAGACAAGGGAAACAGGTAGGAGAAAAAAATATAAATTTTTTAAAAAACTTTAAAAATGAAAGAATACAAAACAAAATTAAAATACGCATGTATAAATATCCATGTACCATCAAGGTCACAATTAAACAGAGAAAGAGAATTTTTATATAGAGATATTAGTGAAAAGTTAAAGAATTTTTTCCATTGAAGTTCAAAAGATTCTCAGTTTCTCTTCTCAACAGTTTTAGGTGGGGTCTTCTAAAGCATGTTTTTCCACCCTCTGAATTGCTGAAGTGACAGAGGTAATTCCATAGGTGGAATTCCTGGAGGCAGGGGTTGGATTTAGGTGGGCTCAGGCTCTTTGCTGAATGGCACTTGGTCTAAAGATTTTAAATCAGCACACTTCCAGCATCCAGTACTTGCTGGTCCATGATGGAAGTTCATACCTCAGGGATCTCCCCTGGGTTCCACTCATGTGGTGGGTGACTCAATTCTTAGTTTCTTCCCTCACTGTGGAACCCCATGTTTCCTGATCTTGGTTTCAGTCACTAAACAATCTCTCCTGCCCCCACCCTTCCAAGTTCCTAGCTAGATGCATCTCTCCCAGCCAGTCCAGAAAGCAGTCAGATTGGAGGGGGAGGGGTAGAGCTGGGTGGGTTTCTATTACCAGTTGTCTCCTATGTTAACATCTCTCTACATTTGATTTTTTCTTGGTCATTTAAGCATCCTCTATATACTGCAGCAGTATGTTTACTCCAAAATTCATGATTATTAAACATAGTTACCAATCTGTATGTTGGGTCTCCAGATGATATTAATCTAGTAACTGAAATTCTATATCATTTGACCAATACCTTCTCTTTGGCCCCATCTCTTGGTCCTTGGTAAATACCTCTCTATGTATCTACGAGTTCAACTATTTTCGATATTATATATGAGTGAGATCATGCACTATTTATCTTTCTGTGTCTGGATTATTTAATTTAGTATAACGTCCTTCATGTTCATTTATGTTATTGTAAATAGCACAATTTACTTTGTTTTAAAAGCTGAATAATATTCCAATGTATTCATACATGCATATATTTTTATCCAGTCATCAATTAATGGGTCCTTAGGTTCCTTCTATATGTTGGATATTGTGAGTAATGCTGCAATGAACATGTCAGTCTTTCCATTTTATGAATGAGAAGTTACCTACATGTTTGTATTCCTCTCACAAAGAGTTCACATTTAATGCATTTGGGTTAGAATTCAGTAATCCTATGAAGTTGCTCAGGATATACTAACATAACTTATTCATTCCTGAAGTCTTTAAATATTTTAACTCATATTATTCAATTATTCTGTTTTTGTTCTGTTTTCTTTTATTCAGAGGTGCAATGGAGTCTTGCTCTTTTGCCCAGAATTGTCTCCAACTCCAGGTCTCAAGCACCTCACCCACCTCACCCACCTCACCCACCTCAGCCTTCTTCATGTGTTCTTATACAGATGTTTTTTTAATTCTTCTTCTTCTATCAGTCTTCTTTTTCAACAGTAGAAATTAAGACCAAGCCTAACTTTAGCAAATAAGTAGAATAAAAAACAAATTAGGACTTCCTATTTTTAGAGTGGAAAGAGATAACAATATAAGATAATCATAATTGAGAATATTGAAAACAACCAGTTTTAGGGTCTACCTGACTCATTTTAGAATCTTAGGCATATGTTTCAGAAAGGACACCCCAATTTCTCAATGGTGATTATGATGACAGCATTGTGGACAATGGTGGTGATTGTGACAGAGGCACCCTTGGAATTTAGGGCAAACACAGGAACAATTTATGTCTGTGAGAAAAGAATAAAAATATTTCTTTCGGGGGGAGGGCAGTACTGGGTATTGAATTCAGTGGCATTCAACCACTGTGCCACATTCCCTAGCCCTATTTTGTATTTTTATTTACAGACAGTGTGCACTGATATAACAGGCACATGCCATGGTGCTCCCAGCTACGAATTGAAATATCTTTAAAATGACCAGCAAAAGTCATTTTCAAGCTGGGCACAGTGGCACATGCAAGTAATCCCAGCAGCTGAGGTAGGAGGATCTAGGATTCAAAGCCAGTCTTCGCAAAAGGAAGGCACTAAGCAATTCAGTGAGACCCTGTCTCTAAATAAAAATACAAAATAGGGCTGGGAATGTGGCTTAGTGGTTGAGCGCCCCTGAGTTCAATCTCTGTTACCTCCAGCCCCAGTCATTTTCAAGAAGGCAAATCAACTATCAGTAGCAACAGGGAAAGTCTTCCAAATTTAGAACCATATCTGGAGATATCTGAGAGCTAATTTTTTGTGGAGACAGAGGAATCCTCAGATTATTGCATTTAGCAGTTGCTTCAATGAAGCAGCTGTGAGTGGCATCAAGTCTTCCAGGCCTCGCTATCAGAGATGTGGTCCCTTGGGGAACATCTATTGCATGTGACTGCTTCCATTAACTTCTATGTTCATGCCATAGTGGACTTATAATCCTAATAGTGAAATTCTTATAGCTGAAGAAGAAAATTGTTTATTTAGGAAAAAAAAATGGCAGCTGAACTATTCCCTTGAGTTTTTTTTTGTACTGTCAGTCATCATACAATAGCTGTTTCTAATTCCTTCTTACTTAGTTTTCTTTCTTTTCTGAGGCCTAACATATTGCTCCTACTATGTCCTAGAGTAAATGTACAATTTACTTCTGCGACCCCTTAAACACTAAGCATTTTTGCTTTGGCCCTTTTTCTCAGATTTTTCTTTCACCCCTTTCTTTGGATTTGAGAAGCTTTCAACAGTACCAAAGTAATTTGCTTTAAAATTTATCAAAGAATTTTACTACATTAGGCTAAGAAAAAAGTCTAGATTTCTTTATTGTTATGGCTTCTGAAAGAAATATATGTGGCTACTGAGTACAAGAAATATGGCTTGTACAACTCAGGAACAAAATTTTGTTTATTTTAATTAATTAAATTGAAATTTTAAAACTGAAGCAGTGGAAGACATATTTTCCACTAAGCCAAAAATTACACTTCATTTAAACTTTGTGCTGTAAGATATATTACATAGCACGAGATCTGTGTGTGTTATTTCTAGTATGATGCATAAACACTTCAGTGATCTAGTCAGTGGCAATAAATTGACTTACTACAAAGCATTTCTTCTATGTTCTGATATGACATTATAATGTGTTTATTTGTACATTTTATGCAGATGGAATAGTACTTGAAATACATGCTATTATTTTCATAAAATGTAGCTAAATTATTTTTCTTTCATAAAAGTACATATGGGTAAATTTTCAAATTTAAAACAAAAATATATTGTTACTAAGTTATATTGGAATTTTAGTTATACTCTGGTGTGCTATTTCATAGTAGGGTGACTTTTGATAATGATAGTGTATTACATATTTCAAAAAACCTTATAAAAGGAGTTTAAATGTTTTCACCATAAAAATGATGATAATTTTTTAAAGTAGATATGTTTAACTTAGTTTAAACATTTCAGAATATATACATGTATCAAATATCATGTGGCCCACAAATGTGTACAATTTTTATGTTTTTATATATCAGTAAAATCAATTTAAATTAAAAAATATAATTTTGATTAAAATAGACCTAGAATTTAAATTTATTTTAATATTAAAACTTTTTAAATTTAAAAAATTAAAGTATACTGTTAAAGCTAAATTAAATAGAAATATAGAACCTAACACTATATCTCAAACAGTGAAGAAAAAAATCTGAATGAAGATATGTTACAGAATTCAGCATAAAGTAGCAATTGATATTTGCTGTAGCAAAGTGGAAAAGTTGTTTTGTTTAAGATGATTTTTAAGACATTAAAATCTTCATTACCAAAGTACCTTCTGAGAAAATACATAATGAATATGAACAGGAGTTTCCTCTTAATAGTAACCAAAGAATCGGGTTGTTAGTTGACTGTAATTAAAGTCAAATATTCGATAAATTAAAAATTGACTTTAACAAGGTCTAACATTTTTATAGCTTTGGATTCTTATACAATGAGTTAGATTCCTGAATGAAGAAAGGCATTTTTAAATGATGTGTTAGTCAATCTTTCATCACTGTAACCAAAATACATGACAGAAACAACTTAGAGAAGGAATGATTTATTTTTGCCCAGGATTTATTTTTCCATCCAGGATCATCTGGTCCAATGCTTTGAGCTTGAGATGAGGAGGAAAGAATATCATGGTGAAAAGCAAGGCAGAGGAAAGCTACTCAGTTCATGGCAGCCAGGAAGTAGAGAGAGGAAAAAAAGAGAGATTGAGAGAAGGGGGCCAGTGACAAGGGTTCATCTTCCAGTGCATATCTCCAGTCATTCCCTTCCTCCAACTACACGCCAGCCACTAAAGTTTCCATAACTTCCCCATATTCCATTCAGCCATGACAGATTAATCCGTCTTCGAAGTTAGTACCCTCATGTTCCAATCATTACCTAAAAGCCCCACGGCTGTATGTTGCTTCATCAGAGACCAGGCCTTTAAGTTTATGATACTTTGGGGGACATTCCAAATTCAAACTATGAAAAATGAAAAGGTAGAACACATTGTTTAAATTATGTAAACTTCATTAGAAATTTATGACAAAATAATTAAAAGGAATATCTTACAATAAAAAAAGATATTTCATTTATCCACCAAATAATTGCCTAGAGTACATAAGACTTTAATCAAATATTTTAAATTTAAAATATTTTTAAATTTCCAAGTATCTTTGTTAGATTTAGAATTTGAAAGAATGTCAAATTTATAGTTGAGGTTTTTCCTCAAAGAACTTTTAAATTTAGGAATAAATATCAAGTTTGAAACTATAAAGAAGAATTAGTGGAATGATAGTTGATACTCCAAGTTATGTCAGTTAAAACAACCCAGATTTGTTAGAATTAACAAACAAACAAACAAACAAAAAACCTCCTTATGACTGTTTCATTATATTGGACTGAAATTCCATTATGTTAAGCTAAAATTATAAGGGCTCAGTTTTTTGAAGCAGATTCTGAAAAGTGTCATGAACTCATTTTCTTTCTTTCTTTCTTTCTTTCTTTCTTTCTTTCTTTCTTTCTTTCTTTTTTTTTTTTTTGTGTGTGTGTGTGTTTGTATGTGTATGGTACTGGGGATCAAACCCAAGGCCTTGTGCATGCAAGGCTGCAAGGCAAGCACTCTATCAACTAAGCCATAACCCTAGCCCAAGGACATGGTTTTTCATATTACATATGATTCTGCCAGTATTGAAAGAAACAGAAACCAACAAAGATATGTTTGTGTTATTTTGCAAAAATGTTCTTGAGTCAAGGACATATGAGAAGATAAATACTTTACCGTTAATCCCAACTCAAATTTTTCATGAAATTATAGAAATTATAGGAAGATATTCAATAATCAAAGATAAAATTAAAAATATTATATATATTTTAACTAATAGCATGTGGCACAAAACAAACTAAATTTTAATCTTCAGTGAAAAAAATAAACTTATTTTTGATGCAGGTGGATAGGGAAAATAATTTGTGCTGCAATGTATAATTTTGTAATATAACTCAATAAATATTATTTTGAACATTTTCTGAAGAGTTGTGGGCCACCTATGTTTACTTACCAGGGAAAGTAGACTTTCTTTTATCTTCATTCAGTACATTGCTTAACAACTTGGGTCAAGACACCCTCTGAAGTTAGGCTTTTCCTATTTCAGAAAGAATGTGAGATAGGGACAGTCTTCCTAGATGGTTACAGTTCACAGGAAAGCTTCTATGTTCTGGAGGCATAGGTTGCTGCCTTGTAACACTAGCAGAAAGCTTTTAAAAGATTTATATCTTAGATTCATTCCACTGTCTTTCCTTTTCCTCTCCCCCTCTCCTCCCTTCATTTCCTTTTATCTAATCTATTGAATATTTATTCTTTCCTTCTCCCTTAAATTAAAAAAAAAAAGTTTGCATCTCAAAAAAGAAAGAAAGGATTTCTAATTACAAGTTGTCTGAAGTAAGTGATCTAAAAATATGGAGGTCAGGGCCTTACAGTTAGGAAAAAGTCCACCTCAAGAGAAACAAGCTGTCTTGATCTAACACCCTCTAGAAATATTGAAGCAATTTTTAGTACTAATAATATTTCATAGAGTCATTATTTCTTTCCACTTTTGCTTTTAGTGTACATTATAAACTAGACTATTGACATGTTTTAGTAAGGAAAACATTATCATTTTTATTTTTATTTCTTTGATCATTGCATGCATTAAATATTTTAATGTGCTTATTAGATATTTGTATTTCCTTGGTACTTATACTCATTTTTTTTATTATGCCTTTCACAACTTTTGTTTCTGTGCTTGTTAGGTTATTTTTGAAAACTGAAATATCTTCACAATCATTAACATACTGGTTTGTTATTGGAATGCTACTTTTTTTAAGCATTTGCAGCAATGATATTAGTAAAACACTATTTTAGGAAAGAGATCAACATGTTGTAATATTAGAAAATTCACTCAATTTTTTTAAGATCTCTGGTGATCATACACAATAACTTGACTTTTTAAAACATCAAAATTGAAACATCATTATTCAAATTGCTTTTTAGAATTCTGTGTGGTCTACATATGACTAGGATTCTAAACCCATAAATAATAATGTGTTTTTTACATATATATACACGCACATATACACACATATATACATACACAGATTCATGTAGATGCCATCATCTCATTAATAATTGTGTTGTAGCAAGACTGAGGGAAATGATACAAGAGAAACACTTGTTTATGTAAGAATGTTAGCTTTATTTTTACTTTCTTTGTAAATGATTTTGGATAAAAATTTATTAGTCATGTTGAAAGACTGTTTCTTCTTATAATATCAGCATTAATTAAATATGACAGATCCCAAATGTTATCTTATTTCAATACATATATTCTTAAGGTAATCTTTCAGACAATGAAAGGTACATTAAATATCTTTTCTGATAATCTGAAGTATCTATAGCCATACTTTACAATTTGATTGTTGCCAGATATGTTTTTTGGCCTAGGAGAGTATTATTACTTGTCAATCTTCACATTAGAATTAAGAGGTAAACGTATTAAAAAAATGTAAAAACAATGAATTTTTTGGGAAACATTATATTTTTTAAAATGTCCTCTAAATTCAATTTAAATTTGTAAAATATCTTTTGGATATTATTTGTTTGGAAATATTATTAGAAATTTTCCAAATATAAAAATATTTATCGGCACACTGAGTTATTGTACTGATAGTAATAGTATGAAATAGTGATAGGTAGGTGTATGAATGCATCATAATTATATAATTATATTTATTACATATCCTTAATTTTATATATTGCATTTATATCCTATGTATTACAAACAAAAGAATCGTAGAATTTTAGAGTTGTATTTCTTTAATACAAATCTTCCATTTATCAATCTGTAATAAGCTTTAACATACTAAGTTTATAGATCTAAAACAGAGCACTTTTTATCAGGGCTATTTTTACATGTGATCAGTTCTTTATCTGTTTAATTGTGTATAAGACAATGTATGTGCATAAAAATGTTTCAGACACAAAATCAAATATTTAAAATGTTTTAAAGTAAAACATGTAAGCTATATATTTTCATTAAACAAGGTAAGTAAATAGATATGAATTTGCCAATCTGAGGAAAACCCAGGGGAAATTTAATTTGTACAAGAGCACATTTATAGATTTGTGCTTTGCCTTTTTAATTATGTGAATATTCATTAAATATGCCTTTCATCCCATAGTAGTCCACCACTGCTTAAAGTTGTATTCTGAAAATACAAATACAGCATTTGAAATAATTATCTATTTTATTAAATTCAAATATACTCACTGATTAACAAATGAAGTTTTGTCACTTTATGTTTATGCTAAAAGAAAATATGTTCAAATTTTCTTGTGGCTCTGTATGTTGAAAGGAAGACTGGTGATCAATACCTTATTTCTTTGTTTGTAGGTAACAATACCCTTCTATCCACACAAGATTTTAAATGCAATGCCATAATTATGTTAAAAGCAGGATTTATTATAATAAAAATATATTAAATCCTTTTAAATTGTGTGCATATATTTTGCCAGTTTGGAATCTTCTCTTCCATCATCATTTTTATAATAGTATTTGTCCCAGTTGTGATGATTTCATTTTCAGGAGCAGAATAAAAATACCAATAACACTGACAGCTGGCCTTGATTTTATAACCTGTCTTTCAAAGAATTTTTCTCATTTATTTCCTTTTTCTTTTTCTAGTGTTTTGAAAAAGATGCCTAAGTTGGTGTCTCATATTATCAATTTCTTATTCATATCTAGCATTTATTAACTGTAATATTGATTTCCATTTTATGTTTAGTTTCATTGCATATTTTTCTAATCTCTTTTTCTCTTTCCTATTTCCCGATTTTCAAAACAAAAGATCTAAACCTATTTTCACTCCTAGCTTTCTTTTTAGTTTTATAAATTCTTATAAATATTGCATAACACTGGGACTAAAAAATAGGTTTCTAAATATTTCTTGTATTACTAGTGATAAGTCATTTTGGGGAATATGGTCTTTCCTTTGAGTTATCAAGATGATATTACTCTTCATGTCACTTGACCCCACTGTCATTATTTTAGATATTTTTCTCAATCTTCAATGAGAGGAATTTGAAACTTCATGTAGACTCAAAACCAGTTAATACTCCTCTCTATGCACTAAAACTTAAGAACAGCCTCACATGTAGAGTTCTTTGCCCAGCATTCAAAGATGAGGACTACACTACACTACACTACATTTAGTCCTAAAGCAAATGGATAGAGTCCATCTTTCAAATGTGTTACTACCATCTGTCCACTGTCAATCTTAAAAACAACTACAGAAGTAAATGGAATGAATTTTGATGTAATTACAAATGGGTTTCAGTTATTCATGCAATATTTTCTTTTATATGAGTAAGCTTATTATCTTGAGATAAGTGCAGATTCATATGCAATTCTAAGAAATAATGCAGAGACATCCTATGTGGTCTTTACCCAATTTCCCTCAATGGAAAATCTTGCAAAGCTGTTACATTATTACAATTATGATGTCAATATTCATACTAGTAAAATACATACTATTTCTAACGTATCTCTCATGTTTGTTCATCTATTGACCACATCTATTTTTTACCTCCCATTTCCCCTTCCTTAACCCTTGATAATTACTAATCTGTTTTCCATTTCAATAATTTTTTTTTCATTTCAAGAATGTTTTATGAATGAAATCTTTATGTAATTCTTTTGGGATTAACTTTTTCACCTAACTTAATTCTTTGGAAATTCAATCAGATTCATTACATTATATCAGTAGCTTGTTGCTTTTTATTTCTGATTTTCCATGGTGTCTTTGCATTACAGTTAACTATTCACTGGTTGAAGCATATTGGGGTTTTTATTGGGTTTGGTCTGTTGTGATCAAAACTGATATGAATATATTTATACATGTCTTCTGAATATACAGGTCTTTGAACATAAATTTTCTTTTCTATGGGTCAAAGACCAAGAATACAATTTTAAGTTTGTATTATAATGACAAGTATATTATTTTTAAATAAAATGTGTATTAAAACATAATTTACATCCCCTATAATTCCTCTGTTTAAAGCATACATTCCAAGAAATTTTATATATATCTATGATTGCATAATCATCACCACATTCATTTTTAGACTTTTTCAGCATATACAAAATAAATCGTATGTTCATCTCAATTTACTCCAAATATTTACCCACCCACTTCCACCAGAGTAAATCAATCATTAACTACTGCCTCCCTAGAATTTTCTAGTACAAATATTTTATATAAAATAAACCATAAAATATGTGGTCTTTAAGTAGCTTCTTTCACTATGCATACTTTTAACATTCATCCTTATTTTTGTATGTATCAATACTTTATTCCTTATATTGCAAAATAACATTCCATTGTACAAAAATATCACATTATAGCTATTCATTTGGCATGAGGTGGACATGTAGATTTTTTTTACTTTGTGGTATCATTCATAATAATGCTATGAATATTTATGTACAAGTTTTGGGATAGACAAACATTTTCATTTTTTCTGAGGTATATATCTAAAAAGGTAGAGCTCCTGTCTTATCTAGTTTTACTATTTAATGTTGAATGTTTAAAGTTCATATGTTTAACTATTTGAGGATTTGAAACTGCCTTCTAAATGGCTGCACAATTTTACCCTAACTTCAGTGATATATGAGGGATCTGATTTCTTCACATCTTTTCTATCACATGTTTTACTTGTCTATATGATTATAGCAATCCTAATGTAAAAAAGTACTATCTCACTATGTTTTGATGTGCCTTTCCCTGATAGCCAATGATGTTGAACATATTTTATCTACTCATTTTCCATTTACATATCGTTGGAGAAATGTCTGTTTACTTCCTACATTCATTTCTAAATTGGGGTTACATGTCTTTTTTATTATTAAGATGTAAGAATTATTTTATGTTTTTTAGATGCAAATTTCTCATGCAAATATGATTTGAAAATATTCATTTCCATTACTGGGCTTTTTAATTTTGTTGATTTTGTCCATGGAGACAAAGGAAGTTTTTAATTCTTATGAAATCTAAATTACTTATGCTTGTGATGTTACATATAAGAAATTTTTCCTAACCCAAAGTTCTAAAGAGTCACTCCTGTATTTTTTCCTAAGGGCTTTATAGTTTTAGCTCTTATATTTTAGTTCTACAATCCATTTCATCTCCTCTTTTATTGTTTTTTTTTTTTTTTTTTTTTTTGCATATGGATATCTATCCAGATGTCCTAGCACAATTTGTTGAAAAGACCATTCTTTCCCCATTGAATTATTTTGGCACTCTTGTGAAGAACCAAATAGCTATAATTGTGAAGGGTTTATTTCTGGAATCTCAGTTCTATTCTATTCATCTATAAGTCTATCCTTGCCTAAATATGACATAGAATTGATTGGTGTAGCTTTGTGGTACAATTTGAAATTAGGAAGTCCATTGATTTCTTTCTTTTGCAATATTGTTTTCACTATTCCACGTTCCCTGCATTTTCATAACAATTTTAAGAATACCAGCCAAGATTTGTAAAAAGCCAGGTGTGATATTAATTGTATATCTGTTTGAAGGATATTGCTTTCTTAACTATATTAAGTCTTCAAATTCACAGACATGACTGACTTTCCATGCATTTAGGTGTTCTTCAATTTCTTTCAATATGATTTTCAGTATCATTGTTATCATGTATTTCTTTTAAAAGATATTCCTGTTTATTCTTTTTAATGATATTATATGGAAATTTTAATAATTTCTTTTTTGATTGTTCATTGCTAATTTACACAAAAACATTTGATTCTTATATGCTGAATTTGTAAACTATAATTTTCTGGAACTCATTTATTGGTTTTAATAGTGTTTTACCAGATTTCTTCATATTTTATGTATATATAGACTTATGATATCTACCAAGATAGAGACTTTAATCATTGTTTTCAGTCTCAAACCTTTTTGTTTCTCTTTCTTGTCTTAATTCCCTGATAATATAATCATTCACATGTAAATTTGACTAGGGATTACAAAAGTATAAGTACTGTCTTGTTTCTGATTTTAGGTATGAAACATAATGCTTCATCCTTATTTTGATTTGGGGTGTGAGTTTCTCACAGTTGCTTGATCTCCCTGAATTTTTAAGTGTTTTGTTATTGTGGTTTGTTTTTTTCATGAAGAAGCGCTTGACTTGTTGAATTCTTTTTCTGAATTCATTGAAATGATCCTGTTTCTTTTGTCCTTTATTCCATTAATAAAGTATGTTATGTTAATTGGCTTTTGCAATTAAAAAACAAACTTTTATTCTTGAGTGAATGCCCACTAAATCTTACTTTATAATAATTTTTGTAAAATACCATAGTCACAAAAGATGTTGGTATATACCTTTTTTTCTTGTGATATTTTTGGTTTGGGTATCCGAGTGACACTGGTTTCATAGAATGAATTGGAAAAGTCCCCTTCCTTTTTTACATTTGGAGGAGTTTTTGAAAAATTGATATTAATTCTGTTTTAAGTGTTTCAACAATTTTATTACTGAAGCTATCTTGTTCTGAGGTATTTTTCTAAAGATTACACACATATACACAAACACACAATCAATTTCCTATTCCTTCTGGGACAGTTTTGGTAATTTATGTGTCCATTTCATCTACGTTGTCTAATATTTTGGAGTATGGCTGTACATAGCATTCTCTTTTAGACTTTTTAATTTCTGTTAGATTGCTTGTAATGTTTTTATTTTCATTTCTGATTTTGGTTATTTTCATCTTCTCTTTTTTTTTTCTTGGTCATTCTAGGTAAAATTTTGCCAATTTTGCTGATGTTTGTGAAAACCCAGTTTTTATTTCCCTTGATTTCCTCTATTTCTCTAATCTCTATTTTATTAGTTTGTGTTCTAGTCTTCATTATTTCTTTCCTTTCCTTCATTGGCTTGTACTTTGATCTTCTTTTTCCACTGTTTGAAGGTTAGATTGTCAATAATAATATTTTTAAATGTAACCATTTATAGCTATAAATTTCTAAGTGCTGCTTTAGCTTAATTCCATGATTTGTTATATTGTATTTTTATTTTAATTAGTCTTCCAATATATCCTCCTTTGTTTATCATTTTTTGAGTTTCTGTTTATTCTGTGTTATGTTATTTAACTTCCACTCATTTGTGATTTGCAAAATTTATTTCTTTTGTGAATTTCTAATTTCATTCCATTTTGTGTAAGAACATTCTTTGTGTGTTTTCAAATTCAAATTTATTAAAACTTGTCTTATGGTCTGAAGCATATGTACCATGGAGTACCATGTTCACTTGAGAAGGATATTTATTTGACATTTGACTTTGGTTGAGTCAAGTGTCTTAGGTCTAGTTGCCTTATATTGTTGCTCAAATCATCTATTTCTTGGTAGATCATTGCATATTTGACTTATTCATCATTGAAAGTGGTACACTGAAAACCTCAATACTTATTGTTGGATTTCTACTTTTACTTTAAATTCTTCAGGTTTTGCTTCATATTTTGTGGCCTAGTGTTTGGTGCATGTTTAGAATCATTCTGTTTTTTGATAGCTTAACACTATTAAATACTTAATTGTGTTAAGTTATCAAAATGATTTAACTATAAATATCCCTCTTTGTGATTAGTAACATTTTTGTTGTTTTAAAATCTAGTACTTCTGATATTACTATAGCCACATCCACTTTTCTGTGATTGCTATTTGCATGACATATATTTCATATCCTTTTTTATATTTTTTATCTTACTTCATTATATATGTATTATATATAATATATATAGACTTTCCTTTAGATATCATAGATTCTTTTTAAAATCCAGCATGAAAAGTTGCATCTTGATTGGATTACAAAATACATTAACAGGTAATGATATTATTAGTATAGTTGGGTTTCCATCTAACAATTTACATTTTTTTTGTCAAATATTTATTTTGGTTGCTACTTCTTTATTCATTTTCAATTAGATAAAAATTTGAATGTAATATTTAATTTATTCTAATGACTTTATTATTTGAATAATTTTCTTTGTGGTTGACATAGGACTTGCATTATACATCTTAATTTGTTAGATTCTATTTTAAATGAATGGTTATTTACTTTTAGTGGCATAAAGAAACATTAGTTGTAGATAGCTTTACTCCCTCTTCTCCTTTGATATAATCATATTTACACATGTTACTTTTATGTATGGTAGAAACCAAACAATGCACTACTATATTCCTACAAACCCAATAATAGGTCATAGAGTTATTGGACTCCACTTAATTTTTTATCATCAAAATTTCCCGTGTTTCAAAGAGCAACCTTAAACCTGAACTTTCTTACACTCTGTGTCAAATCAAATTACTTCTTTTGAGGGCAACTTCAGATATCTTGTTTCTTATTTGTGGCCTGCCCTCCTGGGCAAAGTATGAAGCCCTGCTCTGGAGAAGAGAGAGGAAAGGAGTGAACTGCTGGAGGTTCAAGGGTTATAGATTTTAGTTGTTTTACTGGGATTTACCAGAGCTTATTATAAAAATATTTTTTAATTGCCATATGCCTTTAGAACAATTTTTAGGGATTTTAAATGCAATATGTTGGGTGTGTGCGTGTATAAAACCATCTCTTATGGTTGTGTCAATGGAGAATAAGTTTGTGGAGTTTTTCCAATGCCAGTTAGAAGTCCATCTCCCTCATGATTTACCTTTTGGTTTTAGAAAATTTGTTTTACTGCCATGAACATTCAGTGTGCCATGCTGTAAAAGTAAATGAAATATTAGGTTTATAATATTTTGCATATTGGATTAGATAAAATTTATAAAACTTATTTTTGCACAGTCTGCCCATATAAGACACCCCATACACTTTAGTTCCCTATATTCCTTTTAGTACCAAAACTTGTCTCACTATGCTATACCAATAACAAGATGTAGAGTTTATCTTCTGTTTATTCATGATTAATTATTCTTTCTCATGTTTTAGTTCAGTTTATTTCTTGGGTTGAATCTGTGAAATTTTTCACATTAGTCTTTTATTTTTTTCCTCTAGGAATAAACCCAGGGCCTCATGCATGCTAGGCAAGCACTCTATCACTGAGCTACATCCCCAGCTCACATTAGTCTTAATAATGAAATCTTAATGTTTATTTTTATAATAAATAAAAAAGGACCTGAGGATATAATTCATGGTAAAGTCTTTCTGCATGCTATCACACAAAATTATTTTTTAATGGCATGATAATACATCAACATCTTATACTTTTCATTTCATAGTCTATTTATAATAAATTGTTAGTAAAAATCCATAGCAACAAGTTTTAACTCTGATATGTGATAATAAGGTATTAGTAAAATTCATAGTAATAAATTTTAACTTGGCATAGGATTGGCTCATTGTACCTCAAGTAGACGACAGAGAAATTCATACCACATGAATAGCATATTGATTTCTAAAATAAAAAAATAGATTATTTCTTGTTATAACTTGCCTTAGGGAAATATAGGGATAGAATCTATATAATATGTATAGATATATCAATAAATATTTGATGATTTATTATGCTTTATGTGTATCTTTATGTGCAAAATTCTCCATATGGGTAAAAGAATCTGTAAAGTAGTGTCGTCACTGAAAAATACTTTCAATATTTATTAATTGCCATTAGCAGGGGAACAGATATTTATAAATAGTTTTCAATATAGAATTAATTATTATATTTCAATAATATAGTGTATTTTTTACTTTAATAATGTGTTCAGCTAAAAATAAAACAATTTGGATAGTGTTAATATATAATCAAATAATTGCATTATAGTATAATAAGTTTAATGCAGAAGTATGAGGATTTAGGTAATATGAAGAATGAAACTGTTGATTGTCTATCATAGAAGTATTTAAGAAAAATATCACAAAAATGTGATGCTGAAATATCTCTGAAATAAAAGAATTAATATGGTTTTATAATGCTGAAAGCATTTTCTAGATGGAGATAAGCATATTACTGAATCCACTGTATTCTAAATGTTTGTGCCTTGACACTTATAACTAGATATTTTGTGTATTTGAATGTTCTAGTCATTTCTTTTCCCTGAGGACATAATGTAACCAATGGCATATTACAAGTACTCCAAAAATGGTCAGAGCAAAACTAATGCAATGAAAAAGGAAATGGACTGAATGATTCATACCTAACACTCCACTGAGTCAGATGAACAAATGAAAAGTAAAAGCACTGGAGAGCTTAATTCTGTATCTAGTCTTTTTAATACTTTTTTTAAAAAAATCAGTTTGCTGGTTTGAATATGTATTAAAGGAAATTCATTGAGTACCATGTCTATGTTGTAATAGACTTTTATACTTCTTTTACTATTACTCTTTGATCCACTTTTATCATAAGGGATATTATAATCCAATCCCCCAAACCAAAAGTCAAATGTTCTCTCTGATATATAGATGCTAACACACAAGGATGTTGGGGAGGAGAAAAATAGAAATTAAGTGGATTAGACAAAGGAATGAAGGGAAGGCAGGGTAGGAATAGGAAAGATGGTAGAGTGAATGGGACATAACTTTCCTATGTTCATATATGAATACACAACCAGTGAAACTCCATAACATGTACCACCACAAGAATGGGATCCTAATTAGAATAAATTATACTCCATGTACGTATAACATGTCAAAATACACTCTACTGTCATGTATATCTAAAAAGAATAAATAAAAAAGAAGGGTCCCAGCACCTCAGAAGGCTGAGGCAGGAGGATCATGAGTTCAAAGCCAGCCTCAGCAACTTAGCAAGGCCCTAAGCAACTAAGTGAAAACCCATCTCTAAATAAAATATCTAAAAAAGGCCTGGAGATGTGGCTTAGTGGTTACACTCCCCTGGGTTCAATCCCTGGTACAAAAAAGAAAAAAAGAGGATATGATAATTTTCATGTGTATGAGCTCACTTATTAGCTTTGTGTTTTAGATATTTTTTGAAGGGATTGTGGATTTATAAAGGAGATCTTTGTATGTACCAATATGACACTGTTATTAAAATATGTGTTTTCTTATTATAAAGTAATGCTATAAACAATTACATATACATGACAAACTATAAGGAAAAAATAAAGAATATCATTTGATATGGGGGATTAAAATGTGTTTGGTCACCATGAGGACGTGACATTCAAGCTGAGTAGATGAGTTTTGGAAATTCAGAAATGAGGGATATATTGCTCCCAATGTGGAATAAAAGGAGAAAAACATATTTTTAAGGTTAAAAGTAAGTGGTTTGCTTTGGATTAAGTGTTGAATTTGAAAAATATAGAATCACAGAAAGGTAGGTGACTTTAGGAAACATGAGTTATTTTCAAGCTTCTTAAAGCCATGAAAACATTTCCTTAAGAGGAGACTATCTACCAAATAGCTAAAAGCATAACAGTTCTGGTCAAAATAGGGAGAAGGATTAGTACTGAACAGATCCTCCCCTTCCCATTTCTTCTCAGCTGTGACCCAAGATTATGATAGAAAAAGCCAAAGTTCTTAGATCCATTTATCCCTTAAAAATCATCAAGGTAGCTGCTAAAAAACTGAATATTCAGTTCAATTGAAAAGATATCTCTAGGAGTGAAACTAATTTTTTGGTATTTGTATTTTTAATCTGAGAATGATTCTGATGAACATACAAAGATTAATAACTATTGTCATGGGGTAGAGTGAAACATCTTTAAAAACTTTCTTTATACTAGGATTTTTCAAATGTGGTAAGTGGATGTCTGAGATTACTTAAACACTTTACAAAATATTTTGGGTTCTACATAATAATTGTTTTTAAAGTTAAAACATGACTCATAAAAATATAAAATAACATATATCCAAGATTTTATTGATCTCATTAACTCTAAGATGCTAAGAATTATTTGCTAACAGATGCAAAACTATTTGATTCGAAATAGTTATACTTCTTCTATAGGATGTAATTCAATTTCACCTCTAGCATATAAAATTTATTGCATTGCTATGGACAAGAATATTTTTTATCACTACAAATTTACCAAAAGACAATGTCTACTCCAACAGGTTTGTTAATAGTTTGGTCAGTATAGAGTTAGTCAGTGAATACTCTTCTGGAATCAGATAATCCCCAAATAATTCACTATATAATCTTCAACACTGCATGCAAAGAACTCCCAGGACTCCTTTCCAATTTTCAATTTTTGGACAATATTTTCTTAAGGTTTCTTTATTGTGAACCTACTCAATCAAAGATTATTCTTGATTAAAATAAACTGCTTTCATTAGGTTATGAGTGATTAATTATATATACACAACAGAAATCTTAATTAATTACTTAATTAACTATGAATTCTTTGTTGAATTTGCTTTGCATATCTAGAGCTATGCAGTATTTGCCATCTGCTTCATTAGAATGAAATTTTATCTGGACACTTTTATAAACAGTCTTGTATTGGAATTTTAAAAGCTCCTCTTACTTGACCAAGATAAAGAACATTTTTCCATCTGAATTCACCTGCAGTGTCTGTGATTTTAGGCGAAGCTTAATGTTCCCAGGTCTGATTTCTGCATTAGTAGAAATTACTTTCTTACCACTGGTAAGATAGGAGTTTTTAAGTCTAATGTAGATCAGTTTTTCTAGAAGGGTCTATAGCTCTTGACTGTACCTAAAAAGGCATCCCTTGTTTTTAAATGATAAGTTTACTAAGCATATTAAATGAGAGCTGTTATTAAATGTGACACCTCAGGTAAGGTTGTGATCACAATGTCCAATTATATACTACTAGGAAGCTATATTTTTATAGAATCGGTGCAAATCATTTTTGTCAAGAGGAGTAAGGGGACTTAATACGAATTTCTGAACTTCAGAGATGAGCCAGAATTAGATTCCATACAAATAGATTCATTAACATTTATAAAAACAAAATCTACAAAATTAAATGTTAAAGAAATTTGTGAAATTGATGAGTTTCTTCATATTGCCATGAAAAGAGAACATGAAGAACAATACCATCAATATGCTGAACAAATAGCCACAATTAAATCCCTCTCAATTATCTCATTCTTCCTTAGATGCTTGGTATTTCTTTTGATTGTGGAATAGTCTACTTTTATGGACTATGTCTGCATTGGATGAAAAGTAGTAGGAAATTCTGACTCAGTTCTTTTGTCATTGTGTTATTGTTTTGGTCAGCTATTTTGCTGCTGTGAACACAGGATATGATCAAAACAATGTTAAAGGAGGAAAAATTTATTTAAGGGCTCACAGTTTCAGGGGTCTTAGTCATAGTAAGTGAACCCCATTCCCTGGGGCTTGAGGTGAGACATCATGGCAAAAGAGTGTGGCAGAGGGAAATAGTTCACATGTTGATCTATAAGCAGAGAGAGAGTCCACTCTCCAGATATAGATTCCAAAGCCACACCCTCAATAAACTACTTCCTTCAGTCACACCCCACCTGCCCATACTGGCTGTTAGTTAATCCCATCAGGGATTAATTCATTGATTAGGTTAAGACTGTAACCCAACCATTTCTCCTCCAAACCTTCTTGCATTGTCTCACATGTGAACTTTGGGGGAACACCACATCTAAACCCTAACAGTCATAGTCTGAGTATTATCCAAGTAATGTCACCTTGAAGCCCATATCCAACAGCCTATTCTTTGAAGTATGAAGGATCTAAAGTACATGACACAATCTTTCCATGAGTGTCTGGGAAAATCCTTTGTTAAGGATACAAGGTTTATCCTGTAACTTATACTAGAACTTTTACACAGACATCCATGTCTGTGAAGAGTTTGTTTCAGTAACAAATAATTTAAAAAAAAAAAAGAAGAAGGAATCAAAAACTTTCTATTGAGGGGTAATCCATAACTATTATATGAAAACTTGAGCAATATAACCCTTGAACAGTATTATACATCATCCAGGACCTTCAATAAAACTTACAATTATTTAATATTTACTCTAATATGATTTATAATATTAAAGTGAATCTAAGGAAAAATCTCTCTAGATTTGAAATCCTTTACCACTAAGTTTTTCAGTTAAGGTATTGATTAGCCAATTCAGAAATACAGATCACACCAAACAAAGCACATCATTTTTAATTTTTTTTATATGCAAAATAGGGGACTCTATAGGAACTCCAAAGGCAGATTTTCTCATAGAAGATATTCTAATGTGTTTTTTGTTTGATTTTAGAGTTCAGAATCTTTTCTTGTGAAATCAACATCAAAGGAGTTGTCAGAAAAGATTTGATCACTTGATAAACATTGGATCATGGGTTCCTGAGTAAAAGTATCTATTATCTGTTCAATAAAAGGAGTAAATATTTTAAATGAGAACAAAAGGGTACCATCTTAACTAGTTTCTGAAGAACTTTTTTTTTTCTGTCTCCTTTTTAATAGTAAGAATGTGATAAAATCACCATAAACTCAGAAAATTATTCTGTAAGGTATACAATCTGTTCTATTTAGGCAGGTTATATAGCTGAAGAATAGTTTTTTTATACTTATTTGTAAGGATACAACCAATTAATATTATAACAAAGAGATAGCTCAATATTAATTTATATTTTAAATGATTATGAATAAGCCCATCAAAACTGAGCAAATTGGACATTTTAACACATTTTATGCTTTCCTTTAAGACAGTATTACTAAAGATTTGTTCTTCTCTGTGCGTTTTTTATACACTGAAGCAAAGTGACACTCTAGAACAACGATACTCTTCAAAGCACAAACACAGGGGTATTTAAATTCTCAGTCACTATTTCCATGAGACACATTCTCAATTACCAATATTTATTATAACATGAAAAAAAAACTAACTTTCATATTACCAAGAAAATGAGGAGGCAGATAAGTGAAAACTTGTGTAAATCAAATCATTTCAGCAGCCTAGCAAACTAGTCAATAAACATAGGACAACATTCGACAACCACATGTGCTTTTTACACTTTCTTCTAATGGCAAAAATAACATATTCATTAACATGATCAAATAAATATCTAATATACAGAAAATAAGATGAACTTTTAACAATATAAACTTATCACTATGTTTAATCATCAGTATTTCAATTATTAACCATGTTAATACTTTACATATTGAATGATTATTTATAAAGTAACTCAGTTTAATATTAGTCCAAGGTATAAGTTACCTGAAGATCTTAGAAGTTTTGTTTAAGCTAGTGAAGTTATTTTATATGAAAAAATTGATAGAATCATCATTAAACTTATTTCAACTTATTTTTAAAATACATTTTAAAGCATTAAATATTTATACAGTAGTAATTTTAGCTTATTTGATTTAAAATAAGTATGGTTTCAAAGCATAAGAACTTTCAGAAATTCAGATAAAATAATTTCATAGAAATCAAAACTGACTCTTAAAGAAAGGAAATATACATTTGTATACTACTTAAGATTTGTAATTTACTTAAAGTAATGTAACTACTTATTTTTTTAAATCATAATTATTAAATCAGTTCATTTGTATTTTTGTAGAAAATGTCCTTTGGGCAGCATATTTTAGAAGTTATCACAATTAATGCATTAAGTATACTTTCTTCATTTTCAAAGTACTTAAGAATGTTACATTTATTTCTAAAACCAATAGGTCAGTAATTCTTTAAGAATATTATAAGTCCATGTGTCAGTATCCACTAGAGGAGGAAGTCAAGTTCTTTCTGAAAAGCCGACACAGGATATATATAAACACAAAGACACTGACAGCAGCAGTCTTACCACCTCAGCCAAAGGTCAAAAGAAAACACAGACAACCAAAACTTTTATGGCAAGATATTAAATATGTTTTTTTCCTTACAATGGGCACGGAACATTTCCTCTATTGATTTGAACTCTAAGATGACGGACAAATGAACATAATTACTAATAATGCAGATCCTCAGTCATTATCTATCAATAGATTTCATCATTCATCTGACAGAGATCACCAAATGACCAGAGCAAAAAACCAAACTCTCAATCATTGCTGACACAAATAAGGAGTAATTTGGTGCTCAGAAAAGATCTAGAAACAAAAACAAATAATAAAGCAGAGGAGAGAGAGAGAGACAGAAGAGAACTGGAGAGTCAGAAAAGTTAAAACTGTTATCACTGGATTCTCTCTCAGAACCAAGAGAAGACATGCATTGGCTTAAGTAGCCCCAGAGAGCATTTCTCCTGTAGTACAATGTATTTGGTTCTGTCAGGTGAATCCACTTGGGAATTTTAGTAAGTAAATAAATATAACTTACAAAAGTTTTAAAAAATGTACGCATCTCATGCAAATAAAACTGAAAACACGGTGAAGATTGTATTTAATTGTTAACTATGGTTCCAAGTAGACTTTAAAGAAAACACATATACACACAATCAGGAATGCTGAAATGCATTTTGCTAGATGTAAAACTAATTAAAAATCCTTTAAATCAGGGAAATGAAATATTGAGGATTTATCTTTTCTACAGTTTGGAAGTAAATGTTTTCTCTACTGGATAGAACAAATCCACATTGCTATGGACAATAATAATTTGCATTACCTTTACAAGATAATTTCTACAGAAGTGACCCTGCTCTGATTGATAAAAGGCTAGTCAAAGGAGCATACTAGGATAGAATTGATACGCTGATTATGAGTTCTGCTTCCTCACAAGTTGAAGTTTGAACATTAGAGAAGCATGCTGATGCAAGCATTTAAAGCAGGGTTTATTTTAAAAAGGGGTATCATAGACTTCTCCCAGGAGGGAGAAGGGGCCATAGCTGGTATCCTGATATCCCAAGAAGCAAGCAAGGTGTTCTACCTTTTTTATATGTCCTAGGCTTCCTTTATTCTTTGGCCATCTTCCCTTTATCGTTTTCCCGCCTTGTAGGAGACCATTTGTGGGATGGTCAAAAGGTGGGAAACAGGTGGGCTGAAGGGGGAAGGGAAGGATAGTTTAGCCTAGGACACATTAATTAAAACTTTATAGCTCTGGGACAGGTTACCTTAGCAACAGGTTGCAGCAGGGGGAGATTCTTGATAAGGGTGGAGGAAGGGCTTAGAAGGAATTAACACTTCAATCCCTCAGGGAACAGTTTCCATCTTTCTGGACTCACTCAAAATTGGCCTCCTTGATCTGACCTGACTTGATTTACCTATCTATACTGTCTGTTTGTCTAATTATGTTTTCAGAATTAATCCCTACAGGGTCTGATACCACATACAGCATGAAATAAATGTGTTAATAATTCTAGATACTCAGTTTTGATATGTATGTCTCCACACATTAATCTGCCATAAAACAAGCGTGTGATTTAGGTCTGTTCTTTTTTGTCAATTCCCATCAGATTTGCACTCCTTTTTTTTCCTAGTCACTTTTTTAAATTGGTTTTATTTTTTTAAATGCATGACAGTGGCATACATCACAATTCTTATTATACATGTAGAACAATTTTTCATAACTCTGTTTGTATATAAAGTAATGCACTTCGTGAACTAGGTAAAAAGCATACTCTTTTCTAACCTTCATAAATTTTTGTTCCCTGAGGTTAAAAAAAATAAATAAAATCTGTTTGGCACATGCAAAAAATCAATTAGAAATATTGATGTTTTAGAATCCTCCTTTACTGAGAGCATTAAAGACTTACCCTTTATCCCCAG
This sequence comes from Callospermophilus lateralis, assembly GCF_048772815.1. Taxonomy (NCBI): domain Eukaryota; kingdom Metazoa; phylum Chordata; class Mammalia; order Rodentia; family Sciuridae; genus Callospermophilus; species Callospermophilus lateralis. The sequence goes on along the minus strand of NC_135310.1, from coordinate 62,277,786 downwards.
GAAAATGCATTGCCAATAGAAATTTACATATTGTTAATAAAACTGTGTATTTACTTACTTATATAATAAAATGCTTTTATTTTATTTTTATTAATTTTGTATTCATATATGACAGCAGAATGCATTACAATTCATATTATACATATAGAGCACAAATTTTTCATATCTGTGTTTGCATGCAAAGTATATTCACACCAATTTGTGTCTTCATATGTGTACTTTGGATAATGATGTCCATCACATTCCACCATCATTTCTAACCCCATTCCCCCTCCCTTCAACTTCCACCCCTCTGCCCTATCTATAATTCATCTATTGCTCCCATGCTCCCCCTCCCCACCACACTATGAATCACCCTCCTATGTCAGAGAAAATATTCCCATTTGTTTTTTTTTTTCTTTTTTAGGATTGGCTAACTTAGCATTATCTTCTTTAACTCCATCCATTTATCTGAAAATGCCATGATTTTATTCTCTTTTATTGCTGAATAATATTCCATTGTGTTTATATGCCACATTTTATTTTTTTTATCCATTCATCTACTGGAGGGCATCTAGTTTGGTTCCACAATTTAGCTATTGTGAATTGTGCTGCTCTAAACATTGATGTGGCTGTGTTCCTGTAGTATGCTGTTTTTAAGTCTTTTGGGTATATACCTAGGAGAGAGATAACTGGTCAAATGGTGGTTCCATTCCCAATTTTTCAAGGAATCACCATACTGCTTTCCATATGGGCTGTACCAATTTGCAGTCCCACCAGCAGTATATGAGTGTACCTTTTTCCCCACATCCTCGCCAACACTTATTTTTGTTTGTATTCATAATAGCTGCCATTCTGACTGGAGTGAGATGAAATCTTAGAGTAGTTTTGATTTGCATTTCTCTAGTTGCTAGCGATGATGAACATTTTTTCATATATTTGTTGATTGATTGTATATCCGATTCTGAAAAGTGTTTGTTCAGGTCATTGGCCCATTTTTTGATTGGGTTATTTTGTTTTGTTTTGTTTTTTGGTGTTTAGCTTTTTGAGTTCTTTATATATTCTAGAGATTAGTGCTATATCTGATGTGTGAGGGGTAAAGAGTTGCTCCCAAGATGAAGGCTCTCTATTCACCTCACAGATTGTTTCTTTTGCTGAGAAGAAACTTTTTAGTTTGAGTCCATCCTATTTATTCATTCTTGATTTTAATTCTTGTTAGCACAAGAATTAAAATCAAGAATCAATAAATAGAAGTCTTATTAAGGAAGTTGGAGCCTAATCCCACATGGTGAAGACTCTCAGCATCATGAAAATGCTTTTATTTATAACAGTACAGAAGAATATTTTGAAATTTAAAAATTCTTGACATACACAAATTTTAAATGACACTTAATAGTATACATAAGATTTTTTGAAGTATAAAAAAGTGATTTAATAAAAAATTTTCAGGTATAAAATATATTTCCTTAGGATAAAACTAACAGGTGATATGGAATAACAATATGCTTTTAAACAGAAAATAAAGTAAATATAATTTAAAACTCTTAAAAAAGCTTTTGTCTTTTTAAAATACTTGATTGTGGGCTGCAAGCTACCACTGTATTAATAGTCTGTGGGATACATTTGCTGAATGACAAAATACTTTTCTTTTGAGAGTATGAATAATTATAATATATTGGAATTTATAGTAAGACAATGTTTTAATCCAATGATAAAAAATTAGGCTTTCATAGTTTTGAAATATTTCCTCTTTAGCCTTCATTTACATTTATGTGTTATTTCCTTAAGGCATATTTTTGAGTTCATGTCCATTTCTCCCCAAATTGTTACTTGCTATTTTTGAGATGCAGAGAATATGAACAATGACCTCAAATAATTCCATTAGCCAATAAAAGTGTTCAAGGCCAAAGCAAACAATAAGATTGTGATAATTTTAAGTGCTTGAAAACTATAATAGAACACAGTTACTTCAATGGCATTTTAAAAAGTTCAAAAAGATAATTCAAGTTTTGCTCACTAATGAAATTCTTTCTCTTCTTTGTCCATAGGATATTTCTTTGGTCTTGATGTATAATATTTAACCTAGTACATTAATCTTTATAAGTACAATGTTAATGACTACACATATAGGGATGTCTTAAATAAGCTCAAATAAAATGTAAATTAAAGTAATGATGAACATCACCAAAAAGGGGTTGACCAGGAACCACTTGGTTTGAGGTTGTGATGAAAGAAATCTGTAGTTATAATAATGCCTCTATTCTTACAACCACTTTCTTAATCCTCTAGTTTTATGACCTTCAGTTAATTATGTTCCCTCGAGAGTGTATTTCAAACACTTAACTGTATAGCTCTTTGTCTTCTTTCCTATAAAGTTCTCATGCAACTCACCTGTCTAAATGACTTTTGTCAGGAATTCCTCCAAAAAGTCTTTTTAGACTAATGCCCTCTAAAACCCTCCCTTATTTTCATATCTATAACATTTTATGTACCCATTTTGTGTTTGAAACGTAAGCATATTAATAAATATCTGTTGTCAATATTTGAAGTTTAAATGAAAATATTTTTTCAAAAATGGAGACAAATCTAGATACCTCAAGTGGCAATCATTGTAATTATTGTTTTATTTTTATAAAGAATTGTCAATTTCCTATTGAAAAGAAAGTATGATTCCATTAATGCAATATTATATTGACTTTGACATTTGGTAGCTGTATAAAAGGCAAGTGATTTCCATCAATGTATTTCTTACTATACATTTCACATTCTCTTTGATATGTCTACACTCAATTTCAGAAAAAAAAATTTTGGTTTTTGAGAAATTTTCATGTTGGAAAATATAATTAGCTCAATATGGTCATAAAATCAATGAAATATATGAATATATATGAATATATTTCATATATATATTAAATATAATATATATAATTTAAATATAAATATATAAAATATATTTTATATTTAATACATATATATGAAATATATATTCATATCTCAACACCAATGTCTATGTTTTTATTCAGGGAGAAAATAGAGGCAAAAAAATGTATCTACAATCACTTTATTTTGAAACACCAATCTAAAATCTATGAACATAGTGATATTCGTGTTCAACTATTCTCTGTAATAGACCATGAGGCATGGGAAGGCATGGAATACAAAATGTATCCTGTATTAGAAAGATTTTCTTAGATGGGCTTATTAAAATAATTTTCCAAATATTCGTATCACAGGTCTTAAAAGTCTCCCTTTTCTATGTCTAATAGGGGTTAACTCTATGCCCCCAATATAATCACAAACCTAGTGAGTCATGATACTAATGGAAATATACTACATGTCTCTCAAGCATTTTAGGTATAAAAAAGCATTACTAGCTGAAAAATCAGATGGAAGACTTATTAAAAATGTAAAAAATCTAAATCCTTTTTCTAATTTACTGAATCAGAAACTCCAGAGTTGGTTCTAGACAGTCTGTCCTATTTTCATCAAACACTCCAAATGTTACTCATGCATTTTAAAATTTTAAAGTCAAAACTCTTTATGGGATGAAATCACTTTAAAATACTTTTATGCTTAAGAGTTGCAAATATGTGTAATAAACATTCAATCTTAGCCATAATCTACAAATGCAAGAACATGGAGATATCTCATAATGAAAATCACATATTTAGACAGATTTCTACTATCATCACCTTTGTGGAAAAAGGTTTTTTTTAATTGATATTGGGTTTTTGTGCTTTTATCCAGGTATTGTTTTTATTTATTTTATTGGTACACTACAATCATACATAATACTGGGATTCATTTTTTTATATTTGTACATGCACATAATTTGAACGGATCTCATTTCCCATTACCTTTCTTTTTCCTTTCTCCTCCCTTCCCCAGATCCACTTACTGTATTCTGTTGATCTCCCTTTATGTTTATTATTGTACTTAGTGCTTTATTATTGTGTGTATATATACGTACAAATATTATAATATATATGCATTAAAATATACATACATCCTTGTGGTATTTTTGTACATAGATGTAGTATGATTTTGTAGATTTCATTTCCAGTTCTGCTTCATGCCCTCACCTCTCCCTCCCTTTTTATCCCCTTCCTCTACTGTATCAATCCTTCATTTTCATAAGACCACCCCCTTTCTTTATGATTTCTGATTTCTTCTTATTTTTTTTTTTATCCTCCCATCTCCAGCTTCTGTATATGAGAGAAAACATTCTGCCTTAGACTCTCTGAGACAGAGTCTGGCTTATTTACCTTAGCATGATTATCTTCAGTTATCTTTGTTGTTGTTATTGTTTATGCCTTTTCTTAGATGTCGGAATGATTATTAATTTTCAAAAATCTGTGAGTCTCAAGATGTGTGTTTTTTAGATCTTGCTTTTAGCAATTACAAAGTTATTCATATTGAATTATATTCAATTATAATTGCAGAAGATCAGGATTCTGATAGTATTGGGCTATATAGATTATCCCAAGTGGTTTCCTTGTTTTTTATGGGGGGGGGTGGTACTGGGGATTGAACCCAGGGGCATTTAACAACCATCCTTTTCATTTTTAAATTTTGAGACAAGGTGTTGCTAAATTGCTCAGAGCTTCACCAAGATGCTAACACAGGCATTGAACTTGTGATCTTTCTCCCTCAGCCTCACAAGTGACTAGGATTACAGGCATGTACCATTGAAATAGGCCCAAGTAATTTCTAAGTCATAAAATCGTCAGTATTATCCAAAGTGATTCATAGGAACAATATTTTCTTAGGATATAGTATGAACTAAAAGTTTTATTGTGATCAAGAAAAGTGTGAGAAATGCCTCATTACCCAGAACATTCAACCTACTGAGTTACAATGCATATTAACATGAATAGGTCTTTCACTGCTCCACATGTTCTAAAACTATTAAGCATAACTAATGAAATTTGGCCATTAGTAATAAATCATAAGGATATAATCTTTTGGATATAATGATTTCATGTGAATCATAGAATTGGTGCTTGCAAATTGGGAATGAACATGTTCTCTATTAAATTATGCTAATTCCAAATTCCTAAATTTATTTTCAGTAATAAAATCACTCTTACACTACTTTAGCAATTTTGTACCTAGGAAAATTTAGTAAAGAATTGAACATAATAAATTCATTGTATAAAATTTAAATAATATGAAAGAACATTAAAAAGAATCAAAATAAAACAAAAAGACATGAATTACCTTCTACTTATTCTCATGAATAAATAATTTCTTAGCATGTACTATATGCCTTGAAATATAAGCTAGAATATAGGGATACTGATCTGTAGTGGACCTTTATTCCTTCCTCCTGGAAATTTTAGTACTGTAGAGAAAACAAATATTGAGGCCATATGTCAGTAAATGTTGAATACTAAATAAAAAGGTGGAGGTGCTGTGAAAACTGTATTTATGAGGATTTATAAAGATACAGCTGGTACACATATTTATATATAACAGTACATGTATGCATGTAGATATGTATATTTAAATGCACACATTCACTTGCACATACATTGTTTTTTTGAAGTGGTTTGTTTTAAGGAATTGGTGCCCAAGATGATAAAGTCTTTGCTGTAGGTAAGACAGCAGCCTGGAAATTCTGACAGGACAATTGATACTACAGCTGCCTTCTTTTTTGAGAAACCTCACTTTTTCCTTATAGGTCCTTTCAAATGATTGGATCAGGTCCATCAACAACCTTGAGAGTAATCTTTTTTTTTGCTTAAAGTCACAAAATTCTTTACAACACATCCAGATTAATATTTATTTAAACAACTGGGTCCACTTGCCTGTACATCACAGCAATATGAAAGAGGGTACATACGAACAGTTAACCATTCAAGTAGACAGCACTCAGAATAGCTTTCTTTTTAAAATAGGTATTTAAATTTAAGTTTGCCACAAAATTGGGGTTAGCTAAATAAATTTAGGGGAAACTGTAGGGTGAGATTGGGTAGAGAGGAAATAAAAAATTGCATATATTATTCCAAAGTGGAAAGAATCAGACTGATTATTTTGATCCTTTGTTTTATATAAGTCATACACCATCTTGTCAGTTTCTGCAGCTGGGAAGATTTCATTCACACCAGGAATCCAGTCATTGAGAAGTACAGCCATTCTCTAAGGTCTGTGAGCATCTAGACCAGCACTCAGCCCAGTTCAGGAAGTTTTGCCTATTTTTGGCCAGCAATGAGATCATTTATTTCTTCTTAGGCAAATGACCTACAAGAACTTCACCTTAAAGTCTGAATCCAACTGTGCAAATGAAAACTTTGTTGCTACTTTATTGTGACACACTGAGTTGGAGGGAGAGACCTTTGTTTTTGCAGAGTGTGTTAGGATTGTTCTAAAACTTTCATGTCTGCTTATCTAGAAAACACACCACACACACACACACACACACACACACACACACACACACACACCCCTCATCACTCCAAGAATACAGTCCCTCCTATGGCATGGAGATACTAGACTAGATATCAATCTTGCAAATTTTGCATTGTTATACTAAAGGATGGTTTTATGAGGAGTCAGTGGTCACATCCTTGGACCCATCAACCATCTGCACCTATCAGCCTGGAGGGAGGTGATGCTGACAGTGCTGGTCTTTGGTGGTTCATATTAAATCTCCAGCTAGTGTTCTTCATGAGTCAAAAGGGGGCCACAGAATGACAGAGATATCAGAACAGTGTTGTCATGGAGTGTGCCTTCTGGGGGATGCTGGCTATGGCACAGTGGACTGTGAGCAGGATTGGCATCTGGAGTTACCTCGTCCATGTGGGTGCTGGGGTTCCCCCTCCAAGACATTTACACCCTTGACATCAGACCTCAGCTCTGACTCACATTCCATGATCCTCCCACCTTCCCCTGATGAGTTGCTACCTACTAAGTCACATTTTGACCTTAGGGAATTGTACCTATGGCTTTTCTCATCTTAATTCCAGAAAGCAGATACAGCTAGGGCTAAAGGTGTTTCTGGGACTGCACAAAACATTATGCATCTCTACTCACAGGCCTCAGCCACCCATAGAACACTCTGACACAAATTGTTTCTGGGGGCCAGCTCTGGTTGCAGATGCCTGTGGACTTGGGAATATCTTCTTATATGACTATTCTTTTCCCTTCTCCATTATCATAATGTGGGTTAGTTGCACGGCCAATATTGAGAATTGATATGGAAAGAATCAAGGATGATTTCTTGATCTATGCACCAAATTATGGAACCCAAAAGAAGGAGTAAAATACTTTCAGTTTTGTATTTGTTAACTTTGAGAAACACAGTAAGAATATAAAAATACAGAAATAGCTTAGGCTGATCATTATTAATTTTAATGTAACTAAAATCTTGTGTATAGATACAGTCACCTGGGGAAGTGTAGAATGAAGACCCAGTGTTTAGATGGGATCTGTGATCTTTGGCAATTAATACACTGAGACTTCTGTGGAAAATGAACATGAAAGAGGAGAAGGACAGAGAGAATAGTATATGAACAAGAGAGAGAGAGAGAGAGAAAGAGAGAGAGAGAGAGAGAGAGAGAGAGAGAGAGAGAGAGAGAGAACAAACAAAAAAAGGCAGGGGAGTGAGCAGAAGTAGGCAAGGAATGCCTTCAGATAGCAATTGAAGACTAATATATGAGAGAAGATAATAAGGAGGATGATGTAGAAAGAACTTATTACCACCTTGTTATTCCTCAAAAATCTCAGCCAGGCCAATGACCAATCATATGGAGAATAATTCTGACTGAAAGAATTCCATTCCATTTCCCTATATATACATATAGGCAGGGGGCGGGGAGGGCAGAGTGGAAGAAAAATCATGTGGAGTGTGTTATGTTAGAGAAACCATGCAAGGGTTTGTCTTGAGAAAAATGCTATAATCAAGAATATTAGATGTTGGTGAGAGGTCAATAATAGGGGACAGGGAGACCTCCCCTGGACTTTAAGACATGGAGCCCACTGTGGAATCACAATTGGAGAGGGAGTGAGGAAAAACTAGAGCTAAAGAAATGAGGACTGCATTGCAGAGTAATAATTTGACTAAATATCAAAGAATGAAAGATGAGATAGTGTAAAAAAAAGAGGAAAGACAAGTTTAGGTAGTTATTTGGTCATTTCATGGCAAATAATTATTTATCTGTGTATATGTGTGTTTCTGTATTATCTTTGGGGTTAAATGATGGAAAGTAGAAATGAGACTGAAAAACTATAGATACAGGGAATAATTGGTAGTACAACATTCCTGAAAAAATAATTGAAGTGGATGATATGCAAAACAGTTATGAATCACTTACCTTTTGACATAGGGGAGGGTTCAAGGGATCTTTCATTGTATTGGAAAGAGACAAGGACAAAGATGTCAAGGTTAGTAGGGAAGTAGCAAGATACAAGATTTTGAGACAATGGGGATTAAGGATCCATGATGAAGAAGTGGAAAACTGATTGAGTAACAGTAAAATTATAGAGCAATTTTGAACATTCAGTGGAGATTGGTGAACATTGAAATAGCTATCTTTAGTACCTTAAATATAGTCAATGGAATAAAGGGATGAATTTATAGGACTTCTATATGAGTGAAGGACAGGAATTTAGGCTACTGAAAAAGCAGCAGTTCAGAAATGGTCTGTGGAATCTGAATTTGGAATAGAGGTTAGATCAGAAAATTGTGGAAGCACAGTATGGGAAAAGAAAACCTGGTGGACAGAAATTCCATTTCCCCATCAGAGAGAATTGCAGTGGGGTAACAGCAGACAAGCAAGAAGATGGGGGGTCTGCAAGTGTGCAGTGGGATGGCTTTTTAAAGGAGTACAAGCTTCTCCAGAGTAGTGGAGATTTATAGAAGTCACAGCCTTTAAACCACCTATTCATGGGTACATAGGTTTATCACCATATCCCTGTGGCACAGGTATCAATGATTAATAAGTGAGAAAGTTATTAGGCAGCAGTCAGTGATAGCACTTAAGGTTCTGGAAAACTTATGCAGTCCTATGGTGGGAACTCAATAGGAAAGGAACCATCTTTACAGAAGAGAACTATTTAATAGGAAATAATCAGAATACAGTTTATGCCAACTTATTGGTGTAGATACTATGTGGAGAGCTTGAGTCCTCTGACTCAGATGCCAAGATGAAATTAGAGATACCAAGAGCTATTGATAAACAACTATAAGTGATAAAACAAACAAACAAACAAAAAACAGGGGAGTGAGCATAAGTAGGCAAGGAATGTCTTCAGAGAGCAATTGAGGACTAATATATGAAAGAAGATAAGAAGGAGGATGATGTAGCGGGAACTAACTACTATCCAGTTATTCTGCAAAAGCACCAGCCAGGCCAGTGACCAGTCATCTGGAGAATGATCCTGACTGAAAGAGTTCCATACAAGGAAGGCATGGTCCATATTTAAAAACCTCACTATGTTCAGTCACTGGCTGTGAGCAGAACATAGAAATTGTGACTTTGGAGTGAAAACCTTGGTGGACCCAAAGGTGTAGTAGCTGCAGACTGTTAAGCAGCTCCACTTAGAAGACTACAGTGGTCTGCACACTATGTCCTCTAACTTGTTCTATCCCTCACACACAGTCCTGGAAGCCTTTTCTCATAGCACACATTTTCTTTCATTTGTTTTGCTTTTTGCCTACAAGTACTTTCTTTTTTAAAATGACCTCTACTAAATAAAGATCCTTGAAAAACGTTCCTGAAAGTGTACTGAATGAAAAACAAACTCAAAGTGACCCAAAGTTATTCTTATGAGTTCAAGTCAGCAATCTGTTTAGTTGAAGAATGTGATTTAATTTCATTTTAGATATAAAAGGAAAAAAAATTAAAATAATGATAGCTGCATGCCTGCTGAGATAGGATTTTTCTGATCCCAAGTATCTTTGTGGTAGAGAGCAAATCCACAAGTTTAGCTACCAGTTGGTTTCTTATTTATATGCAGAGTATGGCTTGGGTCTCAGTGTGTTAAAGATCAAATTTGATGGGATAAAATTTTAAGTATCACAGGTGTTTCAAGATTAAAGGTGTGGGAGGGGTCCTCATCAGGGAACTGACATTTGTTGTATGTAGTTGATTATACATTTCGTCTTTAATTATTAGGAGTTCAAGAATACTATATCCATATCTCTTTCTAATATGATTTAGATCTTTCAAAATGGCATTTGTTATGAAATGACTGAATATAGAAGTATACATTGCTATTGAATTGTCTGTTTCTTGACTGTCAGGTAGTACCTCTTTGTATAATTTAATTTTGATTGGCATCTGGTGAGTACTTATACTCCTCTTATTATTTTCCCCTCTAATATTACTTACTTTATGCTTATCATTTCTTCAATATTTTATGTTATAGATTTGAAGTTCCTGATTGAAGGGAGTTAGAATACATATAAAAGCCAATTTTCCTCAATTTTTTTCTGGTTGAATTTCTGATGCACCTGTATTAGCATAAGAAGTATGAAAAATATATTAGTGAGGTATAAATATTAATAATTAATCACCTCACTTATGTACATAACTTTACAATACTTTGCTAATGATTAAATTTCTTTTTATTATAAATGTTTTACTTTTTACTATCAGTAATATGACAATTATTTTTTCATTTCAGCTTCTGACTTTAAATTTCTTCTCTAGTTTCATAAACTACTAAATAATAGAAACATGGACAATTCTTGAGTGCAATATAGCATATAGAGGTTTCCATGCATTATATTGAAAACAAGCTACAACATCTTATTTTCCATGGTCAGCTTTTGATATCATATTATATTATTGACCAATTAGTTATAACCAGTTGTTATGTAATCACAATGTTATGTAGAAATAACATACAGGAACAAGTCAGTAATACTCCTTTGAATTCACACAGCATGATAGCAAAATAGAGTAAGAAACATAAAAATGTCTTGGGGCCTAAGGTTTGTTAGGATAATAGGAAGTAGTAGTCAGAGAGTGGAATAAACCAAACTGAAAATGGAAGTGCTGTAATTTTTTGTAAATAGCAGTGTTTATACAAAGATGGATGACATAAACATTTTAAAGCATGTGGCAATCTGGGGAAAAATAAAGTAAAATGATATGAAAAAAGGCAATTAAAAAAAGATAATATCTTACCCCATAGGCATGGGGATTGTTGGGGAAACAAACAAACAAAGAAATAACAACAACAACAACAACAACTAGCTACCACTGGAGAGGATGGTTCATGAAGTAAATTTTTCTTTTTTAGGAAATATCAGTTACAGATAGAAAGTGATTGGATTGTTCATAGAAGAGATTGAACACACAGGGACATTTGCTGAATATCGGAAAATACTCTGAAACATCTGTGTTGGAGGATTAGAAAAGATGGACAAAAAGAATTGACTTTCCCTTCATTCCCCCCAATGGAAGTGAGGTTTCCCAGGGCCACTTTTGATTGCTGTGAGAAGGGATGGGTTTATAGTTCTTCCTTGCAAGGGCTCTACCTTAGCAAAGTCTTCAGGTTCTTATTCTCACATGCACTACCTCTTCATCTTTGTAAAAAAGGATGCTGAAAAAAATGAACTTTTTAAAGTTAGAAATTACCTACATATTATCTAAATTTTATCTTAAATTATGGATATTCTGGACTCTTTTTACTTGCCAAATAAAATATTATTTGAACTGCTTCTCAGCCTGAGGAGCAGTAGAGGGGCTTCATCTGTATTCCTGCCGTAGCTAGGAGTACAGCATAGGAAAGAGACAGAGCCAGTCAGTTCATGAAGGATGACCAAAGTTTTGTTGGTTTCTCTGGAAGAAAACTGTGTTTGATAGTAAATCATATATAATTAGGGTGTGGAGTTGACAGAAGGACTTCTTTTTAAAAATGCCATTTAACATGTTTTGAAAAAATGAAGATGAAGGATCAGGAAACGTCAGACAGAAGGAAAACCATGGAGAAGAAACTGAGGCAGCTCAAAGATTGAGACTTTTAATTATGCTAAAACCCCTCCCAGTTCCCATACCTTCCCAAAACACATGAATTTTGAGATTTTTCAAAATTAGACAAAGGGTTTTGAAATCTTTTTCTTTTTCTATTTTTTTTAAATAAATATCTATTCCAGGTTTTCCTCTGAGGTGGGTTTTTGTTTGTTTTTTTGTTTGTTTGTTTGATTTTAGATATACATGACAGTAGTGTATTTTGACATTTTATGCATACATGGAGTACAACCCATTCCAATTAGGATCCCATTCTTGTGGTTGTACATGATGGGGAGTTACACTGGTCATATATTCATATGTGAGCCAAGGAAAGTTATAACTACTGTCTTTCCTATTCCCATCTCCCAACACTTACATTCACTCCCCTTTGTCTCTTCCAGTGAACTTCTATTCTTCCTTCCCCGGCCCCTTATTGTGTGTTAGCATCTGAATATAAGAGAGAACATTCTGCCTTTGTTTTTTGGGGATTAGCTTATTTCACGCAGCCTAATAGTCTCCAGTTCCATCCATTTACCAGCAAATGCAATAATTCCATTCTTCTTTATGGCTTAGTAGTATTTCATTGCGTATATACACATTTTCTTTATCCATTCGTCTGTTGAAGGACACCGAGTTTACTTCCATAGATTAGCTATTGTGAATTGAGCTGCCGTTAGCATTGGTGTGGCCACATTATTATAGTATGCTGATTTTAAGTCCTTTGGGTGTATGCTGAGAAGTCGAATAACTGGTGGTTGCATTCCAAGTTTTCTAAGGAATCTCCATACTGCTTTCCAGTCCCACCAATTTGCAGTCCTACCAACAATGTGTGAGTAAACCTTTTCCTCCATAACCTCGCCAACATTTATTGTTACTTTTATTCTTGAAAATTGCCATTCTGATAGGAGTGAGATGGAATTTCAGTGTAGTTTTAATCTGCATTTCTCTAATTGCTAGAGATGTTGAACATTTTTTCATATATTTGTTTTCCATTTGTAGTTCTTCTTTGAAATGTCTGTTTAGTTCCTTTACCCATTTGTTGATTGGGTTATCTGGTTATGTTGGTGTTAACTTTTGTTTAAATTCTTTATATAGCCTGGAGATTAATGCACTGAGAGGCAGGTGGTAAAGGTTTTCCTCTCATTCTCCAGGAACCCTGTTTGCATTCTTGACGGTTTCCTTTGATATGAAGAAGCATTTTAGTTTTATACCATCCCATTTATTGATTCTTGACTTTACTTCTTGCACTTTAGGAATCTTATTGAGGAAGTCAGTTCCTAAGCCAACATAATGGACAGTTGGGTCTACTTTTTCTTCTAGCAGGCACAGGCTCTCTGGTCTAATGACTATGTTCTTGATTCACGTAGAGTTGAGTTTTGTGCAGGATGAGAAAGAGGTGTTCAATTTCATTCTACTACAAATGGATTTCCAATTTTCCCAGCACCATTTGTTGAAGATGCTATTTTTTTTTTCCAGTGTATGTTTATTTCACCTTGGTCTAGTATGAGGTAACTGTTTTTTATGTAGGTAATTCTCTGTGTCTTCTATTCTGTTTCACTGATCTTCATGTCTGTTTTTATGCCAATATCATGCCATTTTTGTTACTATAGCTTTGTAGTATAATTTAAGGTCTGGTATTGTGATGCCTAAAGTGTCACTTTTCTCACTAAGGACTGTTTTGGCTAATATGGGCCTCTTCATTTTTCCAAATAAAATTTATGACTGATTTTTTATATCTAAGAAGAATGTCACTGGAATTTTAATAGGAATTGCATCAAATCTGTCTAGCACTTTTGTTATTATATCCATTTTGACAATATTATTAATTCTGCCTATGTATGAACATGGGAGATCTTTCCATTTTCTAAGGTCTTCTTCAATTTCTTTCTTTAATATTCTGTAGTTTTCACTGAGGAAGTCTTTCACCTCTTTTCTTAGAGTGATTTCCAAATGTTTTATTTATTTTTGAGGCTATTTTGAATGGGATATTTTCCATTCAGCTGATTCATCGTTGGTGTATAGGAATACAATTGATTTATGGGTTTTGAACTTTTTAAAGAGAGCCTGAAATATTTATTTTCCATAAGGATAAAGGAATAATACTTTACCATTGCTCACACCTGCCTATCTGATTTTATCCCATTTCTACATGGAATGTTAGGTCTGTTGTTGTGTTCCTTTGCTGTGCAGATACTTTTTTGTATGAAATAATGTTATTTGTCGGTGTTTGCTTTTATTTCCTGTGCCTTGTGTGTTTTGTCCAAAAACTTTGCCTAGGTCAATGTGCAGGAGCATTTCATCTGTTTTCTTTTAGTAATTTCATACATTTGACTATTAAACTTCTTTTTTTTGGGAGGGGTACTGGGAATTGAATCCAGGGGCACTTAACCACTGAGCCACATTACAGCCCTACACTTTAGTCTTTATAATACATTTTGAGTTGATATTTGTAACTAGTGAGAAGCAAGAGTCCAGTGTAGTTTGCACCACAGTAAATGAAATTAGCATGTCAAAGAGACACCTGTACTTCTCCTTTGTTGAAAAACTATTCACAACAGCTGGGACGTAGTACCTAAATGCCCATCAATCATTGAGTAGATAAAGAAATTATTGTACATATACACAATGCAGTATGGTTTAGTCCGAAAGAATATGGAATCCTTCCACTTGTGACAACCAGATGAACCCGAAGGACCTTAAATTCAACAAAATAATTCAGGCACAAGAAGTCAAACACTGCATAATCTCACTGCTATGTGGAATCTGAAAATGTTGATCTTATGGAAGTTGAGAGTAAAATAGTGGATACCAAAGCCTGGTAAAGAAGGGGAGAAAGGAGATGAGTAGTGGTTGGTCAACAAGTACAATGTTATGCTTAGACAGGAGGAATTAGTTCTGGTGTTATATAGCACAGTAGGCTGAACATAGTTGACAATATGCATTGTACAAATAAAAGAGGAAGATTTGAATGCACTTATCCTAAGGAAATGATCAAAGACTCCCAAAATGAAGTTAAACTTCATTTGGTATCAATGATTTTATAGCTTTTTAATATAAGAAAATAATATATTTGCTTTAAATAAAATAATACATAGTACCCAATATATAGAATTTATAAAAGTCAAATTCTTTATTATTCTATGAAGACCATGTTCCACCTCCTCTACCTTATCTGATTCCATGGGAACTCCAGGAACTTCTCTGTTTTACCCCAATGGTCCTACAGAATACAGTGGAAAACTTTTTTGCTGTGAATGAGAAATCAACAAACTCAGTGAATAGCCAAATAATAAGCAAAAGTAGATCTTCTTGTATGTAGGATACAAAATTTTCCATGGATTTAGAGACCTTTGGCATTCTGGTTACATGCATGTTTTGGACCTTATTCTGAATATGTTGTGTTGCCTTCTCTAAAGGAAGCAGAGGTGTAAATAAAAGAAGCTCACACCATACAAACTCAAAAAATACCCGAATGCACAATCCTTCTAGTTCTTAATAACAGAAATCATAAGGTAATCATTGTGCAGCCTGAAATGTGAAGTAATAGCCCAGAATGGCCTTGAAACTTCTTTCTGTTCTTAGAACAGATCCAGAGAGCATATGTTTTAATAAAAGGGTTTGGGAGAGAAAAAAGGAAAAAAAATGTGGTAATGAAAGAGAAAATAGCAGATGAAAGTCAATGACTAGGCTCACATATGTTTGGAACTTAATTTATATCAGATTGTGCATATATATAGTGTGTTTGCCTCATGATGTAATTAAGTGATAGATTTTTATCTGTAAAAAGAGAAAATACAAAGTTTATTGAATATTTTATCCTTATGCTATTGAAAATATTTCTTTTATAAAGTTCATACCATATGCATTTTGTACTACAAGGGATGGTATTTGAATATGAATTTATGCACTTTTATCTCAATGTCTGGATTTAAATCTCTTGCAAATTAGCAATTAAATTGAACTAAATGCACTTTTGATGTCATTTAAATGCCATTTGACTCTTTTTCAGAGCTCTCATAAATACGATAATTTCATTTTAGCAGTCTACAATTATGAATCCCCAAAATGTGGACATTTTTTTTAAAAATTCATCAGTGACAAAGGAATACAAAATTCAGAACTATGAATAATGGAGTTTTTCCTTAAATTATTCTCTTAATTTTATATTCATTACATTTAGTGTGAAAGAATTATACCTCATACTGAAAAAGCGAAAGTTGTTTAGCAATTAATGGATGTGTTGGTGTGGTTTAACTGAATACATTATCTGAACTAACTACTGAGTTTTCATATTTTCTGTTGCATAGTTTGACCTTGACAGGTCTCTTGTCATAAGGTTGTAAAAGCATTTCAAATTATATTGTGATGAAAAATTCTGAAGTTTATTTGCTTTTCCTATTAGGCATGTTCAGCATAGAAACACATACATTTTTATTTGAGTTGGTATTTCTTTTCTTCCATAAACTAAGGAGACTATGGAAGAATATTATGTGTAAACCCGATTATGATACTGTACCAGAGCATTAGTAAAGAGTTATATTAATAATTATAATTCATGCATGGGACACTATCGGTCATTCATTGGTTGAATGAGTATATTCATCAAAAGTAAAAGTTCATTACAGAGAAGAAAATCTTTAAAAGAACCTGTTAGCTTAAAAATGATAGACTTCATGTGACTGCATGAAAGTTATATTGTTGTTAACTGCATACACTTTTATATGAATAAGACATTAATGAAAACATAAATGTGGCTACATTTTAGGCTGGTTCTTTGGAATCACAGCCTATGAAATCCTAATATCATGCAAATACAACAGAATCAAATGTTGGTAGCCCTTTATTAATAGCATAATTAATTACATAATTTTGTTTTAGCAGTTTCTATCTTGTCAAAATTTTTTCCATAATGAAGATAGATCTTTGGTCATTTTTAATAAAGTACTGAGTTTTGAGTATAGAACTAATAAATAACTAATAAAAACTTAACTTCTTACTAAATTCTATGTTAAAGATATAATAATATAAAAGATACAGGATTAATTAAATATAGTCCTATTAATGAATTTGTAATTAACAACATTATCTCTGAATTATAATTGATTACTTGTATGTTACTTATTAAAACAATAAATAAAATAGACAAGTAAGATACATATAATTAAACTTATTTATATTAATATTTTATATTGATTAATCTTATGGATTTACATTTTAAAACCATAATTTTTCTAAAATGTAATAATTATAGATTTGTAAAACATATGCTATCTATATATAATTAACATAAATACATTCTTGCAACACCTTTTTTTTTGTATTTTCTACAACCTGAATCTCTTATTTGAATTGCATTTGCTTTCTATAAAAAGAGAGCATTAATATCCCTTTCTTCTTAAGCTTAGAATCCTCAATTCTCATTTATAGATTCCAAGTCCATAACCAGTTACCTTGGAAACTATTTAGGGAGTATTTTTCCTTTACTATTTGTTTTGATCAGATCATAAACCCCCTCTTTCTCCTTCATCCACTGCTTCAAATAACTTAGTGATGCGAGAACTGATAACCTGGGGTTTATGCTGGTTTTATATATGTATGTATGTGTGTTCCTATGTGGTCATGAGTACATATGTGTGTATGTGTGTGTATGAGCTTGTGCATGACAATTAAAACAATCATAATATTAACTTTTGTCTGTCACTACATATCACTATTATTTTTGGGGGGGGGGCAAAGCTAATCATGTACCTAAAAAGTATATGCTTAAATAATTCTTATAATGAGTATTCTAATATCTGAAGCTATGCTGTTTAGTATTTCACCATCTATATTATCTTGTTTCCCATACAATATTGTAATAGTTTTTATCAGGCAGTCTGTTTGGGGTTATGTTTTTAAAATGATAATCTGCTTTATAAAGGACAGTAAAATTCATTGATTGAAGGAATATATTCTGTGTTGCCCAAATTGGGATGCTAGTTCCACCAAACACTATTTGACTTGCCTAACACTAGCTATTAAATGCTTTGTAACTTATCTGTAAAATGGGAATAATAAAAGTTTCTACAGCATAGATTTATTATTTGTCAGGTCTTACAAACACCTAGAGTATATATTTAATGCATGTTATAGGTCTAACCAACTGACTCAAAAATAATTGATCTTAAATTTAATTAAAGTCTGTGGTAATACATTGTCAATGATTTGAAGAGAAATTTAATTTACATGCACAAATTCATAGTCTCTCTGTTAAATGTCAATAAAATCAAATACTAACTGCATAAATACCATTGATTCATTTTTCAGCCCAAGTTTTGACGCCAAAGTGTATTGAATTTATATATCTTTTTTTCTGGAACCTAAAGGAGCTTGTTAATGACTTTTGGATGTCCTTGCAAACAGTCCACTTCTGTTGCAAATTTCAACACTTTTTGTATGTGAACTTTTTACAGAGGTTTTGATATTTTCAGATTCTTACCATATCAAAGTCCTTTATTAATTAGGAAAAGTCTTTTAGCATACTATTTACATTATGGATTGTGATGCATCCCTGGATAGAAGATTAGGTTTTTTAATTCTTCAAATCACGTAGGGTATTTTTACTTGTTATTACATCTGGTCAATTCATTTGGAGGAAGGAGACTAAGGCATTGTGAAGACAGAAAAATTAGCCAATAAGTTTGATATTAACCTTGTTTTTACCCATATAAAAAAATTCAATAGCCTTAAATAATAGCTTAGTATTTTTTAAGAACTAACATTTATTTATCATTTGTAATTCCTTGAAAAATTGATAATTCTGAGCTTCACTTTTTTAAATACCACAGAGCAAAGAAATTCTACCTTGTAAGATTCTTTCTTTATACCTTGCAGTTAGAAAACACACAGAGATCCAAGCTGCCTTTTTGATGTACAATAAATGTTAGTATTTTTTTCTTTTGTTAGTGGTTATGATGAAATTAAAAGAATTATTTTTGTCATTTTGAGACATTTTTATAGTATTAGTTGCTAACACAGTCATATACTAAATATGATAACAGTTGAAAGAAGGATTTAACAACATTTTTGATACTTCTTACTGAACCCACCTACTTCATTAGAAAAAAAAATGTGAGATGGGATGGATGAAATCAGGCGTTTTCCAAGAATACTCTAAATATAAGAACATTCAAGTTCTGAAACTTGTCTTTCATTTCAGTGTGAATAATACAGTGAATAAATGGCGACATTTTTAGGCAAGTGTTCTACCACTGTGCTATATCCCCAGCCCTAATTGTAGCATTTTTAGTTACATGTAGTCCTCAGCATGTTCATTTCCTCTTCTTTGGATGAACGATTTATTTTTGCCAATCCAATAATGTGGAAAACTTTATTCAGTGAGTGCTTACCAGATACCAGACATTGTTAGCCATGCTTCATGTATTTTTCACACAATACTTTCAAAAAACCTATTATCGGATCACTCTTATTATCTACATTTAAAAGAAAGAGAATTATTGATTATAAAATTTTGGAATTGTCCAAAAATGTACAAAATGCCAGATCAAAGATATGAATTCAGGCCTTGCTTCAGAGCCACTAGTGTAAACTACCATGTACTATGTTTAATTTTCCAATTCAAATTTTCAATTAATATTTTCATTTTCTCTGAAAATAACTAATATATTTAACCATTTTAATAAGTTTAATCATTTGTCACTACACACTTTGAAACCTGAATATCTCTGAGACAATGAATGGAAAATTAACACATGAAGAGAAAGAACATGACATGAAATTACAAGCATATCACACCAGTGAAATTATCATCATAGATTTCTCCAAAGTCTTCATGTAATTTGATGAAAATGCAAAGAGGATTTGTAAGGTTGCTCACAGGTTTTTAGATGCTTAATGTCTTGTTTTAGAAATCATTTTAGTTCTCATTTTCATGTCCGAGTTAAATAAACATTGAAAAATAAGGGATGGACATAAATAATAATAATAAATTTGTGGGGATCTTGTCTTATTATCATCAATTTTTAAACTTTTTTCTCTGCATTTCTTAGAGAATATTTCATCAAAACAAGATATTTTAAGCTCACAATTTGTTTAATTGTAATGGTAAATTTTCATACTAAAAGCCTTATTAGATTATAAGTTACATCAAAAACTAGCAATTTACAAAAAATGTTTTATTGATTCTATGGGTGCAAGATGCACATATTGAAGTGTATATGATCATTCCATGATCTACTCTTATTGATTCATGCTAGAATAATATTTCCCAATAATTGCTGACTTTTGACACTTTTTCTTTGTGTGGTGTTATCATCATAGTTATTAATGCTAAGGTATTTCAATCACATAATACTTATTAACATCACTCTTGGTTGATCCTTTTCCATATCCCAGACTCTAGGCTAAAAGCCTTTCCAAAATATTTAGCTTTACATTCTCACTTACTAGGTGAGAAAACTGAAGTTTAGAGAAGCTTAGTAATTTTGCCCAGTGACAAGCCAGGATGAACATGGGATGGGGCATCTGAATCCAAAGCCTAATATGATTTTTTAAAAACTTTTCTTTTATATTGCTTTTAATTTTCTTTTGTCTAGTAAATAATAATAAAATGAAAAATATAACATACTAATAAGTTAGAGAATTTTGTTATGTACCTGTTTAAAATCCCAGGTTTCTATATTGGCAAAATAAAACACAATATTAAAGAATATTTTATTTATTCTAACTCTAAAGTACTAATGGAAAGATTTTTTTCTAAAATTCTGGAAAACCTATAGCAAATTTCATTTTAATAATTTATGTTTTTTTTTCAATGCCAAGTCTATTACCTGTGAAATAAAGTTATATTCCTAATTATACCTCAACATTTGCTTAATAAGAAAAAATAAAATATATATCTGCTCCCATAATTGTTGTAGGAAGTTGTATACGATGTTCTTCAGACATGATTTAGAAACGACTTTAAAAGCTATGTGTTCTTCAGGCGCAGTGGCACACATCTATAATCCAGGTGACTCAGGAGGCTGAGGCAGGAGGATTGCAAATTCAAACTGAGTCAAGGAAACTCAGTAATACCCTGTCTCTCATAAAATCATAAAATATTTAAAAAGAGCTGGAAATGTGGTTTAGTGGTTAAGCACCTCTGGGTTCAATCCCTGGTACCAAAAAAAAAAAAAAAGCTTTACGTTCTTCTCTTGCTTCTTCAGAAGTAACTATATCAATATGCTTTTGGGAAAAGAATAGTTATATCATTGTAGTTAACACTGTAGCCTAAATTTCTGAAAATGTTTATGCATATAACATACAGCATGTAAGTCATAGATGAAAAAAATGATTTATATGCATATATATTCACATATTGTACCATATGTATATCTTTGTATTTACTAATTGAAATTATTCTGATTTGGATTTATAGAAATGATAAAATCTTTTTTCTAGAAATATCATGTAGAGTTGAATTGTTCTATTGTATATTGAAACTCATTGCAATAACTAGAAAACTTAGGTTTTCTGCAAATGTTCTTCTATACAATAGTGTTAATATTTATGTTAATTAAAAGAGAAATATAAAGGAACAGATCAATCAGTTACAGAAATCAGGTATAAACAGCTTTTATGCAAGAGGTTCAAGATGTTGTTCCTAAGGAAAGACACAGTGCCATGACCTCCATTTAATCTCTTCCTTATTATTTGAGGTTTTGAATAAATAGATTGCTCTGTGTTCTCAAAGTAAAAAAGGATGATGTATTCTAATATTGCTGTAGCATTTGATATGGAGTAGATAAAAGCCTATTTAGGGGGGCATAAGATCACCACAAGCCTCTTGTCAGTTTCTAACGAATTCATACATATCAAAAAGGACTCAAAGAAAAATAACAAAAAGGGAAGATAATGAGCCCGTCAAAGCAAATGTTTAATGCAGAGCCACTTTGATATTAATCACACTGTATGTGGGTGAGGGTCAAACCAACTGAGGTCAATAGAGAGGATTTTAGTTAAGGCAAAAAGAAAAACGAAGCTAGTGATTTCAAACAGATTGAAATTTTAAAAGTGAAACATAAAGGTCACAAAGTTAGATTCAGTTTGCAGAAGCACAGTAGGCAAGTTTTAATGACTTCTCAATAAAGCTTTTTAAGAGAAGCACTCAAGTTTGAACTATCTAGGCAAACTAAACTTTTTTTTTCTTAAATCAACAGGAAACGAGAGTGTTCTAAGGACGAAATCAAATCATAGAAGCTGTTTATATTAAGAAATTTGGCTACTTTGGATGATTAAAGTAGCTTCTTTTTCTTTTAAAGGATTTAAAATTTGTGTAGGTTCTATTCAACAAATGTTAGTTATTGCCTTATATCACAGATGAGCAATATATGTATATGTGTGCATATATAATTTTAAATATTTACAAGATAATTTCCATAATTAAATATAGGTGCTTTTAATATGCATAAGGCTTTAATCATTTCTGTAACTTGTATCCTCTGAGCTTGCTACATCCCCTTTTAACAACTGTTTAGTGGGAGAACCACAATGAAGTTCTTTTCCTCTAATTGTGGTACTCTACACATAAATAGAAAGAGAGGAGGAGGAGGAAAAGGAGAGAAAGGGCAATAGGAACACAAAATATAATAGGGTATAATACAAATATTTGCTTACTTGTCAATTCTCTGGTTGAAGTGTTAAACAAGTCTCATTTTTTTCTCACATTTTTTTAAAAATATATTTTGCTGTTATTTAATTAAGGTTACTAAAGCCTACATGGTAAAATATCTTCCAAGGACCATAGAGGGCTCAAAGATTATAAAATATATAAGAGCTTTACTTTATAGCCTTTAAAATTTAATAAAAATTGTGTAAGTAACCATAAATCTGGACATTTTTTGGTGTATAGTTTAAATCATACTCCATGTAAATGGTTCCTTAAAAGTTAATATCATAGTTCTGTGTTGAAATATATCTTACAATTCCTTATTTCTTTTCCTATAAAAAATGTACGTATTTATCTACCTGGGCTTGGACGGTATTCTTTGAAAAGAAATGTACTTTAATCCATTATAATGACATGTATTTGTAATATACACATATAGTTCTACTAAGTTTATGTTGCAGGCTATTCATTCATAATGCTACAGTAAATTCACGGAAGCATCATGGATTACTGTAGTTTCTATTGGGCTTTCTTTCTACAGTCATTCCAAATATGGGTTCAACAAGTAGCTTTATGGCTTCCCACATACAGGAAATTTAGCCACATTTCTATCTCCATCTCTCAGCTGTTTCATTCTTAGTACATATCATTGTATATATCTGTGTTCATTTGATCAAAGACTTCATAGAACAAAAAAAAAGGAGAAATATTTCATTCATATTTACAGTTTTTAAATACGATAATGAAAGATCCATTTTTATCTTGCTATCAAATTATACAAAATTATGTTAAAATGAATTATAATTTTTAAATACTATTTTTCATTTCTAGAACATAAAAAGAATTGAATTTTTCATTCATGGTATAATATCTTGAAAATTAGCCATCATTTTAACTTATATAGGGGAAATTTTCTATGTGAGGAATAAAGGAACATACCCAAGATTTCTCCTGTAATAAATGATGAACTAGCAGTGGAATGTAGGACTCCTGAGCATAAGTAATTTTTCTTTTTCCATTTGAATGAACATATGCCCCAATTTTTCAGGAAAATTACACTTAATATGCAGTATCCTGAGTTCAACATCAATTTTCCCTTCTTTCATTCTGAATAGCATCCTTATTTAAGGTATGGGTATAAGGCTATAGTGACTATAGCTCATAGTGAGAAGTGAGAAAAATATAGAAATTGATTGTACAAAAGGGAAGTTATTTTGATGCCAGTGGTCATCAGATCAAATGAGCTAATTAGCATTAATGATTATTTCTTTGAATGATTCACTGGTTATAAAACTATCACAACTTTGACATACATTATTATTATTATTTTCACTTATCATTTGAGAACTACTAAATTATTTATAAGTATCTCTAAACATTGTCTAATCAAAATTTAAAATGTTATACCATATGAAATTTAAAATGTTATACCATATGAAAACAGGTCCATGGCAGATCCAAAGTAGCGAAATTCGACATACTAAGTAGCAGATTAGATAGGGGGCAGCATTACTTGTTTTGTAATAACTTGGTCAGATTAAGTGAAATGAGACACTTATGATTAATCATAACATAAGTCACTTATAGCAGAACACAAAAGCTAAATGGCCTGTGTTTTTTATACCAATTCATAACTAAATGACTGCCAAGCTAAGTAGCATTTTTCAAGTATTCTTTGTTCCAATAACACTGGTGGTGTGAAAACTTGGTGTGTCTTGATAGATGCCTATTTTCTTTTACCAGTTCACATATCTTTCTTCAAAAGTAAATTTTATACTTTAATAATTTTGAATTTTATTTAATATTGAAAATATTTTATTCAGAAACACAATTATTGATATTATTTTACATAAAATAGGAGAATGCTTTTATTCTTATCAATATATTTTCAAATGTGTTATTATTTTGATCTATCAAAAAGGATGTATTTGACAGAAGTTGACTTTTGTTCAAAATGGTAAGCTCCAGAGTGAGTATATAGTATGTATGTGAGATATGAGATCAGAATGTGTATATGTGTGTGTGTGTGTGTGTGTGTGTGTGTGTGTGAGGGCACATGACCTTCCCAAACAACCTGGGGAAAACTGTTTCAGACAATCCTCTCATAAAAAGCACAGGGCAGAAATGAGAAGTCTATGGTTATGTCCATTCACAAATTGTTTAAGCAAGTCTAGTTTGGAACAAGATACTAACATTTCTATTGTTTTCATGTGATCCTAGGTAATTATTTTGGATTAAAATTTTTGTCTATTTAGATAAGTTCATGGTATGCTAAAATTGGAGATAATACATGGAGAATAAGTACTGCAAAGTCTTTGTATTATCCCTGAATATTACTGAACTGAAAAAAAAAGGATCTACATGAAGTTATCTGAATCATTCTTTTTCCACTTTGATTCCTTCAATTGTTATTGGGCATTCTCCAACACATAATGTCATACTACTTGATTAATTATATTCTTAAAATGGTTCTAAATTTCCCACTGTGCTTAAGTCCACGTGTAAAATCAGATCTAAATCAGGCAATGGAAAATTAGTAAATATTATTTTACAATTTTTCTATCTTCCCTTGATTTTTTGTTCTATTAGATTTCCTATCAGAAAGGGCCATTATAGTTTAGAGTAAAACAATAGAGTCAGTAAAACAAAATATTTCAATAGGTGAATAAATAACCTTTTACAGTATTTTCAGTTACGTTTGTTCCTTTCTTAGTTGATAATCATGAATCAATTGTTCCCTAATTATTTTTGCAGATAACAAAAAATTTCAGCAAGTGTTCTTTTTTCACTAAAATCTCTCAGCAGAATTCTCTTCATGTGCAGGATAAATATAGAGTTACTATTGCTGAGTTGTAGGTGTTATATTTTTGGATTTATTTATGCCCTCTTTGGAATGTAATTACTTCAGGAAGTAGGCATAATAAGATAGAGCTCTGATAGTGTTCTTTTAGTGTTCTTTTATTTGCTTGGATATGTTCCCTGCAAGTTCTGTAGTCTTTGTAGTTGCTCACCACAGATTGGCCATGGATTTATTATATTAAACTCACAAGCTCAGTTTCCCCTCATCAGTGAACTATTTTCTTAAGTGTTAACAATAGTAGAAGCTCTTGATTTTTCAAATATCTTCGATTATATTAAGTTCTGGCTTTAATTCCATTAAAAGCTTTGCTTTCAGATGTGTTTTCATTTGTCCACATTTGAACACCTTAAAAAAATAAATAAATGATTACTGGTAGTGGTGGCACAGATTTGTAATCCCAGTGACTTGGGAAGTTCACAAATTTGATGCCATCCTCAGCAACTTAGTGAAAGCAACCTAGTCTCAAAAAAAAAAAAAAAAAAAAAAAAAAAGAACTGGGTATATAACTCAGTGGTAAATTACACCTGGGTTCAGTCCCCAGTACCAAATGTCTAGGAGTCCTATTTCTTTAACTCTGTAAAAAGAAAGACTTAAAAAGAAAGTTCTATTTGACATAATTTTCCCATGTCCATACATGAAAGCAACACAGTCCCAATCCATATGAGTGGGACTCTAATTAGAATAAGATATATTCCATGTTTGTATAATTATATCAAAATGGATTCTGCAGTCATATGTAACTAAAAAGAACCAAATTTTTTTTTAAATTACAAATATTACATTGAACAACTTGGGTAAGAATTAATTTAGTTTGTTTTCATTTCCTTTATTTAGAGGTAGGGTGAGTTGGATAAACCTCACTCTTTTTTTTTCTTGTTTTTAGCTACAATGTTTATTACCAAACAGTTCAAATGAACAGCGCATTAACTGACTAAAAATGTCTTGGAGGAGAAGGAAAATAAATCACATATAAACCTCACTCTTTAATTAAATTGTCGTTATCTATGCAAGGTCCTACTTTATTTTACTATTATAATTTTTTTAAAAAACTGTTACTATTTGAGATCCACTAAAAGCCCCATTTTCCCTTCTCACAAGGAAACTCTCTTATGTATATAAAGTAAATATTTGGCTCTAGCTATACCTGTATACATAGTGGTGTTTTTAATATGTATCTTTTAAATTTTGTTTTTTTAAAAATTTATGCTTTTCATTTTATTTCTACTCAATGTGATTGCTAATTGTGGTTTCTAATTGTCATGTAGCAGGTGTCTCTTATATTTTCTTGATTCTTCCACTAGTGTTAGCAGCCACATTGATTTTGAATTCTTGCTGTCACAAACTTTGTTCAATAATAATCTCCATACAGTGATAATTTATTTCTAATTCATTTGTGGTGGCAGTTATATCATGTGTGAAATTATCTGTCTATATTTATTTATCTTCTATATGTCATCTATGTTTTTCTGTTGCCCAAGTTTTAATTGCATTCCATTGATCATTTTGTCTATCCTAACTTATTTTTGCTACTGTGTATAAGTAGTATATATTAATATTTCACTGTGTGAATAACATCTTTTCCCTTTTTTCAAAATTAACTTTCTTTAACAGTTCATTATCATGTGTATAAATATATACCAAATATATACCAAAGAACTTAAAAGCTTCTTTACTTAGCTCTCTTGAGCTAAAATTGATATTGAATAAAGTGTACAAGGTTAAAATGTAAATTAAGTTTCTTTTTACATTCATATACACCACTGAGAAAATACCAGAATCATAAGAGTACATATCCATCACTTGCTATCTTTCCTTGTACCCTTTGGCAATCTGTTCTTTGCCTTTCCTCATTCCAACCCCTAGCCCTCATCTGTTTTCTCACAATTCTGATTAGTTTGCCTCTTCTAGAATACTGTATAGATCTCATTGATAGCATATGCTCTTTTTAGGCTTTCTTCTTTCATTCTGCATTTTTTGAGAATCATTCATGTTGTTTTCTCCTGGCTTGCAATTTGTTGTTTCATCCTTCTAAATGTGACTTTGGAATAGCAGAAGTACTCAATTTTAGTGAAATTATATTTATCTTGGTTTCATAGATTGTGTTTTTTGTTGCCTGATGTTTAAAACTTGCCAAATTTAACATCACTAAACGTTCCTACAGTATTTTATTTTAGCAGTTGTGTAGAACTAGGCTAAAGTTAGAACTTTGATTCATTGAATTATCTTTGTGCACATAGTACAAGATATGAAGTTCTGTTTTATTTTATTTTTATGTGAATAACCAATTATTTCATGACTATTAAAGTGACTATCCTTTTATCACTGCATTTTCTTTTCATCTAATCAGTTAAAAATCAATTAAGATGTGCACATTGATCTTTTTCTGCACTCTTTAGTCTTTTCCATTTGTCTATGACAATGCTGCACTGTCTTGATCACTGTAACTCTGTAATAATTCACAAAGTCAGGGAGTATAAATTCTTAAATTTTGTTCATTTTCAAATGTATTTTGACTATTCTAGGTCCTTTCTATTTGTATCTAAATCTTATAATGTATATGTCCGATCCTTCAAAAATATGTGCTAAAAATTTCACTAGTATTAAATCAAGTCTATAGATCATTTGGGGAAGAATTGACATCTTAAGAATTGTGACTTTTGCTCAGTAAACACACCTATTTTATCATGAACATTTAATATCTTTCAGCTGTTCTTTTTAGTTCTCAGTCTCTAATGTTGTCAGTTATTGCCAAGTACTTCATTATTTTGAAGGTTTTGTCAGTGGTATTTTTAAAAATTTTGATCCCATAGAAACAATTATTTGCTTACTGTTGATCCTGTATCCTGAGAAATGTGTGAAAGTCCCTTATTAATTCTATTAGACTTTTTTGTAGACTATCATGTTGCCTGTGAAAAGTGAGTTTCACCTCTTCTGTTCAATTCAAGTGACTCATTTGTTTTTATGCCTTTCTGCATTTACTGTCACCCACAAAGTGTTGACTAGCAGTAGTGAGAACAGGTATCTTTTCCTTTCTCCTGACTTCAGAGAAAAGCGTATCTATTTTTCTTAATTATATCAGATTCAATTCTTTTCTGGTACTTTTCATCTTGCTGAGACATTTCCATTCTTTCCTACTTTATCAAAATATTCTTTTCTTTTTTTAAAAAAAAATATAATTATTGAATTTTACTCAAAATTTTATATCTATTGAGGTGATCACATGTTTTTATGAATGGCATTGATGATTTTCTTTTTTTTTTAATCTTTTGTTTAATTTGTTGTTCAAAACATTACAATGCTTTTGACATATCATATTTCATACATTTTATTCAAGTGGGTTACATTTTTACCATGTATACAGATTGCAGATTCACATTGGAAAAAAAAAAAAAACAAGAGAGAGAAATGAATTACAGTAGATGGGGTAGAGTTGCTAGTGTCTGTTGTATTTTGCTGCCTTTCCTAGGGGAGGGGGTAAAGGAAGGGGATAGAAAAGGCAGCAAAATACAACAGACACTAGCATTGATGATTTTCTAAGTAAAACAATCTTGCATTCTTGGGATAAACCAAGAATGGTTTTTGTGAATTATCACTTTTTTCATTATCCTTTTGTACATTGTTGAGATTGTTGAGTTTCGTGTCTTCAAATTTTCTATTTTTTTTTCTTGTAGAGTCATGATAGATGTTGGTCTAATGCTTTCTTTGCTTCCTTCTTTTTATATTTTGCTAGTTTTGGTGTCAAATAATATTACTTCATATAATAAAGTCTTCTTTATGTCTTCTTCAGTTTGCCTGAACAATTAAATTAGAATTGGTGTTAGTTATTCCTTAAAGGTTTGGCAGAATTCTGTAGTGGTAGTACATAGTCTTGTAGTCTTTTTGTGGAATGTTTTCAGTGACAAGTTTTATTTTACAGAGACATAGGCTTACTCATGGCTTACTCATGTTTTCCATTTTATCTTTAAAGTCTTTGATGTATGGGTCTTTCAAGTTATTGAACTTAATGATATACAGTTTTCACAATGCTATTCTATTATTTTATATCTGCAAAACCTATGGGATATTGTTTTCCTCATTGCTGATACTGGCAATTTTTGCTTGTCTCATTTGTTTCTGGACATTTTGGCTTGAGATAGATAAATTTTATTGTCATTTTGAAAGAGTCAGATTTTATTTTCACTGAGTTTTCTTTATTTTTATGTTTTCTAGTTGAATTCCACCATAATCTATCTCATGCCCTTTCTCTACTTACTGTTTATTTTTTTTGCCTTTCTTTCTGTAGTTCTCAAGATGGAATTTGAAGTAATTGATTTAAATCTTTTTTTCCTCTAATATACATAAGTAGTGTTACTGGTTTATCTACAACTGAGAAATTTTATTTTTATTCAGATCAAAATATTTTTGAATTTTTCATAAAATTTCTTTTGTCATGCATAGACTATATAAAATTGTTATTTTCTAAATACTCAATGAGATTTTAGACAACTTTCTGTAATTTTTTAATTGATTTTATTATTTATTTTAATACATAACAACAGTGGAATGCATTACAATTCTTATTACACATATCGAGCACAATTTTTTGTATTTTGTATCTCTGTATATAAAGTATGTTCACATCAATTTATGTCATTATACATGTACTTTTTTGCATTACAATTCTTAATACACATATATACCAGTTTTTCATATCTTTGTACATAAGGTATGTTGACACCCAATTCAAGTCTTCATACATGTCCTTTGTATAATGATGACCATCACATTCCACCATCCTTGCTAATCCTCTTCCCCCTTCTTTTCCCTCCCACCACTTCCCTATCTAGAATTAATCTAATCCTCCCATGCTCTTCCTCTCTCCCACACTATGAGTCACCCTCCTTATATCAGAGAAAACATTCAGCATTTGTTTTTGGGGGGAAGATTTGGCTGACTTCACTTAGCATTATGTTCTCCAGTGCCATCCATTTACCTGAAAATGCCATGATTTTGTTCTCTTTTAATGCTGAGTAATATTCCATTGTGTATAAATGCCACATTTTTTTTATCCATTCATCCACTGAGGAACATCTAGGTTGGCTCCACAGTTTAGCTATTGTGAATTGTGCTGCTATAAACTTTGATGTGGCTGTGTCCCTGTAGTATGCTGTTTTTAAGTCCTTTGAGTATAGTCCGAGAAAAGGAATAGCTGGGTCAAATGGTGATTCCATTCCCAGATTTCCAAGGAATCTTCATACTGCTTTCCAAATTGGCTGCAACAATTTGTAGCCCCGCCAGCAATGTATGATCTTTGATCTGTAATTTAACTTAATTTATCAAGCATGAATTCTGGTGTTTTTCCACTCACATTTTTCTTAAATGGCCTGGTATTGTTGAATATATGTTATTAGAAATATATTAATAATATGTTTAATATATTTATTAGAAATATATGAAATTTGATGAAATAGATACTTCAAAAAAGTTGGATGTAATTCTTATTGCTGCTATTCTATATATTTTTTTCTGACTTCTATCAAAATCATGATTTTTTTCTTAATCTTTGATTTCCTGACGGTTGTGTATGATATATCTAGCTGTATTTTTAAAAAAATTTATCTTGTTTTGTGTTCTCTCTTCTTCCTGGATTTGCAGTTGCCTGTCTGACATTAACTTGGGGAAGATTCTCAGCCCTTGTTTCTTCATACATTCGTTTCTTTTTCTCTTTTCCTTCTGATTATCATTACATGTACATTAAATGTCATGTAGTTGTCTTGGATATTCTGTTCTGTTTTTGTTCCCAGTCTTTTCTCTTTGACTTTTAGTTTTGGAAGTTTCTATTGTCATCTCTTCAATCTTACATATTCTTTCCTCAGTGAAATCCAGTGTAACCATGGAGACTATCAGTCTCTCTTCCTTTATGCAGCAATACCTTTAATAAATGTGATATTTCTTGGAATTTTTATCTTTTTGCTCACATTATGCATCTAATTTTGCATATCATCTATTTTGTCATTAAGTTCTTTAGTGTAATGATCATTTAAAAAAATACTGGATGGATAATTACATTACTGCCATATGTAATTCTGGTTCTGACACTTTTTTAATCTCTTTAAAATGTGCGTTTAGGGTTTCAGTAGTCCTTGTAATTTTTGTTGTTGTGATAGTGCTGGTGGTTGAAAGCAGACATTAAGTACAGCATAGAAGGAACTATGGCATATAGGCCTTTAATATTGCAGCAAGAGGTGTAGGAAGAGGAGATTTCTTTGGTTTTGAAATCAAGTCTCAATTCTTTGGTGCACTGCACATATGACCTTGGACTTTGAATTTCACTAGTGCTTCTGTGCCCCTAGCATCTTTAGTGAGATGCTACATAAAAGACTACAGATGGCATGAGTTGGGTCTTTCCCTTCTCCAACATACACCAATTCTTATATAACTCCAGCAGGTAATGCTCTAATAAAATAGTTTCTCCTGAAAACAGGCCTTGATAGAAAGATCAAATACACTAGAATATTTCAAAATGGCTTCTCCTCCCATAACTATGTTCCCTTGGAGTTTTCATCTGTTGTTATAAACAACAGAAATATATTTCTCACATATCACTAGGCTAGAAAATAGAAGATGAAGACTCTAGTATCTGGTGAGGTCCAACTTATTTTATAAATGGTCCTCTTTTTGCTGTGTTCACACATAGCAGGTGGTTTTCCTGCAATTTTTATGTCTCAAGTTGTCTACTCTGACCCCCAACAACCCATCAACTACCAGTCAGCTTTTCCTATTTCAGTATTGTGGACATATAGGTTTCTGCTCTTCAGTTTCTGCTTCAGTAATTTGATTTTCCATATCTACCCGTTTGTCTTTTCAATTTTAGGGTCAGTGGTTTGCCCTGACATATCTTCTCTGTTGATTTTTAATTTTGTTCAGCTCTTTGCTGAATGGAAACATCTATGTTCCTTACATTCTAGATTAGAAGCATTATTTTTCAAAATGAACTTGAAGGTATCTTAATTTTTAATTCATTATTTTAGTAACAGTGTGACTTGCTTTGTGAAAATAAACAACACTTAAAATATTCTATGAGGCATTCTAACAGCATTTTTCTTTTGCTCAAAGTGAATTTTCAAACATTTCAGGTGTTTTTCTAAGAAAGGAATTGAAGAAATAATTGCATACTCTGTTTTCAGTTGGTCATATAACTAAATTTTTAAGTACTATTGAAGTTTTCTGTGACTTCACTTAAATAGATGTTTTCTAAGTAACATTCACTATGGCAAATCATTTGTTTATAGTAACATTTTTGCTTACTTTTATGTCAAAAAGATGTATCAGCTGAAATCTAAGGCTGGAGTCAGTCAAACTGCCATCCCCAAATTTGTCTATACCATATGGTTTGATGCCTTCTTGACATGATATCTTTTTGATGGATGATGTTACAAGAAACTCACCATCAGCAAAGACAGCATTCCGAGACATCTGCAGCTTCCTTTGAATCAACAAAAGTGTTCTAGTAAAGTTGCTGTAACACTTACCTTGGTAAATGCTGAATTGGTGCTAATTGGAAAATGTACTTCCTCTTCCTGTTGCAACTGTCCTCTTGGAAATAATTACTGTCAAAATGGCCTCAGACTAACACTCTTACTCACCTGCTTGAATTTTATCTCAAGTGTTCAGATGCCTCCCTGACACCTTAAAATGGTCTCTGATTACTTCTCATTTGTAGATATTACTCTTTATATTTCTTACCTGTGAGACACACTGGTTTTCCATATCCACTGGTGCATCATATTTTTTATAATCTCTTCTTTACTTCTCTACCAGTTAGGAACTATAAGGTATATTGCATATATACACCCATGCCAGCCAAAGCAAAGGAATCCTAGGAATAACACATCAGATCATAGCATTCTTCCATTAAATCATCTTCAAAATATTTTCTCTTAATCTATTTCATTAACTTTTAATAGCCCCCGAAGATCAAACATCTCATTTTTTTCTAAATTTCCTACTATGTAACATCTTATGGTTGTATCTTTAGCATTTTACTTAGAGTTTTATATCTATGCTGTCTTAACTCTTCAAATCAGATGTCCAATTTAACAGCATCTTACCCACACAGAGGTTAAAGAGATTTCAGATAGGTGTAGTTTTTTAAAAAACATAAAATGAATTTTCTTCTAGATAAATAAAAACATTTTTAACAACTTTTAGGTTAAAAAGTCTGTTGTAAAAAAAAAAAAAAAGTCTATCGTGTAATGATACTGTAGAGTGCTTACAGAAAATGAAGACCACTTCACAAAGGAAATAACTCAAGGGGCTTCCTTTGATGTTTTGATTGCTAAGAAAAAATCTAGAGCTTTCATTTGGAATAATTTCTAGGACATGCTTTCATGCAACACAAGAAAACTAGCTAACTGAAAGAAAAACCTTATGTATTGATGCTTATTCAAGTATGGCAAGGTAGATTTTATTCAAGACCATTGCCTTTGGTACAGGAATCACTGCAATGGGATTTTTTCAGTGGGTAGAAGAATAATCATGGAACAATATAAACTTAAATCCAGGGACAATGGTAGGGGTTCATGGATGAAAACATTTATAAAGCAAAACATGAGGAGTAAGAGATTTTGGTTAAATCAACCTCAAAGATTTTTGCTAAAGATGGGCCTGGGTAATCAGACAACACCTGGAAGATGGTGGAAGATAAGGAACCTGAACAGAATTTGAGGACCATCAGATATGAAGGGCGAAAGGTTCTTGCTGAAGTGATCTACTAGTGTTCTTTACTAAAACTGTATTTTACAAGGAAGTACATAGATGTGCCTAGTAGAATGTTCAAGAGCCTGACTGAAGTTTGGTAAGACAGAAAATTATCCCTGATTTTAGAACAGTAACAACAAAATAGTATGTGATTTAAACAGGCACTGTTATAATCACAATGCTTTATTTCCAAGAGGAAATCTATCTATGTAGAATTAAACTTGTTAATATTGAGGCTATCCAAAAGCTTATAGTATAATATCTGAAGGCAATTACAAAAGAAGAACTTTTCAAATAAAATCCCTTTATTTAAAAAATAAATAAAGGAACTTGATTTGAAAGTGAAACAGTCATTTATGGGTGTTGAGAATGTCTAAATAAAACAAAATTATTTTTTATTTTCTTTTCATGGAAAACTATATGCCTCCTGAGCATGATTGCAAAAAGTCATGTTGGAAGTAAAAAATGTAACAAATACATTCTAATGAAGAATAATGCCTTTTGGGAAAGGCACCATTTATTGTTTTCTCAGGCAGGATATAAAATCTGAATGGGTTCCTTTTACTTTTTCTGACAGTACCTACATAGTTAAAATAATCCTGTATAGAATGAATAGTTTTGTAAACACACACTTATAAAGAATCCATCTTTATATATAAGTTTTCTGGACTTTAGTTTTATTTCACCATGATTTTTATATTTAAAACAATTCTTACTAATGCTATTCATTAGCTTTCAGTTAAGAATTTGCTAATATATACATTTAATAAATTTTAGTATGCAGTAATGTTAGTGAAGGTTATATCTGATAATTTTTCTGGTTTCATGGAGATTTATCGACATTTTTCATTCAGACACCTCAGGGTAAATTTTCATTTTGCAGCATATTTTCAGTCGATGATGTCTCTTTTATTTAGTTAAATTCATCCATATCTATTTCTCATGCATTTTTAGTCACAGCTGAGCTCCTCTGCCTATGTATTTAGAAGGTTAAATTGTGATTATAATTTCTTTAAAGTGTCCTTGGAACTTCACTCCAATCCAAAATAAATTTTGCATTTAAAAGTTAGTTTTGTGAGTGGGAGTCAGTTGTGTTTTAAATAGAAGTATTTACCTCTCTCACTTCCTTGGTTTCAAGCACAGTACAGCTAGGCAGATGCTAACACATTTAAAGATGAAAAGCTCTGAATATAAATATGTCAAAATGTTTTCTTGATTTTTAGAACAGAGTTGGATATTTACCCAAATAATTTATATTGTTTTCAAAGTTCATTGGCAATTTCAGAAATAATTCTCTGTAGTTCTTAAATTTTGTTTATTTTTCTTTTAAATGACACTTTTCTTTATAATTTAACAAATTAGTTATGCATTATTTTTTTAATCTTTAGAGTTTTTTTAGTTGTAAGTAGACACAATGCCTTTATTTTATTTTTAAGTGGTGCTGAGGATCTAACCCAGTGCTTCATAAAGTCTAGGCGAGCACTCTATCTCCGAGCCACAAGCCTAGCCCCTAGTTATGCATTCTTGACTAGATGACATTTTAAAATAAAATCCGTAAAGCAAGATAAAAAAAAATTCTAAGTGAATTTTTTAAATGAATTAGAAGAAAATTAAATTTCTTAGGTGAGTAGGTGTTTTTCATCCTAAATTTTGTTAAGATTGACTGACTAAATATAAATATGTACATAAGGAATATGTATGTAAGTTCTGTAACTGTCATTTGGGATTCTGGTTTATGAATTGTTTCCGTAGAATATAGTGCCCTATATTTAAGTAATCCACCCTTAAGATGTGAATGCTTTCGTTCTAGAATGGAAGTTGAAAGTTCTGTAGATTAAGTCACAGATTACCTGTGACAAAAGTCAGGGCTGCACTTTCTCGGAAATCAACATAGGTCTCTGATATAAAAGACCTTGGTGTGATTCATTCTTGCAGAGTGACCATATCTATGGAGAGAGATAGGTCTGGCCTGGGGATTCCTAATATGGAACCTACTTGACAAAAGCAAACTAGAACTTAAGCTTTTGCAAGCTTTTTCAGGCATAAATGGAACAAGATATGTAGCCATTCAGATGGGGAACTCTAACTCTGAGATGGGGGGGTAATTAATAAACAGCAACAACAAGCAAGAACAAACCAAAATCATAGGTACCAAGTTGTATTCTTGAACAGAATAAGAAACAAAAGTATCCGGTCATATGTTTGACATACTACAAAAGTGACAGTTCTAAAATCTATGTATAAATAAATAATAATGATTATAAGGTGGCATGTGGTACAAATCAAAGGAATACTATTTAGAGAAATAGCAACTTATAACCTAGCTATCTCCACTGTTAAGGTAAAGGCAATAGAAGATTCTAGTAAATGTTTGTATCAAAACAATTGACAAAATCTTAAGGAAAACAGGTTAAGTTAAATATAAAAGTGTCCATTCAGTTTAAAATACAAGCAGGTTATTTTTCCAATTGCCTTGGTGAAGGACAGTGTAAGGTCATAAACATGTAATTACATATCTACCTGCCTCATATGTAATTAATGGCATTGCTAAATGGAAGAAATTCCAAGCTATAATGGTGGATACTGACTGAATGTTTTTCATGTACACTTACCTGGAGTTGGATCAATTTTTAGCTTCTCTGTTTATTCTGTCTCTACTACCTATGGGATTGAAATTTGAATAGAGGATATAGTAGGAGTTGTACAGTTTGACTACATATCATACACAGACTCATATACCCAAACAATTCTTTCCATCCTCTCAGGACTAAAGTTAGATTTATTTATAAACCACTCAACATATTGTTTGAACTAATATTTTTGGATTTAACTTCCAAAGAGTGTTCTGAAAAACTACCCAAGTTAATTGTACCATTTATGTAATTCTGCTTATTGTACTATTTTTTTCTTTTGATATTTTTACTTTAATATTCATTTCTCTTGAATTTCACTCTTACTTTAATTCTATAAATGAATATTATCCTTTTGCATAGGCATTTTGAATGTTTGCTTTTAAACTATATTTATATAATATTTTATATTAATACTTTATTATATTTATATAATATTTTAGTTGGAACTAGCAGATATATTTGTTTTGTACCTCTGCTATTTCATTTTACTTATAACCAATAAAAAAATAAATAAAAAAAGAATATTATGATATAAATCTAAATAATTGTGTTATATAAAGGCAAAGGTTTTAAAATCAATTTCAGAAAAAAATCATATAATTTGATATACACTGAAATTTTGATAATACACTGAAATTTTCTTTAGCATATAATTTAAGAATCTCAGTCTTGGACTACATATTTAATTTTTATTATATCACTTTTCCCATCTTTGTGATGAATATAATAAAACCTATCTCACAGGGATATGAGGACTTAAATAACATTGTGTTCTTACAATATGTAGCATAGCATTTTACTCATAATAATTTCTTGGTTAATAGCAGTATTAAGAAAATTGTCTAAGAACATGTTCAATCTAAGACTTCCTTTATAGGATTCTAATGTTAATGAAAATTAGCCTATAATTTAAATTTACATGCATAAAAATGGAATTTAATAAAATTTTGTGATTGATTTGCATATTTCCTTCAGCTATTTTATAATAACTTTATGGATAGTTAATACTTTGCTGAACTAAGAAAAATGTATTGTTGAATTTTTCTTAGGATACATTTTCAATAATATCATATGTCTAAGTAACCTGTGTTTCATAGCTAATTGTCCTTTCATAGTTTCATTAGCTTAGGGCATCTTTTCCTTCAAATATTTATTGAGTCCCTGTCAGTACCTGTACTATGTATGGGAATACAATGGTAATCAATAAGAGTCAGAAAGTTTGTACAACTCAACCAAATAATCATGAAATCGAAATATATAATTAAAAACTGCATATGGCATGGTAGGTTCCAGTATTAGTGGGACACTAGTTGGAAAATTAAAAAAGTAAACTGAAGATGTGTCAATGGAGTGGAGGGGAAGTACTGAGGACTGAATTGAAGAAGATTGTATTCCATGCTTTTGTGATAATGTCAGGGTATTGTATATAACTAAAAAGAATAATTTAAAAAAATTGCAAACTGGCCATAATATACTCTGAGATATAATTTTGTCTAAGCAAGCCAACTGAGTAATCCCCCTAATCAAGAGTTCATCAGAGGTTTTATTAATATTTCATGATTATATCATTGGACATAATAGGGTTGGTCACAGTCCAACCCATTAAGAAAAGGAGAATAATAATATTATGTAAGAAAAGAATAAAGAGCAAATGGATATAATACTTGTAATGACTGATAGGGCTGTATAGATATCTTTTTTGATCTCAAAAGTAGCAGGGAACCATTTTTCAAATCATAAAAGTAACATGGAATGTTATAAATGAGTTAAAATGTGGGTTGATATGATCAAATTTGAGATTTAGAAGGATCATCCTATCTCAGTGTCATGAATGGATTAAAAGTGATAGTAGAGGATATGAGGAAAGCTGTTAAGCACCTATCTCAAGAATGTAGGAGTGGCCTGTGCTGTGGTTCACACCTGTAATTCCAGTGACTGGGGAAGCTGAGACAGGAGGATTTCAAGTTCAAAGGCAGCCTCAGAAATTTAGCAAAGCCTTAAGCAATTCAGTGAGACCCTGTCTCTAAATAAAATACAGAAAGGATTGAGGATCTGGCTCAGTGGCTAACCCTCCTTGGGTTCAATCCTTGGTACCAAAAAAAGAACATAAAGAATGTAAGCATGGTTAAGAATATTGCATGCTGAGTAACAGTTAAGGAACTGGAGTTCAAATATATTTAGACTTAGAAATGTAGATCATTAGCATATTTACTCAGATTTATTTCAATAAGAATGGGCTGGGAGATAGATTTAAGTATCTAGAATACCAGGTTAAAGACAGCTCTGATTAGTTCTGCTGAAAAGTGGAGGAGAAATAATGTTAAGTACAGGGGAAAGCATAAAGGATGTTAAAACCTAAAGGACTTAGACATGTTTAAGTTTTATCAATTTCGAGGGAGTAGCAAGCAAGCAATGGTTGGGTAGGATGTCTTAAAAGAACACAGGGATGTAGTGGAATCCAAAGAAGAACACAAAGGATTCACTGTGAGAGGAAAGGTTATCATAAAAGAGAGAAGATTTTGATATAAAACAATTTTTATTAAAGTAAGAAGTGTTTTGAATTGGTCTTTGGGTATGTCCTAGATAAAGTTTAATATTTCTCTATGAAGTAAAGGCAAGTCCAAGTTTCAAAAATGGATGAGTTCACAGAAGGTTTTGAGTTTCAGGATAGGAAAAATTTGAAAAGGCATTTTAGAATATTAAGATAGGTAGTAAGAACTCTGGCCAGTGTTCATTGTCTGGTGGAGCTTTACACTTGGTGATGTGTTTTGGTACAGACTCAGAGGACATAGATAATTGAGTTAATTAACAATTGAGGTTGAATTAGATGCTCCAAATAAAAGAGAGAGTATAATGGGCATGAGGTTCCAATGAGATTAGAAAATGTGACTAGTGCAGAATTTGAATACACAAAATAGGCGGGGGTGGGGTGGGGTGGGGGAGAGGTTACAACCAAATAGTGTGGTAATTGAGTTTACAAATACAAGTTTAGATGTTGAGAATGTGTTATAGGAAATGGATTGGGGTTACTGAAGCATGAATATGAACATTGTTGGGGATGATTTTTGAACAACTGAGAAGTTTCTCAGGAATTTTGTTGAAGGGGAAGTTGTTGGACCCTTTAGCAAGTTCCCACTGACAAATTATACAAATTCTATAATTTGTTTGATTATAAAGACATAAATATTTGCTAGTTATACATACAACCAAGATCCATACCTTGAAATCAGCAACAGTGAGAATAAAGTCAGAAAATACAACTAATAAAAACAAAGCAAATAGAATCCAACAAATGCCACCAATTGGGACAACAATGCCACACACACTTTTCCAGAGAGTCAATGTTAAATATTTACTATTTCATCACAAAGAGAAAAAAAGTGAGTACTACAATATTGTAAAAAATGTGGTCACATACAGAAAATAAATATAAGGTGGTAGCAAAAGGAATTAACAGTATGGTTGAGTAGTGTGAGCCTTAAATGAGGAGGTAGAGTTTGATCTATTTCCAAGAGGCAGTGGGGCAGTGATGATCTAGAAGTGGGAATGAAACAGCAATACTAATTTTATTTCCCATCCTTGACATATGTGGAGTGTGAAATACTCTTTTCATTAATGCCTGAAAGTTGCATTTTAAGTTAAATAGAGCTGAAAATTATTTATATAGAGCAATGATGTGGCTATCTTTATGCTTTCTTTTAAAACTAGGCCAGTGATATTTTTTCCTGATTGAATACGCTATAAACAAAATCTGAGAGAGAGAAATAACTGTCTAGTTATTCTTCTAAATATTCATAGATATATACACTGTCTCCACTGAAATATATCTCAGCATTTATATGGTCTTGGCTATTTATTCCTCAATGGAGGAAATTGAGATCTAGAAAGAAAAAATTATTCTTCAGAGATTACTAAGGATGATAATAATTAAATTAATATCAATGTCTTTTAAACTCTGGCACAATATAAATACTTCCATTGAATATATTTATTCACTCATTTATTCATTTTTTCTAATTTATTTAATAAATGTATATTATTTTCTACTATCTATCAGCCATTGTTTGAGATAAGAAAAACCACAAGGATTTACAAAAATCTCTGTTCTTGTGAAGCTTATCCTCTAATAGGTGGAGATAAAAAATGAGTTGAGACATAAATGTAAAGAGGAAGTACAGAATATTCTACATAATCATCAAATGCTACACATCAAAAGCAAGAATAATATGGGTATATCTGTGGTAAAAGAAGAGTTGAAATAATACATAGTGTAAGTTCTGGAACTCTTCTGTAAGAGGTCATATGTGAGGGAAGAGCAGAGGGGTGCAAAGGAATGTGGCATATAGATATGCTGGGGAAGTATATTCCAGGAAGAAAAGGCAGCACAAAGTCCTAGGTCAGAATATGGCTCACCTA
This sequence comes from Callospermophilus lateralis, assembly GCF_048772815.1. NCBI lineage: Eukaryota > Metazoa > Chordata > Mammalia > Rodentia > Sciuridae > Callospermophilus > Callospermophilus lateralis. The sequence goes on along the minus strand of NC_135310.1, from coordinate 62,236,548 downwards.
ATTTAAATGTACCCCAAATTAATGATGCATGTAATCACTGATGCAATTACTTTATGCATACTCATGATTATTATGATCAGGTAGGCTTGTCAAGCCAGTGGATGGTGGCAATATTAGAATGGTTCATCCCCCATCTCTTCTCCCTAGATTCCAAATAAGGTCATTTATTTACTATTTAAAACATGATTGTGTAGCATGATTGAGCCCTGGTTTTTATCATCAGCACCATAGGGGAATACATGAAAAGTAGAAATGAATATTTATTTTGTGTTTATTTTAATATATATACAAGTTTTCAGTTATGTAGGTGTGGGTATATGATGTGCATATATACATATACCTATTAACCTGAAATATTATGATGAAATTTAGAACACTTGGAGAAGTAATGACTCAGAGCCAAAAAAAAAATGATATTTGTTAAAAGAGTTTCAAATGTAGAGCAATGTTACTGTTTGTGTTGTTTTTTTTTTTTTTTCTTTTGCATTACTATTCAGAGTTGAGGATTTCATTTACAGAGAAGAGTAAGAGACACAGTAAATTGGGAGTGATTATTTTAAAAAGTGGGAATTACTTCTACTGTCTTTGTGTCATATCAGACTTCATCAGTTTAGGCTACATCTTGATATCATTTGTTGTAGTAGTTATCACACCATGTTATAATTCTTAGTTTGAAAATGTGTTATAAGAAATGGAATTGGGTTATTAAAGCATGAGTATGAACACTGTTGGAGTTGATTTTTGCTCTTTTTTTAAGAGAGAGAGAGAGAGAGAGAGAGAGAGAGAGAGAGAGAGAGAGAGAGAGAATTGTTTTAATATTTATTTTTAGTTTTCGGCGGACACAACATCTTTGTTTGTTTGTGGTGCTGAGGATCCAATCCTGGGCCGCACGCATGAGAGGCGAGCGCTCTACCGCTTGAGCCACATCCCCAGCCCATTGAGTTGATTTTTGAACAAATGAGAAGTTTCTCAGGACTTTTGATGAAGGGGAAGTTGTTGTACCCTTCAGCTAGTTCCTACTGACTTTAAGAAATTCTATAATTTGATTATAAATACATAAAGATTTGCTAGTTATACATACAACCAAGATCCGTACCTTGAAATCAGCAACAGTGAGAGTAAAGTCAGCAAATACAACAGATAAAAATAAAGCAAATAAAATCCAATACCTCCAATTAGGACCACCCCACCACACACACACACACACACACACACACACACACACACACACACACACTTTTCCAGAGGGTCAATGTTAAATATTTACTATTTCATTGCCAAAGAGAAACAAATGGGTACTACAATACTATAAAAATTGTGGTAGCATACAGAAAATAAATATAAGACTGTAGCAACAGGAATTGACATGAGAATTTAAGTTTTGCCAGGAAAGTAGCCATACTTTGTTTTTAGTTCATCTCTGCATGTACAGTGCCTGTCAAGGTCTGTATAACAACCTGGTTTTCAACAAATACCAGAATAGAAGAATAAGGGAATAAATAAGTAAGTAAGTGAATTATTGAATGGAATGAGCTCAAATTTAGCATAAAATTTTTGTGCCTCTGAGCCTGTTTGCCTGGAAAGGCCTGACATTGTGAGTCATGTTAATTAAACACCGTCCCTCAGCAAGGGCTCAGGGTGCATTTGCTAATTTGCCTGTTAGACTGATGGAATCCCATTATAGGAAAAAAGAAAGAAGTAGCTTGTTTTCATATTCCTAAAACATTCAAATTATTGTAAATATAAAGTAACATATAAAAACATAGTGTATATATGTTACAATCATAACATATAGTCATTATCTTTCTCTGAATATTAACTAGATAAACTTGAAAAGAATAAATTTAGCTTCCTAAGAGATCTTGATGGCTTATCAAAATGACTTTAGAAGAATTTACTCATTTATTCTTCATTACATTTCTATAATTTTAGCAAGGAAACTTTTTATTAGATATGATTGAGAAATTGTGGAGCTTTTAAGTTCCTGCTTCGGCCCAGTAAAATGAAATTTCTTAATTGTGTTTTCATTTGATCACATAGCAGTAAAATATATTGTTTATTGTTATTATTTATTAGAAAGGTAACATTTGTGCAGAAAAGTTTAGTGATGTCTCATTTAAAGAATAAAATGCAGTAACCAGCTCATTATGAGGGATTCTGAGTGGTACAGAATAAACTATCAAATACTGTTTCAGCCTCCTATAAAACAAAAATTGTCATTAACTGCACCAAATGGTTTTAAACATGATGGCTGTCATATTATGCTCAGTTGAGCTGCTCTCTTTTCTTCCTCTATTAATTCATAGTAACACTGAGAAGAGCATTTCCATTTCATTGTCCTTGCCTTCAAATATCCTGTTTTAAGAGACTGCAGATGCTTTGAGATAGAACTGCCAAAATTATTCCAAGGACTGACAGGTTTGCTAACAACCAAATGCTTTTCAGATCACTGCACTAGACTCAGATTCACCTCTGATATGAACCACATATGGCTTCAGTCCTGTTTTCCTGAATTAATTCTAATTTCCTAGTGACCAAGGTCAGATGAGTCCAGATAGGGCTCAGCTGTTGTTACCTAGCACATATGTTCTAGTATTGTTGGTAATTTATTTACTGTAATAAAAAATTGAAATGCAAATCTCAGCCAAATTCTCCTTTACCAAGGGGACTTTGGTATGGGCTCTTCTCAAACCACATATTAAAAATCATTGCATATTAAATACATATTAAACCTCTCCATAGTAAAATAAGAAATGCTATTACAGTACCAAATATCTAAGAACAAAATTGACCATAGGAAATTAATTAAAAATAATGAATTGATTAAGTGCCAAAGAGTACTAAATTTATCTTGGTAATTATGAAAAATTGATCAGAAATTTTCCTCTCTCCTTTTAGTAATTTTTCCATATTCATTTATGCACTAAATTTCAACTAATTCTGCCATATGTATGATATAATAGTCGAAACATTTATTCCTGATTGTTTGATTTTAGACCAAAAGTGATTAAATTTCTTTCAAATAAAAATTATTTTTAAAATTATTTGAAACTAGTTGGGGTGTTTGCTGCTGTTTTTGTTTGTTTGTTTGTTTTGTTTTGGTAGTGGAGACTGAGCCTACCGGCAATTTATCACTGAGCTACATCCATAGTCCTTTTTATTTTTATTTTGAGACAGGGTCTGACCAAGTTGCTTAGGGACTTGGTAAATTGCTGAGGCTGGCCTTGAACTTGCAATCCTCTTGCCTCAGCCTCCCGACTCTCTGGGATTATAGGCATGTGTCAATATGCATGGTTACCTGCTTTATTTTTTAGCAAGCCTGAATTGAAGTGAACACTTCAAATATTATGAATAATAATACATATTGAAATAGGTACACAATTCTCTCTGTATTATTGATGCTTTGTAGTTATGACATGTAAAACACAATGAAACTTACATTTCATTCATGGAGACAAACTTTCTTCTGGAACATACTGAAGAAATTTTTGGCAATACTGTTACACTTCTTAATTCTAAATTCTTACTATCAAATATTGATAATGGCATTTTCTTTCAATTGTAGGCAGTCTGACAGGCTTATAATTAAGTAGAACCAATGAGCATAAGATGGTTTCTTAGTTTTAATTTGTATTTGACAGAAAGCAAAAAGAACAAGTAGTTGAAATTTTCACTTGTGTATCTAAAGCAAAGATTTTGTTTAAGCTAAAAATATTCTTTAAAAAGAAAATTGTTTGTAGACTACTTTGCTCCCAGGAAGAGAAAAAGAGACATATGCAAGTGGCATGAATATCCCTACCTTATTTAAGCTTTTAAAACATTTTAGAGAGGATAAAAATAAAATTACAAGACACCTTTCTCATACTATATCTTAGTTCAAAAATTGTGTAAAATGTTCAAGTTTTTTCTCTAAAAATCTCTTAGTTATTTCAAACTTTCAAAGAGTAAAATAATTTTCAGGTAGGAAAACTTATTTAGAGTTATATCATAAATTAAACTAATATTTGTATATATTTTTAATCATTAGATAAATGTTTACAAGACTCTATATATTTAGATTGTATATTCTTTAGGTAGCACAAAATTTTTGGCAATACTGTTACACTTCTTATTCTTTTGCTATTTATTCTTGACAAGAATGTTTTCTTTTATATTTTTGTTGATGTTACTCCATGAAAATTGCTTTTATAAGCACACAGTGTCTTATGAACTGGTTATATTGGTTTTGTGCTGATGTAGCAAAAGCCAAATCAGCTTACAAGCCTCAGCATTTTGATAAAATAAACACTGCTAAACATTGACACCCCAAGTCCATCTAGAGTAACAGAAATGACATTAATATGAGACAGATTTAAGAAAAGGAAGACTAGAAGAGAGAGAGAAAAAAAATCTGAATGAGAAAATAAAATGATTTTATTTATAAAATGTTTTAAAATGCTTTTCCCTTAGACTGCTGTGCTTTCAAATGTATTTTATGCAACATCTCTTAGATATGATATAAATTTATCTGTCTAAAGCTTTATGTACAGTATAAATTTAAAGATATTCTTTAAGACTGCCTTTCATTTCTGCTGAAGAAGTTATTTTTTTATATAATTACAAATATTCCGTTAAAAAAAATCATAGGATAGATTCTATCTTACCTGGTAATTAAAAAAAACAAAAAACAAAAAACTGGCTAACCTTCATTTTCTCATCTCTTAAAGAAAGGAGCAGAACAGCATGTACTATATTTTCCCCCAGTAATTCAAAGCAATTCAATGTATCTTTTCCTTGGCTACACTTGGTATATCAGTTTCTCTATTACGCTGTAATTTGTCATAACTTCATTCTTTCTGTGCAGAAAATTATTTTATGATGTGCTTAGCTTAGTGTCTGTCTCATTCTTCTGGAATGAAATAATACATTCTTCTGGAAAGTCTTTCTTAATAAATTTAGACTCAGCAATGAGCAGGCCAGGCTGGGTCTGTGTGTCCTGAGTCTTTCCTGCTATTTTGTTTTTGTCCTCATTTCTCCATGTCACAGAGGACCTTCAACAGTTTAGTCACTTTGTTCCTGCATGTGATTTTATCTGATTCCTAGGCTGTGATCAGTTGTTGATTCCTTGAATGAATCTAACCATAGTAACAAGAAATTGAGTAAAACATACTGCAAGTGGTTGTTTCAACATGCCAGAGTCATTCCAAAACTTATTATATCTTTTTTTTTTTTGACTAGGTCATTTTGTACATGGCTTTTATATTCAACATAAAAGTATTTGATTATTAACTTCATTTTAATTACCTCCTCATGAATCATAAATGCATTTTTATTTTTTATATTTAACCTGTGCAGCCTCCAGGATTTATTGACTTTAATCTTTAAGATCCTACAGTCCATCTTAAGAATGTGCAACAAGGTTCTATTTGATTAAAAATAAATATATCTGAGGCTTCTTATTTTCTCCTAATATAATAGATCTTACAGTGAAAGTATAATATTATGGGGCTAGGATTGTGACTCAGTGGTAGAGCGCTCACCTAGCATGTGTGAGGCCCTGGGTTCCATCCTCAGCACTGCATAAAAAAGATAAGTAAAATAAAAATATTGTGTCCAACTACAGCTAAAAAAATAAATATTTCAAAAAATAAAGTATAATATTATGTGTGTTTAAAATAAATATTTTGAAATCAAAGGTCAAGTCAGTTGAATATTTTAAAATCTTAGTCATTCTGCTGATGAAACCCACATTATTAGGAAATCCACGTGATTTTTCTAGCTTTATTGGGGTAAAATTGACAAATAAAAATTACATGTATTTTTACATGGAAAAATGATGGGTATAATCAAGCTAATGAAAACATATCCATATTTTTTTTTTGTATTTTTTTTTCCTGGTAAGGAACATTACAGATCCAATTAGCAAATTTTAAGTATGCAATACAGTACAGCTACAGTATAACTTTAGTCACCATGCTAACTGACATATGCCCAGGACAGAAAGACAAATACTATTTCATCTCACTTGTATGTGGGATAGAAAAGTCATTCTTATGGAGGCAGGGAGTAGAATGGTGGTTACCAGAGATGGGGTGGAGAGGGAAAAAGGAAGATGTTAGTCAAAGGAATTCGGTGTTATTGATTTTTCTCTTTATCTGACATTTTAAACCCTTCTTTTCTTTTGAGCTGTCTCCCCATTGGCATTTAAACATGTTCAAATCTCTTCAATCTGAAAATCTTAGTTGAATGAAAATATTCTCTCTACTGGTCTTGATCTCCTCTTTTTCAAAGTCTTACTTTTTTTTTTTTTTTTTTTTTGCACTACCTGGCATCAATACTGATTACTCAAATCCTTCCTGAATTCACTTCAATGTGACTTCTAAGTGCTTCACTTACCTCAAAATAATATTTTGTTTGGGCAAATGGGCATAAGGATTGAACCCTGGGCCTTCTATCACTGAGCTATGCTCTCATCCTTTTTTTTTTTTTTTTCTTTTGAGACAGGGTCTTGTGAGTTTCCCAGTCTGGCCTCAATTGTAAGATCCTCCTACCTCAGTCTCTTCAGTCACTGGAAATATAGGAATGCTCACAATATTTGGCTCTATACACTCTTAATAACCAAGGAGTCCTCTATTACCAAATTCAAAGTTCTCTTTGAGTTTTGTTTTGGATTTGTTTTTTGTTTTTAGCAAAATCACTTTAAGTGATGGGTGCCTCACTGAACTTCCTCTTACCTTGATTTTCGTAGCACTATAGTTCTCAGTTTTTCTTAACTCATCTGCGTTCACTTTTTTATGTCTGATGTGCAGACTTTGCCTTTTACTCAAGCCATTGAAATTCAAAATTCCACAAGATTGTGTATTAGGATTCATTTTTTCCTCTATTTTTTTCTCTTCCATCTACTATTTTGTCATCTGTTTCTAACATGAATTCAAAAAGTTCTGACTTTGCCATTGAACTTCAGCCTTATATAACTAAGTTCACATGACAGGTCCATTTGGATATTCCTCAAGCACTTCAAATTCATAACTTATGATCTCTCTATCCCCAGACTTACCCTTCTTTTAGCTTTCTCTCTCAGAAAAACTCAAGTTTAAACCACAGACCACAGGTTCACTTAATCTAAAACTTTTCTGCTGTCTGTGTTACAAAAACTGACTTATGTAACGGTGGTGGGTGGGGGGAGGTGGCACAGGCACACCATAAACGTCCCTTGGATTTCTAAAGATTTCCTATCTCCTGGGGCAAGTATTGCTACTTATCTGAACTGAAGCCGTGTGCTCTTAAACAGTCTTAAGCTACATCCACCTTTGCCACCACGAATCCATTCTCTACAAATTCTCTTCAAAATGTAAGTTTGATTCCATCACTCATATCCAGTCAGCTTCAAATGCACTTTCAATTCTCACTTTTCCTATGATAATGGTAAGTATCTGTGTGTTCTTGCTTGTTAAGTACTTGTGATGCCTGGAACCTAGTTAGTATTGATAATAATTTTGCCTAAACCTTCAACATAATTCAGTAAATATATTTTACATAAAAGAACATATTGGCCCCATGAAACAAAAATTCAACTGGGAAAAGTTAAACAGGTAAGGACTATATTTAAAACTATACCAGTAAGGGAAAAAGAGGCCCAACTCTGCTGCAACTCTGGAGAGAGTTTAAGGTGAGGATGAGATATTTTAGTATGAGTGGGAAAATTTTTAGATCTGGATGGGGTTGGGGGATAATCACAATCTGTGTTTGGTAAATGGCCTATTCAAAAAAATAAAATAAACTTCCTCCTGTGTTCAACAATTTGAATGAAGGCACCCAGTGAATGGTCTCTATCATTCTGCAGAGACTGGAAAACAGAGAAGTTTTTACCTTGATGAGTACATTTCCTTAAGATGACTCCTCAGGCACTTGAGAAAGAAATCCTGGGTGGTAACACTGAGGAGCTTTCAAAAATGCTTACATCTCAAAGGGACAAAGAATTTATAACTACAAAATTGCTAAAGTAAATGATCTGAGAAAAGAGAGGGGAAAGATTTAGACAATAAGACCCTCTGAATTATAAGGATCAGCCTGAGATCTGGTACTTTGAGGCAGTTAAGAGCTTGTCTAATATTTAGAAAGTTGAGGAAACCCTTAAGGCCATTGTGGTCCCCCTAATTCATTTTTCTATCATTTTTCTAACACTATCTTCTTGACTCTGGTGTCCCTGTGAGAGTATCTCCTTCTATTATATAACCCATCAAATTTATGTCCAGGGTAGCATCCCCCTTCTTCTTTCTTTTATTTATTTATTTATTTTTGTTGTTGTTTAATGAATAAATTGTGGATATGCACACAGGTAAAATTTGCTGTGGTATATTCATATATGTACATAGGAAAGTCAATCAGATTGACTCCACTCTTCTTTTCTTCCCTATTTGCATACCTCCTCCTTTTCCCTCAAATGCTCTTTAATCCACTGATCTCACTTTTATTTTCATGATATCCTCTACCTTTTCTTTTTTTCTTTCTTTTTTTTTTCTGTTGTTCCTTATTTTGGTCTAGCTTCTACATATAAGAGAAAAGAGAAAACATTTGACTTTTGACATTCAGGGTCAGGCTTTTTTTAGTTACATGATGTTCTCCAGTTCTATCTGTTTACTAGAAAATGCCATAAATAATTTCATTCAACTCTATGGCTGAGTGAAACTCCATTGTATATATTTTATATTTACCAAATTTTCTTTTTCCATTTGTCTTCTAACAGACACATAGATGGTTCCATAGCTTGGCTATTATGAATTTTGCTGCATCCCTTATAGTATGCTAATTTTAGATCTTTTGAAAATAGACTTGGGGAATAGGATAATGGATTATATGGTGATTTCATGCCTAGGTTTTGAGGACTCTCCATACTGCTTTCTAGAGTAGTTGTATTAATTTGTACCCAACTACAATATATGAGTGTACCTCTTCCCTGCAACCTTGACAACATTTATTATAATTTATATTCTTGATAATTGTCATTCTGACTGGAGTGGTATGAAATCTCAATGTAGTTTTGGTCTGCATTTCTCCGATTGCCAAAGGAGTTAAACATTTTTTTCATATATTTATTGGCCATTTTTATATCTTCTTTGAGAATAGTTTGTTTAGTTATTTTTCCCATTTACTGATGATATGATGATGATGATGATGATGATTTTGCTATTAAGTTTTTTGAGATTTCTTTATATATATATTAATTCCCTGTCAGAGGAGCAGCTGGCAAAATCTTTTCGCTTTCTGTAGGTGCCCTGTTCAAGCTCTTAATTGTTTCTTTTGCTATGCAGAAGCTTTTTAATTTGATGGATTCTACCTAGTGATTCTTGATCTTATGTCTTGAGCTTTATGACTCTTGTTTATTTTAAACATTTTTTAATTTATTTTAATTAGTTATACATGACAGTAGAATGCATTTATGCACTTTGATATGTTGTACATAGATTGAATATAATCTCTCATTTTTCTGAGTGTACATGTTACAGATGCAGTCACATATTTACATAAAGTAATAATATCTGTCTCATTCTACTATATTTTTCTATCACCACACCTCCTCCCCTTCCCTCCTTTCACTTCTGTCTACCTAATCTAAGATAACGCTATTCTTCCTTAGTGCCTGCTGCCTTATTGTGAATTAGAATCTACATATTAGAGAAAACTTTTGGCCTTTGGTTTTGTAGGATTGGCTTACTTCACTTAGCATGATATTCTCCAACTCCAACCATATACTGGCAAATGCCATAAATTTACTCTTCTTTAAAGCTGAGTAATATTCCATTGGGTATATATGCCACATTTTCTTTATCCATTCACCTATTGAGGGACACCTAGGTTGGTTCCATAGTCTAGCTATTGTGAACTGAGCTGATATAAACATCGATGTGGCTATGTCACTGTAGTATGCTGATTTTAAGTCCTTTGGGTATAAACCAAGGAGTGAGATAGCTGAGTCAAATGGTGGCTCCATTTTCAATTTTCTGAGGAATCTCCATACTGCTTTCCATAGTGGTTGCACCAATTTGCAGTCCCACCAGCAACATATAAGTGTACCTTTTTCACCACATCCTCACCAACATTTATTGTCAGGAATCTTGTTAAAGAAGTCTATGTCTGTTCCAGTGGAAGTGTTGGGCCTACATTTTCTTCTAGCAGTTGCAGAGTTTCTGGTCTAATTTCTAGGCTTTTGATCTGCTTTGAGTTGATTTTTGTGCAGGGTAAAATGGATCAATTTTCATTCTTCTACACATGGATATCCAGTTATTCCAGTGCTATTTGATAAAAAGGTCACATTTCTTCAAAACATGTTTTTGGCACCTTTTTCAAGTACCAGATGGAAGTATCTATGTGGGTTTATCTCTGTGTCTTCCATTCAGTTCCACTGGTCTTCATGTTTTGTCTTGTTTCCACTAAAGTACTTTTATTCCTATGGCTCTGTAGTATAAGTTAAGGCCCTGTGTTGTGATGCCTTCATCATCACTCTTCTTGCTCAGGATTATTTATATTATTATGGATCTCTTATTTTTACCAAATGTATTTTATTTTATTTTATTGCATTTCATTTCATTTTACTGGGATTGAACTCAGGGGCACTTAACTACTGAGCCATATCCCCAGCCCTTTTTAATTTTTATTTTTTTTATTTTGAGACAGGGTCTTGCTAAGTTACTTTGGGCCTTGCTAAATTGCTGAAGCTGGTTTTGAACTTTTGATCCTCCTGCCTCAGCCTCCCAAGTCACTGGGAAATAATGTGTGTGTGATATAAGGTGTGTTCCACCGTGCCTGGCCCAAATGAATTTTAGAACTGCTTTTTCTAGTTCTGTGAAGAATGTCACTATATTTTCATGGAAAGTGCATTAAATCTTTATAATTCTTTTGGTGATATGGCCATTTGGATAATATTAATTCTGCTATCCAAGAACATGGGAGGTCTCTCCCTCTTCTAAGTTCTTCTTCAATTTTTTTCTTAAGAGTTCTGTAGTTTCCATGTAGATGTCTTTTACCTCCTTGGTTAGATTTATTTTTAGTACTTTTTTTTTTGGTTATTGTAAATGGAATAGTTTTTCCTAATTTCTTTTGCAGCAGATTCATTATTAGAGTATAGGAAAGTGATTGATTCATGTATGTTGATCTTGTATCTTGCTATCATGTTGAAATTGTTCATCAGCTCTAGAGGTGTTCTAAGGAATTTTTGAGGTGGTTTTTGTGTGGGGGGGGGCGGTATTATAAATATAGGATCATATTGTCAGAAAATAGAGATAATTTTACTTCTTCTTTTCCCGTTTGTATCCCTGTAATCTCCTTCTCCTACCTGATTGTTCTGGCTAGGTTTTCAAGTACTCTGTTGAATAAGAGTGGAGAGAGTGAACATCCTTGTCTTGGTCTTGTTTTTAAAGGAAATGCTTTCAGTTTTTCTCCATTTAGTATAATGTTGGCCTTGGCTTCATGGTTCAATTAAGTAGGTCGTATCACTCTAGAAATGTATCAATATGTATCAAGATTCTCTGGCATATTGAAGTATGAAGTTTCAAATCCTCTGGATTTCAATAGTGTCTGTGATGATAGCTCCTTTTATTTTTCGTGTTATTTTGTTATTTATGGCCTTCTTTCTAGTTTTCTTAATTTAACTAAGGACTTATCAATCTTATTTATTTTGTCAAAGAACCGATTCTTTCACTGATCCTTTGTATCCTTTGTATTGTTTTTATTCTCAATTTCATTGATTTCAATTACTTCCTGTGTTCTCCTGATTTGGATATTAACTTATTCCTTTTTTTTCCCCTAGGGCCTTGAGGAGGAATGTTAGATTGTTTATTTGGTATATTTCTATGTATTTAATATAAGAACTTAATTATGTATACTTTCCTCTACTGTTATCATGATGTCCCAGAGATTTTGATATATGATATCGCTATTTTCATTTGTTTTTAAGAATTTTCTATTTCTCCACTAAATTATTTTGAAATTCATTTCTCATTTTAAGGTGTATTACTTAATCTCCAGGTATTGGAATGGTTGCTGTTTTTCATCTTATTATTGATTTCTTATTTCACTCCATTATGATCTGATAGGATACAAGAAATTACTCCTTTTTGTTTCGTATTTGCTAATATATACTTTACGCCCTACTGTATGGTCCATGTTAGGGAATGTTCCATGTGCTGCTTAGAAGAAGGTGAACTCAGTTTTCAATAGATGAAATATTCTGTAGATTTACGTCAGTTCCATTTGATGAATAGTATTTTTTAGTTCTGAAGACTCTTTACTTAATTTATGTCTGGATGACCTCATTAAAGTTGAGAGGTTGTGTTGAAATCACCTAATATTTTTGTAGTGATATCTATTTGATTGTTTATAATGAGAAACATTTGTTTTATGTACATGCATGCATCATTGTTTGGGGCATAAATGTTTTCAATCATTTTGTCTTGTTAGTTGATTCCCTTAACTGCTATGAAGTGACCTACTTTGTCTTTTCAGATTTATTTTTGCTCAAAGTCTAGTTTGTCTAATAAGAGAATAGCTACCCCTTGTTGTTTTTACTTTCTATTTTTGCATCCTTTCACCTTCAGTCTGTGGATATCTTTGTATCTAAGGTGAGACTTTTGTAAATAACATATGGTTGGTTTTTTTTTTTTAATACGATTTTAAATCCGTATCTCTTAATTTTAGTATTTAGACAATTTACATTTATCATTAGATAGATGATTTTCATTCCTGCCATTCTGATATATAACACTTAATTCAGACTTAATTCTTCTTTAATTGACTATTTTTCCAGTGTAATTCACTTCTATGCAGTTTTTCATTTTATTTTTTCATTTCATCTACATGAAATATTTCATTAAGTATGTTTTATAGTGCTGGCTTAGTGGTTATGAATTCTTTTAGTTTCTGCTTATCATGAAATCTTTATTTCTTTTTTTAATTCTGAAGGATAATTTTTCTGGATATAGTGACCTTGTTTGGCACCTGTTTTCTTTTTGATCTTGGTGTATATTATTCCAAACCCTCCTGGCTCTTATGGTCTGGGTTGAGAAATCGGTTGAAATCCAAATTGGTTTATCTATAAATGTGACCTATTTTGTTGTTGTTGTTGTTGTTGTTGTTGTTGTTGCTGTTGTTGTTTGTTAAGCTTTTAAAATTCTATCCTTATTCTGCATATTAGTCATTTTGATTATAATGTGACTTGTAAAGGATTTTTGAAAATCTTGCCCACTTGGAGTCCTACATGCATCTTGTATTTGGATTTGCATCTCATTCCTAAGATTTGGAAAGTTTTAAAATATTACTTTATTGAAGATTTTGTGAATTTCTTTTGTTAATATGTTAGACCCTTTTTATATCCCAATGTTTCTAAAATTTGGACTCCTAATGTCGTACCATATTTCTTGAACATTAAGAACTTTTCTTTAGTGTTGACTTTAAATTAAATATTATTTACTTTATCTTTAAGACTTGAAAATCTATCTCCAAAATATTCTATTGGTGATGCTTTCCATTGAATTCTTGATTTGATTTATCAATTCTTTTATTTCCAGATACTATTTGGGTCTGTTTGAGAATCTCTCTTTATTGAAATAATTGTTTACTTCCTGTATTTTCTTTCTAAGTTTATTCCATACATCTTTTTAGATCATTGAACATTTTAGCTATGAACTTTCTAAATTTTTTATCCAACATTTCCTCCACTGTGGTGTCCACGGGGTCAGTTGTTGAAATGTTGTGGAATATTTATTTCCTTATTTATTTATTTCCTTATTTTTTCACTGATTGTATGTCTATCCATCTATTGGAATGATCATAACTTCTTCCTTTATGCAAAGGACTATTTTGTGTGCTTCTTTCTCTTAATAGGCTTAGATTGGGCAAATATCAGATCCTGATATTTTCCCTCATTTTGTATCCTTTGCTATTTCCAGAATCAGCAGCACTTTGAGAGAAGACACTGAATCCTCCCGATTATAATCAAATCCATATGTATCCAACCGTAGAAAAACAAGCAAACAAACAACAACAACAACAAAATTGTTCATACTGTTCTCCACATTTCCTCTAATCTAGTGTAAACTTGTAGTAATGTTCTGAAATAGGTTGAAAAATTAGTTACTAAATACTGTAAAATTTACGACATCATATAGTGGCTGAAAAGAAGAGGAGAAAATGGGCAAAAGGAGAAAAATAAGAAAAAAAAGACAGAACATAACAATACACACAAAGTTTAAAAGAATAAAAAGATGCATGGGGGTGGTGAATTTGAACAATAACAGTAATGTAAGAGGGAAAGGAGGGTTTAAGAGGAGCAAGTGTAAACCTGAGCTAGGAAAGGAAAAATGTAGAGAATGATTCTGCTTAATGATAATCAAAAACTCATTAATGATAATGATTTTAAACATTAAAAGAAATACAATCAAATGATTCAAGGGCACAGTATTAAATACTAGGGTAACAACTATCAAATAAAATGAAAAATGATATTTATGTGATCAAAGTTGATGTTAGAGCTATTTTTAGTAAACCATGCCAAGATGAAGAAAATTCTTGTTGAGTCTTGGTTTGGATTTTATTGGAACTTTGGATCTTTAGAAGATGTCCATCACTCTTTACCTTTGGCTTCCCCCACAGGTGATGGGGCACAGGAACCACTTACCTGGTTGCTATAGACCTCCCACAAGGTAGTTATCATATATGTCAGCCCAGGGGAGTGAGGCTGGATGCTTAGAGTGTATGGTATTGTGTCTATTTTCTATATCAATACTGTGCCTGGCTCTGGGCTGTCACTCTGACTGCCACAGGTCACCACATATCTGTTCCCCTCCACAGGTCCCCTTCAAATTGGCATGTAGCATGGTGGCTGTCTGCAAGCATAGGCTTTGTGGTTGTGGCTTCTCTGTGTGTGGTCTATGGTACAGAAGGCTTCTCACTGATGGACACTTTTAGGAAAGAGACTCAGCCAATTACCCTGGTTCTAGCTCCTGCTACTTAAGGTTGTGAACTGCAGCTTCTGCTCTCATTTGATAGCTGGGACAGAGGCAGCCACCCCATCCTTATCTAAACTCCTACTAGTTGCATCCATGAATCATGAGCCCCTTCTCTCTCTAATGTCCAGAACTTATACAGAAATCCCACCTGTTTCCAAACCCCCACACATCACAACCTTTGTCCTCCTTCACTGCCAGGAACCAAGAATGCTTTGCCACCTAGTTATGCATTTGCACTTCCCACCATTTAGACTTGTGGGCATCTGCTCTGTCTCTACTCAGTCTCTTGGTGGAAACTGTGCAGTATTCTGGGTAAAAGGAGCACTTACTAAATGGGTCTGCTCCACTCTACTTGTTTGTAGTGAGGGGAAGGAACTACAGTGACCTTCAGCTTCAGTGACTTTCCTTTACAGGTTCCTTCTAGGCAGATTATTGAGATTTCCCACTGCAGGGTGTTGGCTGTGGTTATACTTGTTGCTATCTGAAGGTGGGGAAATGCTGTGCTGATTTAACTTCTTTTCTGAACACTGGCCAGCTCTGGTCTCCCTGAAATGGCTGTCATGCCCAGCATAGCTTTCTGTCCAAAATTTGGGTTAAATTGCTTTATCTTCAATGACCCCGCTGCTCCTGTCACATTTTTATTTAGTCTGCTTTGCTCCCCAGCTGTTTTAAGTGAGTGAACTTACACTTGAACTCTCCCTCTCTCTGTTGACTCTTCTCCCTCACCCCATCCTGGTTTGAGTTCAAGGTTAGGAAGTTCTGCCCTTCTTTTTCCCCTGCTCTAGAAATTAACCTCAAGGCTCTCCAGGTCTCAGGCTGTCAAATATTGGGTCTTAGAGCATTTATTCTCTCACCTACCTCTCCTGTCAGATGTTCCTTTTCTCCTTCCTTTCTGTGCTATAAAGGGGTTGGGATCACCATCTTGCTCTGCTCCACCATCTTCCTCTCCCCCTTGGGTAGCATCTCTTAAGTGCTTTCTCTCAGTCTGAATATTATTTATTATCACTATTATTATTATTTTTGGTGTCAATGATTGAACCTAGGGGTTCTTAACTACTGATCCACACACCCAGCCTTTTTTCTTTTCCTTTTATTTATTTATTTATTTTTAAACAGGGTCTAACTAAATTGCTTGGGGTTTTGCTAAATTACTGAGCTGGCCTTGAACTTGGGAACCTCCGACCTCTGCCTCCTGAGTTACTAGGATTACAGCAGTGCATCATCATGCCTAGCAAGAATATTCTCAATCTCTTCCATCTCAGAATGACTCTTTAAATAGCTCTTCCTTTTACGTTCTTCTTTCTTTCTGATATTTAAATTTTATTCTGTTCTATCAATTTTCTTCAAACCCACCTTGCAGTAATTCACTTGAGATTTCTATTTTTCTATCAGATTTTAATATGATTTTTCTTTTGAGTGTGGTTTCTTTCAATATAATCCGTTTGTTGGTTTCACATTTAATATCATTTACTTCTCTGAATACATTTAACCCCCCTCCCCCTTTTTTGACCTTTATATTTCATGTTAGAGGCTCTCCTCAAATATATTATTTTTCTTTTATTTATTTATTTTTTTACAAATGGGGTCTAATTAAATTGCTTGGGGTTTTGCTAAATTACGTTAGGGTTTTGCTAAATTAATTATTATCCTTAGCTATTTGATCCCATTGTATAGATTTGAAAAGGGTAACTGCAAACCTGGGTTCTTAGTCAAGACTGAAAAACTGAGACTGAGCTGTATTCTGAGGTATGTAGTGGGTCTTTCACTTGTGAAACCCATTGTTTGTGTGTTTTGGTAGAGTAAGGTAGTGCACTATTCAAGAATATGCACCCTGTAGCTACCATTACCTGTTTGAATTATGGTTTGGCCACTAAGTAAGAACGTGGGTTTTGGCAAATTATTGGCATCTTTGTGTTTTGATTTTTTCATTGTAAAATGAGGCAAAAAATGTCTACTTAATAGAATTCTTATAAAATATAAATGATTTAGTATTTAAAAATAATTTAGAATAATCTGGTGGCAAGTTCTATTATAGTCAGTATTATTATTATTGATAATACTTCATATCTATAGCTGTTCTGTTTTGCCTGAAAAATGCCTATTATTCTTCTGGAGAACCTCTAGGGCCCAAGACAGGCCTCAATGGTCTAATATCATTTAAGATTTCAATTTATTATTTCTGGTTTCAGTATGACCTCCTCTGGCTCAACTGTGTCCAGTATATTCTGGATCTCTGGACTTCTTGCTTGGTAGGATGGCACAGTCAGCATGCTGCTCATAAATAGGCTCTAATGTATGAACTGTTTTAAAGTGTCTTTCCAGTAAAGTCTACTTCTGTTTGATTCATGTTCATTCTGACCAATCTTTGGAACTTTGCGTTGTGGTTAGACACTGAATTCTAAAAGTTGGTTGGTCAATAATATTTCATCTACCTACATTCCAGCTGTCCAAATTACATTTTTATTACAACTTTTCCTAATCTGTTTCATCTTAGTTTTGTGCCATAAGAGAGAGAGAGTGTGGGTATTTACCCTTTGTCAGAGTTGTTGGTAATTTTTAAAAAAAATGGTTTTTACCAATAAAAATAAGTGTTCCCCTACCAGGATATGAACCTGTGCCATGGCATTCTCCATTGAAGTCTAACCATGAGACCCTTTACAATTTTTTTAAGACAAACAATACAAAAAGATTTGTCAGTATTACATTCTTGTTATAAAAATATTTAAAATTGCAAAACACTTAACTGCTGCATAGTATGTTTACATATGTTGTGTTATTTAATCTTCAAAATTACCCTGTGAGTCTGGCAGGTATCATTTGAGTATTATGTGGCTTGGAATTGGAGAGATTAAGTAGCTTGCATAAAAGCATATATTAAATTAATATGAGCTGTAGAAGTACTGATCATTACTTTTGATTCAGCCCTACTCTCCTCTGAATTTATGTTAACTGTTACATAAGTGGAAGTAATCAACTATTTATCAGCAGTCAGGTTTATAGAGAATAAAACACTCTAAACTTTATATTTGGTATATATATTATAAGTCATCTTTAAATGTAAAGAATTAGAGATCATCATATTAAAAGAAATAAGTCAGATTCAGTAAAACAAGTATCATTTGTTTTCTCTCATATGTGGAAACTGGAGAAAAGACAAGATAGGTGAAGGGAGACTATATTAGAGAAGAGGACTGGTGTCAGGAGGAGGAGTGAGGGGAGGTTAAGGGGATTAATTGAGGTGACAGAAATGATAAAATGTTATATGCAGGCATAAACATACCACAAGGAAACCCATGATTCTATATAATTGATATGCATTAATAAAAAAAATACTGTCTTAGAAAAAAATGTAAGGGTTTCAGTAAAATTCATGCTATGTAGACTTTTGTTCATTACCCTGTGATTCACTGTAAACCTTTTATTCTTAAAAGTAATAGAAGTAGAACTGTTGAAAGATGTTAAGAATTAGTTCTCTTTTCTAAGTTTCTGTGAAAATAGGTAAGAGTCAAATAACTTAATAGATCTGAATTTCAGAAAATTTCTTTGATTTATATAAAATGTCTGGGGAAGATAATTGTGGATCATACAAATATAATTAATCTTTGTGCAAGAGAGGTTAAATGATACAAAACTGGAAGTGTATATTTCATTTAACACAACCTGTAGAGTAATACAAGTCAGAAAACAGCCATCCTTGAAATTCTAATACTTACTCTTTCTAGTATCTTGAACCCACACAGAGAGAGATCTAAAGCAAACAGTGACCTTGCACATATGTACAACATGCATGGACACACACAAGCACATCCTAGTTTGCAAAGGCAGTGGCTGCTTATAATCCTACCTTCCATGGTATTTCTGCACAGAGTTGTGTTTTATAGCTGGTGTTAGGCAATTTAAATAAGTAAATGGGTTAAATTAAAAACTATAGTTGAACAAGTGAACAAACCACAGAGACATAATGTTAGAAGGATACCTCTACATACTCAGTGTCTGGCTTGTGACCAGAAGATCATTAGATTTCTTAAATTGCCTTTTTATTTTTATTAGGAGAAACAAACCAATTTGAGTGACTTTTCTATCCACTTATTTGGCAATGTTAAGAATAAGAATATATATCTTCTTCAGACAGGAAGGAAGATAAAAGAAACTACAAAAAAATTATAGACAATAGACCCTTGAAAATAAGCAATTAATAAGAGATGATGAAGTAACAATGGAAGGTAGAAATTACTAGTTTAAGAACAAGTATGGATAGTGCTGTCTGGGAAGTGCTCAGAGAAGTGAAAAAAAATCTCTCTAGTAAAATATTTCAAGAATTTTAAATGAAAAACAAATAATTTGTAAAAGTGTTATTTTGCAAATGAAATTTTAATATTTTAGATTATATGTTTCAAAAATAAAAAATACTTGAAACTAGTTTGTTGGTATTCATTCGAACTAAAAAGTTTTGATGTGTTTTCCACATGACTACCAAAATTTCAGAATGGATGCATTTATGTAGCCATATATAATTTAAATATCTTCTTTAAATTGTTTATGTTGTGTAAATGGTGTTTAGGCAATACGGTACTTCTGATGCTATTTGATGATTAGTGACATTGTAATCATTATGTTTCCCTTTTATTTGGAACAATAATGCTAGTCTTCCAGGTTATTTCAATAATATCATCAATGGATTGAGTATATCATAAAATGAAAATACAATAACAAATTGCATTTGTTGCTGATGTTCTTATAACCAAAACAAAGGAGATAAAGTAGGCAATTTTGTAGGCAATATAGGTAAAAATAACTTATATGGTTTCTTAAATTTTTACCTGATTTTGGTTTCAGGGAAACCATGTTATGATATCAAACTATCATTATCCTTTGAAAATGTTACTTTAAAAATTGTCAAATAATGAATGTGAATCTTTAATTATAAATTTTTTGTAAAATTTAAAAGATTAACATTAAGCAGAGTCATGAAGTGGAAGGGAAAGGGAGAGAAAAGGGAAATTGCATGGAAATGGAAGGAGACCCTCATTGTTATACAAAATTACATATAAGAGTTTGTGAGAGGAATGGGAAAAAATAAGGAGAGAAATGAATTACAGTAGATGGGGTAGAGAGAGAAGATGGGAGGGGAGGGGAGGGGAGGGGGGATAGTAGAGGATAGGAAAGGTAGCAGAATACAACAGTTACTATTATGGTATTATGTAAAAATGTGGATGTGTAACTGATGTGATTCTGCAATCTTTGTAATGCTTTGAATAACCAATAAAAAAATAAATAAATAAAAAGAAATTTGTTTATCTACTATCAGTCACTAAATAGAAAACTGTGTCCATTTTATTTCTTCATATAATACCCTTTCAATGTGCAGAGCTGTAATTTTTATTTTATTTTTGCCTTTAGACCTCACTCAATCCAAAATATTAGGAGAAAAATACTTCATTGTCTAAAGAAAATGAACTTGTGCTAGCCATATTCATCATCTTCATTCCGATACTAATTTGAAAAGACAAATGAAGCTGAAAAATCTCATTATTGATCACAATGATCTAAATAAGAATTTCATCATAACCTTAATATTATTCATATTTGCCATTTCTAGTCTCAATATCACATTATTTTCCTTGAAGCAACACAAGAGCATTGCTTCTCAAACATGTATTCTTGTCAATCTTATGCCAGGGGCTTTAACTGCATTCTTTCAGATGTTAAGCCATTAATTTTAGCCTGTTTTAGAGTTCAGTAAAGAGCAAATATTTTTCTTTTCTAATCCTCTTTTAGTTCTAATGCTGTCTTTTAAAATTTTTTTTTATAAAATACTTGTTGTAGCTTTATTTTTTCCAATAAATATGAGTGGTTTCTTCTGATCTCATCACTGAAATAGTGGCATAATTTTTTTTGAGTATTGTTGTGTGCCTTCCTTTTCATGGTTATAGTGCTAAAATAACTTTGATGACTTTCTACACATAGAAATGAAAGCACACTTGAACTCTGAAAATAATTGCATATCTATTGGTTCAAAAAAAAAGGTTTGACATTTTTATGGACAATGCAACCAATGTGATGAATACCTCCTTGGTGTTTATAACATCAGTAGTATTTTTTTTTTTTTTGTATTTGTATAAGAATTGAATGAGGATAGGTTTTCAGAGTTGAACTTTCAATAAGCAGATGCTAACCTTTTTCATGTTTATGCTTTACTAGAGCTTCTGAACAAAACTCATTTCTTTCCATTAATAATGAAATTCCAGCGAAGCCCTACTGAGAATTTTCAGTTGGTTATAAATCTATTCAATTTTATTGGTCCAGGGATTTTTAGTTAGTTAGTAGGCCTGAGTGATAGATTTTTGTTTGTTTTCAGGCAGACTAAAAGAGATTCTGTGGTGGCCAGATTGTGTCTCAGTGGAAATGGAGTCATCCTTATTTGTAACCTTATTTCTAAGAAATTCTCCTTGTCTCTTCAATCTATACCTTTGTGTATCCTTGGGGGTCAATGTGACATCTGTGTAATACTCAAGCAGATTGGTGAAAAACAAAAATTCTTGCAGTCTGACTGTCAATTCATGTCCAGTTTTTGTCTCTTCTAAATTTGATGTTATAATAATGTTGAAAAATAAAATGACACACATAAGTTACTTATGAAATATGCAAGCATAAAATACACTTATTGATCTTTTTTTCTTTTATTTGTTACTTATGATTTGCTAACTTGAATTTTTAAAATAGCAAGACATTTGCAAAGTGTTTGTTAAAGGAATACTTATTATTCCTGGAAATGTGATGAGGAATTTCTATGAGAAACCTTTCAATATATATTTTGATTTTATTAGGTGTTAGCTATTTCTGTGAGTGTTAATATAATAATTGGGTGGTATGAGTAAATTAAATATAGTCACTGTGTCTGAATTTTGTAAGATCACATGAAAACTAAGAGATATCTTTCTTATCATTGAAGTACATTTTATTTTCCCCCAGAAATCAAAAATCTCCACATATGACAAAATGTGGGCCTTCATGAGTAGCAGGAGGCAGTCTGTTCTGGTGAAGAGCAATGAAGAAGGGATCCAGCGAGTTCTGACCTCTGACTATGCTTTCCTAATGGAGTCAACAACCATTGAGTTTGTTACCCAGCGGAATTGTAACCTGACACAGATTGGAGGCCTCATAGACTCCAAAGGTTATGGTGTTGGCACTCCCATGGGTAGGTTGTATGTCAACCACTTGATTTTTCTTCATTAACCTTAGCTGCTAGGAAAAGGGGGTGAGGGGGAATAGGTCCTCCACTTATGCAATGAAGAATTTTGTTTTTATTTATTGTGTCTTGTCAATTTTTTTACTGCATAAAAGTAGCATCACAATTTGGATCTATGCTTCAAAATGGTAAGTAAATAAGAAAAATAAATCCTACCAAATGCTCTATAGCCATTATTACTGTAACATTGTTATAGTAACCACACCTTGCTCCTAAAGAACCTTTTGTTCTAAATCTTGCATTTTGAAAAAGTTTTATGAATCAAAAAAGGTTTTTGAAACAATTTCTTTCAGAATCGAGGCTTATGATCATTATTAACTTAGAGTTAACTAAAAGAATAAGGCAAAAATGGTTCCTATGAATTACTACGTTAATTGTTTCACTTAAAAGAAGGTTCAAATAGCAGATTTTTTAAAAAAAAATATTTGTTCTAATTAGTTATACATAACAGTACAATACTTTTATGCACTTTGATATATCATACATAAATGGAGAATAATTTTTCATTTTTCCAGCAGATTTTTTTTATCAGTGAAATACCATGAATGTTTAACATCAAAGATAATTGTTTTAACATCACCTGTTATACATGATGAAGTAATTTTATTCATAATAATAAAATGAAATAAAAGAATAAAAATTTTTAAGTCAGGTATAGTGGCACATGCCTGTGATGTGTGAACTACTCAGGAGACTGAGATAGGAGAATTGTTTTGAGTCCACAAGTTCAAGAACAGCCCAGGCAAGATCCTGATTCATTTAAAAAAAAATCAAATTTCATATACAAATATACATTTACAAACATATATAAATATTTACATATATAAATCTCTGTCTACATATATAAGTTTTTCCTACCCAAATAAAATATATGAGCATATATTTTATTATAAATAAATAAGTAAATAAATACAGTATTATAGTACATGTATCCATTTGGAGGCAGAATAATGGTTGCCCAAAGATGTCCATGTTCTCATCCCCAGACCCTATGGACGTATTACTTAAATGGTAAAAGAACTTTGTAGCTGTTATTGAATTAAGGATTTTGATATTGAGAGATCATCCTGATTAACCAGTTAGGTGCAATGTAAGAGGTAGGCAGGAGTGTAGAGTATCAGTTAAATGTGATTATAAAAGCAGAGAGGGCTCGGATTGCAGCACAGTGGTAGAGTGCTTGCCTAGCATGTGTGAGGTACTGGGTTCCATCCTCAGTACCACATAAAAATAAATAAATAAATAAATAAATAAATATCCATCAACAACTGAAAAAAAAAAAAACAGAAAAGAAGAAGAGAGGCAGAGGAAATAAAATAGAAAGATAAAATGCCCACTGTTGGCCTTGAACAGGGTACCATAAGTCAAGAATGCAGTTGACCTTTAGAATTTGGAAAAGGCAAGGAAGCAGATTTTTTTTTCCCAGATGACATAGAAAGAACATAGCCCTACAGAGACATCAATTTTAAGATTTCTGACCTCTATAACTGTGAAATGATAAAATGTGTTTTGTTTTAAGCAACTAGGTTTATGGTTAACTTGTTACAGCATCAACAAGAAACTCATTGTACAAAATTAAAATATAATGTTCAGCATATTTTAATTTCATCAGTGTGTTTTTGAAAGAAAAAGGAAAAAACATACTCATTAGCCTATCACAAGAAGTGAATAACATATTTTAAGCTCTAGCTTCTACAAGTTTTTGATGGCTTTTTAAAAATAAATTATTGTATGTTTATGTAAGTATTTTAGCCATTTTTGGTATATCTTCATTCATAATTCTGTTACTTTTAATTTGGAAAAGTTTCTTTCACTTGAACCAGCAGATATGCAGAATAGAATGTTGCTCAAATACTTATCAAAATATCATTTTATAATAAATCTCCAAATTTAAAATATTATCCACATCTTTGCTCCTTTAGGATCTTTTATAGTAACTTTCAAATGCCTGGGAGGTCCAAAAATTGCACCATATTGACCTCACCAAAAAAATTAATATTAAATCTTCTGAAATTCATTATGGCTCAAAGTAGTATGAAATGGACCTGAGAAAATTTCAAGATACTAATTCATGTAATACTACAGAGGTTTTCAGGATTCAAAAGTGATTGCACAGTCAATTTAGGAAAAAAAAAAAAAAACTAGGCATGGCAGTACATACTGGTAATCCTAGTGATTCAGGAGGCTGAGGCAGGACTATTGCAAGTTCAAAGCCATCTTCAGCAATTTAGTGAGGCCTCATGCAACTTAGCAAGACCCTGTCTCAAGATAGAAAAAAATTAAAAATAAAAAGGGCTGAGAATGTGGCTTAGTGATTAAGTGCCCCTGGGTTCAATCCCTGGTACAAAAACGAAGAAACAAACAAAACAAAAACAAACAAACAAAAAAAAAGCAGCCATGAAAAATAAGTCTTGACTTCCTATTGGCAAACATGCAAGTGTATCTGAGCCCCCATGTACTGGGGGTTCAACATTATTATGGGAATTTTCCCATTTAATTTTCAAATATAATGCAATGTTTATGAAAGAATAAGAAATACTAATATTCTAATTTGAAGTTCAATAAGAGCTTACCAATAATTGTTTAGAACTTTAAATGATGAAAAATATTTTGAAGGAGGACTATTTTATCTTTAACATGTTTAGACTAGCTAGTGCAAGGTGATAATTGACAATATGATAGTGATTTAATTCTCCATGAAAATTATTCCTTTTTGTGTGTGCTGGGGAAAGACAACCCAAAGATGTGTCCTTGTTATGCTAGGTTTAGATATTAATTTAAAAGTATGGCAATTTTAATATATGTTGACATAAAAATTTATAGATTTTTCACAATTATAGTTTGAGGAAGTTATTTTTCAAAATCTGCTAAATTAAATTCTTATTGAGAATTATTGGCCCCATTGTGTGTTCATGGAGTATTCAAACTGTGGCATTCTCTCTAGTTAGGTCTAGAAAAGTCCTTTCCTTGAGTAAAAATTATATCGTAAGCCCAGAAATTTTAAGTTACTATATTATTTATTTGGAATTTGTGATGTACAACATATTTGTTAGTTCATACCAGGAGTCTTGGAATGTGCTAGTAGTATCACTGCTTACCATTCAGTATTCTGATATTCCATCTTCTACGGTCTTCTCCAATGACTTTCTTTAATGCTCTTTAGTTTTCATTGTATAGGTTTTTCGCCTCTTTAGTTAGATTGATTCTCCAGTATTTAATTAATTTATTTATTTTGAGGCTATTGTGAATGGGGGAGTTTTCCTAACTTCTCTTTCTGAAGGTTCATCACTGATAAATAGAAATGTGTTTGATTTATGGGTGTTGATTTTATATCATGCTACTTTGCTGAATTCATTTATTAATTCTAGATGTTTTCTGGTGGAGTTTCTTGTATCCTCTATGATAGAATCGTGTCCTCAGCAAATAGTGATAGTTTGAGTTTTTCTTTTCCTATTTGAATTCCTTTAATTTCTTTTCTCGGTCTAATTTCTCTTGACTAGAATTTCAAGGACTATGTTGAATAAGAGTGGTGAGAGAGGGCTTCACTGTCTTGTTCCAGTTTTTAGAGGGAATGCCTCCAATTTTCCAATTTATCTCCCTTTAGAATAACGTTGGTTGGCCATGGGCTTAGCATAGATAGTTTTTCTCGTGTTCTGAACATGAGAGAGTGTTGTATTTTATCAAATGCTTTTTCTGCATCTATTTAAATGATCATATAACTTTTATCTTTAAGTCTATTGAAGTGATGAATTACATTTATTGATTTCCTTATGTTGAACCAAACTTGCACCCCTGGGATGAAACCCACTTGATCATGATGCACTCTTTTTAATATGTTTTTGAAAGCAATTTACCAGAATTTTATTGATAATTTTTGCACCTCTGATATTCTGGATTTAGATTTGTCACTGTCTTTTTGGAAAATTCACTTGAAATTTTTAAATTCTAGGTTCTTTTTGTTTTTAAAAAAGACTCATTCTCCCTTAGTTCCTTAGGATGGCCCTGAACTCCTTGGCTCCAGTGATCCTTTCCTTCAGCTACCAGAGTAGTTAGGCCTAGACATCTACTCCACTACACCCAACTAGGTTCCTTTCCCTTAACTAGTAAAATAATAGAGTTGTACTATCAGAAGACCCTTTAAATGCTAAACTTAGAATAATTTTCCAAATTTTATTGTAATGGATTCTTCTTCTCCTTCTCCTTCTCCTTCTGGATTGAACTCCAGGCTTTGTGTTTGCAAGGTAAGAATTCTGTCACTGGTCTACATTCTCAGCCTCATTATATCTGTGAGGAGTGGTGTTGCCATTGTTTTATAAATAGCCACAATCTGTGGTCCTCAATCATTATTTGCTGAATGAACAAATATCATGTCTGGAAATATGGTACTGCAACAAGATTTATAAACAGAGGAAATAAAGTACTTTTAGTTAAACATGGCATATTACACTATTAAATGTGATGACCTCATCAAAGAAACTTGAATAATTCAGTTTAATTGCAATACTCAATTATTCAAAAATTCAAAAATAAATTTAGTAAGGAGAGTAAGATTCAAGGAGTATGTGTGAGAACATTTGCATATATCTCAGATATTTTTACTACTTAGAAGTACACAAAATAGCACTCATCAAAATTTCTCAAGTAAAGAATTTTGACTTATACCTAAGATGAAATGTTAGACTTGAGTGTTTCATCTGTTTTCATTCTTATATGTAAATGCAGTATGCTAATATACCAGGATGCTATCATATTGTCTTGTTCTGAGGGAATGCTTGCCAAAAGTAAGTAAAAATAATACATTAATAAAAATCTCAAAAACTCCCTAGGATGTTTTAAAGGTGAAGACTATTTCAAAAAGAAATATAAATGATGAAATCAGTTCTGAGGGAGTCTTCTGTTATAATTTGTTGGAATCATACAATCAATAATTTTTGAGAACTCCCTATTGCAGACACATTAAGAAGTGTAAACTTATTTTAGTAAATAAAATCTGAAGCAGTTAAAAATGTTGATGTATACATAAATATTTTAATGTAACTTTTTTAATTAGAGGAAATACTAGTTACAGTATATGTAATATCTATTTCTTCTAACTTTAAGCTTTTCTTATAGACAAGAGACCAAGAGTATTCTAAAGTGTGAGGATGTAGATAATTTCCTCTTTATCAGTTAACTCTTGACTGCCCTGCTGAAAACAAGTTAAATATTGTAAAATATATTCATTGACAGTGGCAAGGTCACTTATATGAAAACAATCCTAGAAATCAGTTTGAATTATAGTTCTAGGTGAGATCACTTTTTGCATCATATTGATTACTGTAGTGTGATATGTAGTATATTAATATTTTCATTAAAATAAAATTTTAAAAATTAGATAACAGCTCATGGATAAACTTTTTTCATAAGCAACTTGCTGGAATTTCAGTATAAAGCATATTAAAAATTGAAAAGATTAGAATAATAATTTTACATGACAATTATGATCAAGAAGAATATTTGCATACTGAGTCACAACCCCAGTCCTTTTAAAATGTTTTTCTTTTTAATATTATTAAATTATTGATTTATTCCAATTTGTTATTCATGGTGGCAGAATGCAATTTATTTCATATTACAAATATTGAGCACAATTTTTCAAGTTACTGAGTGTACAAAGTATTTTCACACCATTCGTGTCTTCATATATGTATTTAGGGTTATGATGTCTATCTTTCCACTATCATTCCTACCCCCTTACCTCCTATATTCTCCTCCCTCCCCTTTGCCCTATCTAAAGTTCCTCTATTCCTCCCATGCTCCTCCCTGACCCCCATTACCATTGTGAGTCAGCATCCTCATATCAAAGAAAACATTTGGCCTTTGTTTTTGGGGAATGGCTTATCTCACTCAGTATTATATTCTCTAGCTCCATCCATTTACCTGCAAATGCCAAAATTTTTTTTGTTTTACTGCTGAGTAATGTTCCATTGTTTATATATACCAAAGTTTCTCTTTCCATTCTTATTTATTTTCCTTGTCAAATAACATTGATTTTGATTTTATAAATTATTTTGTTACTACTAAAAAGTCTTTATTGCATTTAAAATATAATTTGCCTTAGTCCTAATTGTTAATGAAACAATATTTTAAGATCAAATAAATAAATATTAAAATCATTTACTTACAATAATGGAAATATATTTTTATTTCTGTTTTCATATAACTTATTTTCTTCCTTTTTATTTGATAACATTAAATTCTTAACTTCAGTGAATTATATGCTATTTCTAAGCAAAATATGAAATCAAAATGGATTTTTAGACTCTGTACATTATGTATGAGTCCTCGCTTATATAACATTATCAAAGTAGTATGATCTAGAAACAAACATTTCACACTTCTCTCCCTTATTTATGTTAGAGAAAAAAGTTTCAGGCAGTAATTTGTGATTTTCAACTTCACATTTCTAAAAATACGGCTTCACAAATCACTTAATATTAATTTAGTCTTTAAAAACATGAAATAAAACTATAGTATTTGAGTGACATTTTGACTTCCCATAATCTTTCAAGAAGCATTAAAATCTGCCATTTATGTTATCATTTCCCAATTATATTAAATATTATTAATAGGTTGCATTTCATTAGTTTTAAATTTTTATTTTTTTTTTTTCAGAAATAAAACCAAACATGGAATGTATTTAGGATGTGGAAAAAAAATGTTATTTGAGGCTCTTACTCTTTACTAAGCAGGAGCTAATGAAATAAATATACTCAGAAGAGAGTACTACGTGGTCAGGCTCTGGAAAATTTAGATTAGTGCCAGAAATTCCCCAGAATTTTGAATTTCTGAATCTTGAATTTTAAATTTTGTTTCTTCAGGAGTTATAATACTTAATGAAAACTTTACTTTCACTAATATTATCAGTGAGATCAAAGGGAGGAGTTTCCTTTTCTTTGCTTTTATCACTACTTAGATATTGAGATATTGTCATGGAAGCATATGTGGTTCAGTGAAGTAAATTAAAATACAGTTCAGTGAATCTTTTGAAGTGAGAAATCAAAAACAAGCTTTAAAATCATCCATATTCTTTCTTCCCTTCCTTTCTTTTTTACCAAATCCAGGCATCTTCTTGCTAGCCTGGCAGGACTCCTCCTGTGTGATTCATTTAGGGGCCTGCCATCACCATTCATCACCAAGTGCGATGATTACTGCCCAAAGTGTGTTGTGAAATAGCTGAATGACTCAGATAGAAGCTATTTAATTAGGGAAGCTCTGTTTACATAAAAATACCTTAGTGGAACAATCAACAATGATGTGAAGGCAAATGCTAAATAAGCATAAGCTGGTTTAATTAAGTTTGGGTGACATTAAATCCCTTACAGGGTTTTCCTGACAGCAGCAATATTATTTTAATGTGGTATCAACTATATGGTGGATTTTGAAAGTTGTATGTGATTTTATTCATAATAAGCTAACCAAACTTCTTATTCCATTCAAAATCATGTTTGAAAAAACTTGTGGATAAGATAAAGGCAAAACAAATCACAACTGCTTCATTAAGGAATATTTAAAATGTGTGAGCGCTTATAGTCTTGCCTCTTAATTCACCACAGGTGATAATCTATTTATCTGGACAGGGAACATTTCTACTTAATGGAATTTTTGGCTGCCTCACCTTGCTCCTGACTGTGTTGTACAGAAAATCTTCTTGGTTTCTCTTTTTTGAAGATTGAGTGCATATTACACTTTGAGGACAAGGCAAACTCAGCAGACCATGAACTGGTAGGAAAGCAGCAGTTAAAAAAAAAAAAAATCCTCTAGGAACCATTGGTATTATTTTGCTTCCCTTTGTTCAGTTTGATAGAAATATTGTAAACTGACTGAAGGGTCTTATTGCTATTTCTATTTTCAGCAATGCGTTAGTGCCATGTTTCTTTCATTTGTTACTTCACTCACAACTTAATAGCATGCCATGTGTGTGGCCACAGAGACAGGGATGTAAAGAATTGTGCTCCTGTCTGTGCAGATTGTTGATGGTATTAGAATTTTCTATCATCTCAGTTGTTTGCATTTTTTTTGTGCAATTAAATCACTTATAAATTCTAAATAGTTAATGTACAATTATTTCACAATCAATAAAAAAGTTTTTTTCTGAAGAAAACTCAAATAATCATATCACAGATATGAAGATGAACAGGCTATTTTATAAAATCCTTTAAAACTAAATTAAAAGACAATTTTATCACACATGAAACTGTTTTATAGCTTTAATTTTTATCATATTTCCAAATTTAATTGTAAATATTGGAGTATACTCTAATAATTTAATTTAATGTTGCCTTTGCAAGTGAATGTTTTAAAATAATTTTCATGGAAATTTTAAGCCATAATATTGTCTTACCCACATTCAGTCTGAAGTAAGAAAGGTAATAATGGATTATATCATTGATATTTTTTTTAGTGAAAATGTACTGCTTTGACATGCGAAAAAAATAATTTTTTTCTTTAATTTCTGTTTTTTAATGTTAAATACATTGGATCCACTACTTTATTTCTTATTATTTGATGAAGTAAGAGATGTAGAATAGGTACCAGGGAGGTATATTGTTTGTTCAAAGCAGATGCCAGTGTTTATAGAAAAGGAATCTGTATGAGAAGCATGTTTTTCCCTGTTTTGCTCACCATCCATTTCTAGAATTCCCAATTCATCATATAATAAGTACTGTAATATTCATCATTATGGATGCATAAAATTGCTGGCCTTCAGTTTTTCAGCTTTACTAAAATGAATGAATACATTTGTCTTCATTAGCTTAACATAATGCACAAAAATTGATGGAAATTATTCATCTTTCTACAGGTCAATCCTCCATTAAAATGCATTCTATTTTTTCTTTGCATAAACAGCATAATTTTAATATTACTGAAGTAATTTTGCAAGGATAAATTTGAGATCCAATAATTTTTAGAAAATGAATTAAATAAAAAAACTCAAATTACACCTGTAGAAGCTGGGCATTCCTGGCATATTTGTTAAAGTCTAGATTACATGTCATGAAAACAGATGAGAGTCTCAGTAAGTTATGCCTGCTCCCCAGATATTATCAACAGACTCTGCATGCTAGAATCTAGGAACCTTCCAGAGGGAATTTGATAAATTGTGAGCACCAGTGTGAGCAGCCTTCATTAATATTGTAAATGATGACCAAATGTTACCCAAATAATGCAGAAATGGGTAATTCTCATAAAAGAGTTAGTTTTGATAGATTTTATATGCACAGACTGAATCATTTAATTCATTTAGTGTTTTGTACTGATTAGTTTAAGAACATGAATTTAAATTTCATTTGAAATTAGTTAGCCGCTGTCTGACTGTGCCAGGCAGTCATTTATTGGGTTTGTAAGGCTAAAATCAATGAATCACTTTTATTAGAAAAATGTTAGTCAAGGTATAGGGATGAAATCTATGAGTACTATATGTCAAAGACAAATGCCTTGTATTTGCTGGCCCTTCATGTGACAAACATATTCTTAGCTTGTTACACAGTAAATGAGCCTTTATGGTTAGAAGACTTATGTGCAAATCCTAATTTCTCCTGTGTCCTAATATATGAGGTAAAGTCAGTGAACGTCCTTGTAACACTGTGTCCTCATCTGTAAATAGGCTTAATCATGATTACATTTTGGATTGTGCTAAGAATTAAGTTCATTGTATTTATAGAATTTAGGTCAGAACATATGTACTCTTAGAAAAAGTTCAATCATCCACAATGTTTGTATGCTTCAAAACATTATGTTGTTCATGATAAACACATATTATTTTATCTATCAAGGAAAAAAATAGATAAAGAAAAATTTAAGAAAAATAATTTCAAAGGATCATCTTAAAGAAGGGCTCTCTAATAATTGAAAAGATCCATTAGTGTTCTTTAAGTTATTTGTATTTAGAAAATGCTAAGATTGAATGCAAAATGTTCTCACCACAAAAAAATGATAACTATGTGAGATAATGCATATGTTAATTAGCTAGATTTAGACTTTCCATAACATACATGTGTGTATATATATATATATATACACTTCAGACTATCAACTACACCATAAATCCATACTATTTTATCTTTCAATTTAAAAAATCAAAAAAAAAATTTTTAAAAATTGAGCAATTGGGGCTGGGACTATAGCTCAGTGGTAGAGCGCTCGCTTAGTGCAGGCGGGACCCAGGTTCAATTCTCAGTACCACACACAAAAAATAAAGGCATTGTGTTGTGTCCATCTACAAAAAAAAAAAAAAAAAAAGTTTCTCTCTCTCTCTCTCTCTCTCTCTCTCTCTCTCTCTCTCTCTTTAGAAAAATATTGAACATTCTCTTGAAAAAAATGGTCTCTTCAAATTTTTGGGTTTAGTCTGATGATTTATTGAGAACTGTTCAACATTCATAATTTAGTAATTAATATTTATTTGCAACAAAAATATAATAAGAATCCATTGCTGCCATATCAACACCTGGTACTATTACATAATCATTATACAAATTCCAGAATCCTGAAGGAGGTAGGGTTTATAAGATACAAACATTTCTATTTTCATATGTAGTGTCAGAGTTTCATGAAATAATGCTCAGAAAAAATATAACAATAACTGTATTTCACCAGTCCCTTTTAAATAATATATATGAAATATGTCAGAAACAGTGAAAATAGTGAGTTTTTTACTATGAAATGATAACATTTGTCCTCTATTTTCTTTTACATATCAGAAAATATTTGAAATATGAATCAAGGGCAACTAAGATATGTAGTCTACATATTGATACCATAACATTTCTCTTTGTGTTCTTAGATAATTGAATATTTTTCTGAGTATTTTACAAATATTTGTTCAAGTACAAAGTATTACATTATTTTTAATGGAGGTTATAAATCCATTATATTTTGACATTTGCTATAGAGGACAAAGTATAACTTCTATCCAAATTAAGTCAGTTATTGATTTGAAATGTAGGTATTTAAAGTTTATTATATCTACACTATTCTTGGTGGCCAGTACATTTAATATTTTCATATATTTGCTTTAATCACACATAGTCTCTACCCCATTTTTAAAAATAGGTTTTATTATTAGAT
Organism: Callospermophilus lateralis; assembly: GCF_048772815.1. NCBI lineage: Eukaryota > Metazoa > Chordata > Mammalia > Rodentia > Sciuridae > Callospermophilus > Callospermophilus lateralis. The sequence continues at coordinate 62,203,215 of NC_135310.1, read as the reverse complement.
CACTTTTTACATACATAGCCAAACTGAGTGGAAGATACAAAGATTTGCTTCCATCTTGTGTTTCAATTCTTCTGATATTTTTGACCTGTTTTCTCTCATTTCTACCAAACAGTAACATTCTTTATTGGTTCTTACTAGTTATCCATATACTCTCCACTCCAACACATGCATAAGTTGTCTCATACCTTAGCATATCTCACTAGCATAGTGCATTTATTGTAGTTGATGAACTTGCATCAGCACGTTATTACCAAATGAATAGTAGTATACATTACAGTTGATGCTTGATGTGCATTCTATAGTTTCGAACTAGAGTATAGACATGCATTCACCACTGTAACATCATTCAAAGCAGTTTCACTGCTTAAAAATCCCCTGTGTTTTGTCTATTCATCCTTCCTCCTCCATGAAATCCCTGGAAACCACAAGTGATTTTACTCTACTCATAGTTTTGCTTTTTCCAGAATGTCACAAAGCTGTAGTCATGCAGTATATAGCATTTTCATTTGGAATTACTTCATGTTGTAATATATATGTTTAAGTTTCCTTCAAGTGCTTTCATGGCTTGATAAATTAATTAAGGTGGTGAATAGTATTCCACTGTCATGAGGAACCAATTTTATTTTTACCCTCACTTACTAAAGAATATATTAGTTGATTCCAAGTTTTAGCAATTGTGAATAAAGCTTCTATACATATCTATGTCCATGTTTTTGTATGGATATGTTTTTAATTTCTTTGGGTAAATACCAAGGGTCATGATGACTGAATCATATGGTAGGAGTATCTTTAGTTTCATAAAGATCTGCCAGACTGCATTCCAAACAACTACACTATTTTTGCTCTCCCATCTGTATTAAATGAAAATTTCTGGTTATCCATATTCTCCCCAGAATTTGGTGTTGTTAGTGTTGTGAATATTGGATATTCTAATAGATGTGAGTACTATTTCATTGTTTTGTGAATTACTATTTTCTTCATAACATGTAATGTGGAAAATTTTATATGCTTCCTTGACATTTGTATGTCTTCTTTTTTAAGGTGTCTGATTTGTTTTCCATTTTTAATTAGGATTTTTAATTTGCCATTTAGTTTTAAGAAAATGGATTCTTTGCATATCTTGTATAACAGTCCTTTATCAGATACATCTTTTGGGTTTATTTTCTTCTATCTTGTCTTTTAATTTTTCTAATATTCTTGACCTGCTTTCTCTCATTTCTACACAAACAGTAACATTCTTTATTGGTTCTTTCTAGTTATACATGACAATTGAATTCATTTTGATAAAACAAGCATGGAATATATTTTATTATAATTAGGAACCCCATTCTTGTGGGTGTACTCAATGGTGGGATTCACTTTGTTTGTACACACACACACACACACACACACACACATAGGAAAATTATATTAGATTCATTCTGCTGTCTTTACTATTCTTATTCCCATCCTTCCTTTTATTCTCCTTTGTCTAATTTACTGAACTTTCTTTTTCCCCGTGCAACATCCCCTCTTATTGTGTGTGTTAGCATCCACATATCAGAGAGAACATTTGGTCTTTCTTTTGCAGTATTGGCTTTTTCACTTAGCATGATAGTCTCCAGATCCATCCATTTACTGGCAAATGTCAAAAAGGCATTTTTCTTTATGGCTGAGTAATAGTCCATTGTGTATATATACCACAATTTCCTTATCCATTCATCTGTTGAAGGGATCTAGGCTGGTTCTATAGCTTAGCTATAGTGAGTTATGCTGCTATAAACATTGCTGTGACTTCATCACTGAAGCATGCTGATATTAAATTCTTTGGATACATGCCACGGACTGGGATGACTGGGTCAAATGATGGTTCATTCCTAGTTTTTGAGAAATCTCTGTACTGATTTCCAGAGTGGTTGTATCAATTTGCAAACCTATCAACAATGTGTGAATGGACCCTTTTCTCTACATCCTCATCAATATTTATTGTTACTTGTATTCTTGATAGTTGCCATTATTATTAGAATGACATGAAATTTCAGTATAGATTTACTTTGGATTTCTCTCATTGCTAAAAAGTTGATTCATTTTTCATATATTTATGACCATTAATATTTCTTCTTTTAAGAAGTGCCTTTTCAGTTCCTTTGGAATTTATTGATAGGGGTGTGTGTGTGTGTGTGTGTGTGTGTATGTGTGTGTGTGTGTGATGTTTCTTGAGTTCTTTGTTTATTCTGGAAATTAATGCCTGAGCTGAGGTACAGGTGGCAAAGATTTTTCCCCATTCTGTAGGCTCTCTCCACATACTCTTGATTGTTTCATTTTCTATGAAAAAGCTTTGCAGTTTGATGCAATCTACTTTATTGATTTTTTAAATTTTATTTTACTTCTGTGCTTTAGTAGTCTTGTTAAGGAAGTCAATTCCTGAGACAATATGTTGAAGTATTGATCTGACATTTTCTTCTAGTATGTGCAGCATTTTCTAATTTCTAGATCTTTGATCCACTTAGAGTTGATTTTTGTGCTGGGTGAAAGATTGGGTTAACTTTCAGTCTATTACATATGGATTTCTTGTTTCCTCTGTGCCATTTGTTGGAGAGGCTGTGTTTTCTCTGGTATATGTTTTTGATACCTTTGTCTGGAATGGATAACTCTATTTATGGGAGTTTCTGTCTGTGTCTTCCATTCTGTTCTGTTGGTCTTCTTGTTTATTTTGGTGCCAATACCATGCTTTTTTGTTACTATAGCTCTGTAGTATAATTTCAAGTCTGGTATTGTGATGCCTCCTGCTTCATTTTTCTTACTTAGGATTGCTTTTGCTATTCTGGGCCTCTTTTTTTTCCAAATGAATTTTATGATAGCTTTTTTTACTCTTATGAAGAACATCATTGGAATTTTTAGAGGAATTGCATTGAATCTGTATATCACTTTTAGTAATCTGGCCATTTTGGTGGTATTAATTCTGCCTATCCAAGAATGTGGGAGGTCTTTCTATCATTTAATGTCTTCATCAATTACTTTCTTTAGTGTTTTGTGGTTTTCATTGTACAGATCCTTCACCTCTTTTGTTAGATTTATTTTTAAGAATTTTTAAGCTACTGTGAGTGGGATGCTTTTCGTAATTTCTCTTTCAGCTGATTCATCATTGGAATATTAAAATGCAATTGACTTGTGGGTGTTAGTTTTATATTCTGCTACTTTGCTGAGTTTGTTTATGAGTTCTAGCAGTTTTCTGATGGAGTTTTTTGGGCCTTCTAAATATAAAATTATGTCATAGGCAAATCACGATAATTTGAATTCTTCTTTTACTATTTGTATCCCTTTATTTTATTTTTTTCTTTAGTCTAATTGCTCTGGCTAGAGTTTCAGGGACTATGGTGAATAGAAGTGGTGAAAGTGTGCACCCCTGTCTTATTTCTGTTTTTGGAGGGAATGCTTTCAGTTTTTCTTCTTTTAGAATGATGTTAACCGTGGGTTTATAAAACATAGCTTTTCCAATGTTCAGGTATGGTCCTTCTATCCCTAGATTTTTCAGTGTCCTAAACATGAATGGATGTAGCATTTATATTTGTCTATATTATACCATGAACCTTGATATTTTGAAGCTATTTATTTTCTCTTTATAAGAAATGAATTTTAGATACTATCATTATTATTTTCTTTGTTAAATTTACTTTTCTAAACGAGGAACAGGTACAGGTGGAAAAGAAACAGAAAAAATAGGCAAAAGTTAACCAAAGAAAAATAAGAGTTATTACTACCAAATCTATTTTGAAATATACTCTCTTTATATACCTACTTTTAAGACTAAGGTCATTTCATTTCTCATATAGTCCTATAATGCTTTGTTCTCTTTTACAGTGCTTCTCATATTAGTAAAATCTCATTCAACATGTGTGTTCTCTTTTGCACTACAATCTCTAGAAGCTTTATAATTCATCATAACTCATGATTATGTTGTTCACCATTGTATACTTAGTATCTAGCACATGCACTGAGTAATATTTTTGTATGTGGTAATTAAGAGGGAGACAGAAGATATAAAACAATGACTCAGACATAATCTTTATCCTTAGGAAACTCACACCATCATCTGGTAGGGAAAGAAATATGAAAATGGCATTAGAGTACTATATTCTAAATGCTGTACTAAAATATCTGCAGTGTTTTGTGGTGTCAAAGAAAGATTCTATACATCTTCATGGCAGCCACAAAAAAAGTGAGTACAGATGAGGAAAGATATGCAGACATCAGTTTGGATGTTAGGAAGTTCTGTCAGAAAAATCAGAGAATATATAAAAGGGTATCACTATAGGAAAAGAAAACAAAATACAGCTACTTGATATTGCTGGAATATTGGATGTAAGAAGAAAAGGATAAATTCAGGAAACAAGACTGAAGATAGTTTGAAGACGAGGATTTTATACTATGTTTAGGAAATGGGATTTTATACTATAGACCCAGACCACCACTGCAAAAATTTAAGAAAAATATGAAATTAACACCACAAAAAGATTACAAAAAGATTATTAGGTAGCTTCGAGAGTGACTCACATTTTTTTTAATGCTTAGTGTTCTGTAATTTAACTCATGTGAACTGACAATTTTCAAGAACCAATTCATCTTTTTATTATTTTTCATTAATGTCTTATACTCTTTTTATGTGTTAGATTGTTTACTTCCAAAAGAAAATACAAGGAGTGATAAGAATAAATCCTCACCCATCTAAAAGCTATCTAAATTAAGCTATTAATGGACCCATAAAGTGCTCAGTTGCTAAATATAGTAATTGCTTCCTTTAAAATAGATTAAAATTATTGCATATAATTATTAAATATATATATATATATATATATATATATATATATATATATATATTAGATAAATATTTAGATAAAGTTTGAGTTCAAAACCTGATGCATTCAAATTGCTTAAGATAAGATTGTAGGTAGGTAGGTCATGTAGGTTTTTTCAGTGTGTAGTATTTTATTTTTTCCATATTTTTTATTGGTTCATTATAGTTGCACATAATGGTAGGATTCATTGTTACATGATCATTAATGCACACAATATTACAATATAATTTGAACCATTCTCCAATATTTTCCCTTTCTCTCCTTACTCACTTTATACCATTCCCTCACTCTACTGATCTTCCTTCATTTTCATGAGTTCTGTTCTCACCTTTCTTCTCATTTTCTCCCTTTTTACCTCTAGCAGCCACTTATGAGAGAAAATACATGATTCTTGATTTTCTGAATTTGGCTTATTTCATTTACTATAATATTCTCAAGTTCTGCACATTTTTCTACAAATGACAAAAGTTGATTCTTTTTTATGGCTGAATAAAGCTCCATTGTCTATATGTACCACATTTTCTTTTTCTATTCCTTCACTGATGCATACCTAGGCTAATCCCATGGTTTGGAAATTGTAAATTATGCTTCCATAAACATGGATATGCATGCCCTGCTATAGTATTATTATTTTAATTCTTTAGGATAAATACCCAGCAGTGTAATATCTGGGTCATATGGTTACTCCATTCCCAGTCTTTTGAGGAATCTCCAAACTGATTCTCCTAGTGGTTGTACTAATTTATTATCATAACAGTGTAAAAGAGTTCCTTTTCTCTCACATCCTCTTATTATAATTTATTATTGTTTGTATTCTTGATAGATGACATTCTGAATGGAGCAAGATGAAATCTCAATATAGTTGGATTTACATTTCCCTAACTGCTAATTATGTTGAAAATTTTTCATATATGTGTTGGCCATTTGTATTTCTCCTTTTGAGAAGTTTTTGTTTATTTGTCCATTTATTAATTGTTTTTTTTCTTTTGGTGTTTTTGGTGTTTTTTTATGAATTCTGTATATTAATTCTCTATCAGAAGAGTAGCAAGTAAAGGTTTCTTTACATCCTATAGGTTTTCTCTTCACATTCTTTTTTCCTTTACAGTAAAGAAGCCTTTAAATTTGATGTAATTCTAATTATTAACTCTTGGCACTATTCTCTGAGTTTTAGGAATACTATTGAGAAAGTTGTTGCTTTAGCCTACGTGTTGAAGTGTTGACTTTATCTTTTTTTCTAGTAGTCGCATCATTTCTGATCTAATTTCTAGGTCCTTGATTCATTTGAGTTGACTTTTGTGCAGGGTGAGAGATAAGAGTACACAATCATTTTTTTTTTCATTTTTAAGGATAATACATTTTCCCAGAATTATTTGGTTAAAAGGTTGTCTTTTCTTCAATGTATGTTTTTGACACATTTGCCAAGAATCAGATGATTGTATCTGTGTGGGTTTGTCTCTGTCTTGTACTCTGTTCCAATAGTCTGTTGTGTCTGTTTTTATGGAAGTATTATAAAGTTTTTGTTACTATACCTCCATAGCATAATTTGAAGTCAGGTATGGATGGTGATACCTCTAGCATTGCTTCCTTGGCTTAGAATTGTCTTAGCTATTCTAGATCTTTTATAATTACAAGTGAATTGGGGAATGTTTTTTGTAGTTCTGTAAAGAATGTCATTGGTAGGGTTTACATGGAACCTGTATACTGCTTTTGGCATTATGGATTTTTAACAAGAGTTCTTCTACATGACCATGAACATGGGATGTCTTTCCTTCTTGCATCTTCTTAAATTTTATTCTTCAATATTTTATGATTTTCAAAAATCTTCCCCTTCTGGTTAAATTTATTTTTAGGGTTATTTGTTTTTCTTGAGGCTATTGTGAATGAAATTGTTTTTCCTGATTTCATTCTCAGTGGATTCATTACATATAAAAATGTTATTGACTTGTGCAAGTCAATTTTGTAAACTGTCACTTTGCTGAATTTGTTTTTTATCTCTAGCAGTCTTCTGGTGGAACTTTTTTGGATCTTCTAAGTATAGGATCATAACATCTGTAAACAGTGCTAATTTGACTTCTTCCTTTCTTCTTTTAATCTCTTTATTTTTTATTTTTTTATTATTAGTTGTTCAAAACATTACAAAGCTCTTGACATATCATATTTCATACATTTGATTCAAGAAGATTATGAACTCCCATTTTTACCCCGTAAAATGGGAGTGCAGATTCACATCAGTTACACATCCACTTTTTTACATACTGCCATACTAGTGTCTGTTGTATTCTGCTGCCCTTCCTATCCTCTACTAGCCCCACTCCCCTCCCCTCCCCTCTCCTCCCATTTTCTCTCTCTACCCCACCTTTTAATCTCTTTAAATCCCCTCTCTTCCAAAATTGCTCCACTAGAATGTTTAGTACTATTTTAAACAGAAATGGTGAGAATGAATAACTTGTATTGTTCCAGATTTTAAAGGAAATATTTCCAGTTTTTCATCATTCACTATGTTGCTGGGTTTGTCATATATAGCCTTCATGATCTTGAGGTAGATTAGTTCTATCCCTAGTTATTTTAGTTCTTTTTTTATGAATAGATGGTGACATTTGTTGAAGGCTTTCTCTGCATCTTTTGCAATGACTATGGGATTTTTGTTCTTAATTTTATTTATGTGATAAATTTGGCTTATTTTCTTGTGTAAGTTAAACGATCCTTGCATCCCTGAAGTAAAACCAACTTCGTCATGATGTATAATCTTCTTAATATCTGTAAAAAATAATTTGCTAATATCTTATTAAGTACTTTTACATCTAAATTTTCAAAGTAGTCTCTAATGATCCTTTGCATTTCTGTCATTTCTATGGTGATTTATCCTTTTGCATCTAACATCCCATCAGAGATCTATAGTTTTCTTTTCTTAATGTGTCCTTAAATGGTTTTGATATAAGTGGAATACTGGCTTCATAGAATAAACTTGGAAATATTCCATTCTATTCTATTACATGAAATAATTTGAAGAACTTTTGCATTAATTCTTTATTAAAGGTCTTATAGAATTCAGCTAAGATCCATCTGGTGCTTGTTTTTTTTCCTTGGAAGACTTTTTATTTCTGCTTCTATCTCATTGTTCACTATTGGTCTGTTTACCTTTTCTATGTGCTTTTGATTCGAATATGGTAGGTTCTTTGTGTATAGAAATGTATCCACTTACCCTAGATTTTTCCATTTAGTGGAAAGTAATTTTTAAAATAATCCCTAATTATCCTTGAATTGCTGTGAAGTCTTCAGTGATTTACCTTTTTCATCTCTAATTTTATTAGTGTGAGTCTTATCTTTTTACCTTCTGGTTAGTTTTACTAAGGGTTTATCAGTCTCGCTTATATGGTCAAAGAATCAATCTTTGTGTTTTTGTATTCTTAATTTTATCAATTTCAGCAAATACCTTAATTATTTCCTTCTTTCCACTGTCTTTTGAATTCATTTGTTCTTGTTTTTCAAGGATGTTGAAATACATCATTTGGTTGTTTTGTTGGATTCTTTCTGATTTTTTTATGTAGGCACTCATAGCCACAAACTTTCCTGTCAGAACTACCTTATAGTGTGCCAAAGCTTCAGGGATGAAATACCACTATTCTCATTTGACTATAAGAATTTTTAAATGTCTACCCTGATTTTTTTGTATCATGCATTCATCATTCAAAATTGTATTGTTCAGGGGCTCGGGTTGTGTCTCTGTAGCACACTTATCTCACACATGTGAGGTACTGGGTTCAATCCTCAACACCACATAAAAATAGTAAACAAAATAAATGCATTGTGTCCATATACAACTTTTAAAAAGTGTATTGTTCAATCTCTAATTTTATTGTAGTGTAGTGTTCTAATTTTATTCTATTATGTTCACATAAGATGCAAGAGATTTTATATATATATATATATATGTGTGTGTGTGTGTGTGTGTGTGTGTGTGTGTGTGTGTGTGTGTGTATGTATTTGCTAAGAGTTGCTTTGTGGCCTCAAATATCATAGCTCTCAACTTTCCTTCTCACCAGTGTTAGGTTGAATGAAATGGGACATTCTACGGGACTGTTGGCGTTTTGCCCAGACAGACCAGATTGATGTACTCCTAGGATGTTGCTGCTGTGGAATTCTAAGAGGGATGCTTCAGTACTGTGGCTTAGCTCCATTCAGGATTTAGTTGGGTGGTACTTGCTCTGGACAGATTAGATCAATATACCTCTAAGGCTAGGCAGGTCCTGATCTCTGCTGTAGATCTCAGAAGCTTTGCAATAATTTTTCTCATGGGCAGGGGAGTCAGCCCTTCACAGGTCTCACTTACTCTGCTTCCCACAGATATATCCTTTCTAGGCTTAGTCCCTGAGTGTATTCATACTGGCCTATTCAGTTTCTGAACCTCTTCATCTGGCCATGTGAGCTGCCAGTTTCAAAGAGAAAATAAAATGTACTTCTCTTCATTTTTCTGATTTGAATACCCCTGGTAATAACTTTCTCTGTGCCTGTGTTACTCATGTTCTGCTGGGTATACCCTAGGCAACATGTTATTGCTTGTTAGGACAGTATGGCAATGTTTGCTGTGATCTCTGGGGCTCCTGCAGCAAATCTTCCATCATGTCCTCCTTAGGTGGTCCTGGCTTCACTTTTCCATTTGCCAATTGAGAAATCCAGAGCCCTTTCAAATACCAGTTGACTGTGTAGACACTGAATCAGCTAATTCCAACTTACTTTTCTGATCTACAGATTTTTCAATGTCAAATATGTGCTTTGTGTTTTTCTTTATATGGTCCCTCCTCTCTGCCATGAATTAGCACCACTGTTGCTGCCACAAACAACTTGGCTTCTATGTATTCTCTGTTTTTCTTTGTTCAATAAATCCAAATTTCCAAGACTCTGTCCAATATTGAATTTCAGTGAAATCCCTTTTTCACCCACCTTACTGAGAAGCAATTACTCCAGCTGCTTGAATCCCAAGCAACAGAATAATTGGAAATGCAGACTTCTTCTAATCTACCATCTTGAATCTCCAATTACCCAAACTTTTAAAAGCTTAGATTTAGCTTCTTGGAAGAGTTAGGGGCTGCAGTTTAGATGGCTGTTGGGTGTCCAAAATTAACATCTGCTACACTTGAGACAAACTTTCATTTGCACAGATTTGGATGTTGACAAATGGTTAAGTAATTAATATTACCTTACATATGCATTTGTTCACAAAAAATTACTTAGTGTGCCAGATGTAATATTATAAAATCAGATAAAACCCCAGTCCTCAGAGAATTTACATCCTTTTGGAATAATACATATTAAACAGCCACCAAAATTATTTTTAAAAACAGACAAATTCTCAAAAAAAGAGCTAAAGTGTTATAATATTGTAAAACAGCATTATTGACTGAGTAAAACATCAAAATGGAAATATAGTGATGTAAAATTCAATCTGAAATTTACATAAAACATTTAGTAGTTCTTAAAAGGGAGTACTATCTCCTGAGGGATCATAAAATATATCTAAAACTAAGAAAATGTAGTGTGATTCCAACTTTCTTAGAAGATTTTGTCATGCATTGATAGAAAAGATAAATCTCTGAAAGAACTAAGCATCTGTTTTGCCTTTAGGGCAACTAGTATTCATTTCAGCATAAGTAGGGAGTCATTTGATAAAATGTAATACTGCCAGTAGAACTATCACTTAAGTATCAAAGTTGATAATTATAGCTGGGTGTAGTCGTACATGCTTATAGTACTAGTGATTTGTGAATTTGAGACAGAAAGATCACAAGCTCAAGTTCTTGGCAACTTGGTGAGATCCTGTCTCAAAATAAAAAGTGATAGGGATATAACTCAGTGGGTGAATACCCCTGGGTTCAATTCCCAGTACCTTAAAAAAATTGTTCATGATTCTATCAAAAAACTTCATACCATTTGTGGTTGCAGCACTTTTACTTATCAAGACACTGACAAAGGAATCCCCTGATTATTCAAGTTAGTATAAGAATTTATGAACATGCTTGCCATCCTAACTTACTCTAAGTGGCCAATACTAGAGGGTGAAATAAGCTTATTTGTGTTATAATTGACCATTTCTTGAATGCATCAAAATTTCATTCAAAAACATACTGAATACTTACTATGTGATAGGCATCATGCTGACACTGAATGGTCTAAAGTGGATAATGGATTGTTTGTTACCACCACTGACAGCGAGTCTGGTCTTAGTGAACACTTAAAGAAAATCATATTTTGGGGTATATGTCTAGAAAACACTTACCAGGCTAAATTCTTTTAAAGAAGAGGAATAATTAAGGCATTATTAAAGTTCTTTGAGACATGTCCCTGGAATGCTATATATTTAAAGATTATGCTAAGATTATATACCCAGGAGTATATAAATTAGTATGTTTCAGAGATTTGCAATATCTTGGGGCAATTACTACATATAATACTAAAAAATGGATATTAATAGCACATTTAAAAAATTATTTTAAACCCACAAAAAGCAAATTGTAACCTATGGTTACTTCTGAATCATGCTCAGCACATAATATAATCATGAGATTTGAACAAATAAAAAATATAAAATAAAGAAAACTGAAGTCCTTCAGGAAGTAAACAGAGAGTATTTGTCATTATGAAAATAAGAAATACTAAGAGTTCTTAGTCTTTTAACAAAATATTTAAAAATTTGGGTTCTATTAGAACAAAACTACATATTTTGTATTTTCTTTCAAAAATTGGTTTAACCAATTTTGGCATACATATATATTTAAATAATTCTTACAGCTCTTGTCCCCCACCCTCCCAAATAATCTTTCAGGGACTTGAAAACCAGGTGTGGAGAACTCAATGTGCTATGAATTCTCATGAGATGATGTTTCATGAAACTTGGAACAATAGATGAAGATGCAAGTTGACAACTTTGCTATCATAATGGATAAAATTGAGAACAAAGGAATTCATATACAGGGAGAGGCAGAAAGAGCTAAAAAGGAACAACATCTTCTTCCTGACCGAACCTATGTCATAAATGTAGTTTATTTTAACCTAAGGCAGTGGATCACAATAAGTATTAATTATTATTTCTAAAACAGCACAATTGAGGTTTTAAAGAAAAATATTGTTGTAGGCACTAAAAGACTTGGGGAAAAAATTTTCCTCTGAAAATAAATTAAAAAGTTATAAGCAAATTTTATTTTATTTTATTTTTTTTGCTGTTTTTGCCTCAGATAGATGCAAAGATAGACATGTTATGGAGAATAATTTAAAATTCTTTGATCAAGAAATTCTTTAAATATGAAACAGTGGCACCTTTCCCCAAAAGAGAAGATTGTGATAAATCCAGTTTGGGAAATATTATTTTAATGGGTTAAACGTTATAAAACCTTGATCTGGAAGTAATGAACCTTTTGGCCTGATGGGTGGAAATTACCAGGCTTGGAATAATATGATTTCAGAATATTTCATTAAATCTGATAGGGTATTAGATAATTTACTGTGCATTAAGAAATAAAAACTGTTTACCGATGAATAAGTCTTTGCCAGAATTAAGATTAATATGGATTGCATTTACCATATTTTTATATGATATCTGGATATACTGAAATAAGGGAAATATTTGTATATAACTGTACATTAGCACAGAGAATTAAAAAGGCAGCATACTGAGCAAATCAATAAATTGTGTATGTCAGACTTAGACTCTAAAATTAACTATGACTTACATGTGTGCTGTATTCTACAAGTGAGGCACTTAGAATGGTAGAAAGGAAAGGATAGAGGGTGGAAAGAAGGGGAAGAAAGATAGGAGGAGAGTTGATCAGGGGTAGGAAGGGAAAAGAAGACATTGGGAGGAAGGAAATAAAAGGAAAAGAAAAGATGGGAGGAGTGAAAGACTAAGACAAGGAAGGGCAGAAGAATAGAAGCTGTGAGGGAGGGGCAAAAAGAGGAAGGAAGGGAAAGAGGGAGGGAGACAGGGAGAGATGAATCATCTAAATTTACCTCTGAAATCTTTGCTGAGATTTGTTTCTATTATTTATAATAATCACAGTTTATTCTAGGAAATTTTAGTAAATATCTTGGAAGAAATTCTTATAAAATCACAATTTTACATGAAATTATTTGATCAAAATTCAACATTTAGGGACTTTTGGAGTAAAAAATTTTATAATTGAGGAAATTCTGCATGAGGACATTGTCATTTTTATTTCTCCATCCACATACTGTCACAGTATGTCGCTCAAAACAACCTCTATACCTCCTTGGATAGCTCAGTTTGAGCTTCATGTCTTATGCATATAACATCAAAAGGTTTCCTTGGAATAAACATATGTCTTTCTTTCTCTTTCTCTTTCTTTTTCTTCTTATGCAAACTGGAACTCTTTTTACCTTATCACATGGTATTTTGGTAACTTCTAAAAAGATAATTTTAAAAACAATGTTCCCTTACTGTAAATATGGAGAATATGATGAAATAACCAAAGAAAGTAAAATGAGAGAAAAAATATAAAAAGAACCAAAGAACCATGATAAAGATGCAAAGGCTAAATTCAGCTTTAGGAAGTGTTTGACTTATTTTGAATATCTACTTAAGTGTAGATAGTTTTACACAAAATATTTTATATGACTTCATAAAAACTGAAAATGAATGGTCACTGTGGAAATTCCACAGAGTTTCAATAAAACTGGAAATGAAGGTTGTCTGTCTACTGTAGATGTTGCAGATTTTTCGATAGTTTTGTCTATGTTGCTTCGTTCATTTATTGATTTCCTTAACTTATGGTTGTCTACTTCTTAAGAATTTGACTAATTATTTTTAGTTGTAAGTTTGTAAGCATATTTGTGAGTTTTAATAGACAACTTTATTATTTCCTCAGGTATTTTTTTTCCAAATAAAACAGAGACCTCTTGAAAAAAATGCATCTCTTCCTTGCAGGTGACCTGAAAATGTAAAATTCAGCTTCTCTGTTTAACCCAATTCCATCAGTTCCTTGCTGGTCAGTATATGAATTGAGGCTGGAATTGGGACTATCTATCTAACTAATGACTCTTCACTTCTTTAGGGCTAAGCACATGGCTGTTCATGTCACAGAAGAATGAAAGATACTCTTTATTCTTTGATCTCAATATGTCCTTGAGATTTCACAACTGGATGAAATTTCAGTCCACATTTTTCTTTGTAGAAATACTTCCCAATGAGCTTCAAATTCTATATCAAAGCAGTAGCATTCTTTGTTGAAATATTGTTCCATTGAAATAAAAAAAACTTAAACTAAGTAAATGAAATAATAATATGTAAAACATCAGTGATTTGCAGTTATTGATTATATTTATATATTATTTCATCCTATTAAAACCTCAAAATAAGTTGTAGTAACTTTATAAGTTTGATTAAAACAAGATATCAATTAAACATTACTGTGCTCAGGAGAACAAGTGTACTAAGGTTTTCTACCAATGGGAATTTTTTGTATTTGCAAGTAACCCAATTCAAGTAATCCAATTCTATACAACCTGTGACATTTTAAATTCACATCAAGTAGCAAATAAAACTGTATGCCCATTGTCTGCAAAATATTGAATGATTAGATACGGTTTGTTCATCACCACTACCTTTCACTATTGAATTGGTAACTATTGAATTGGAAATTGGAAATAGGAAGCTCAGCTGACAAGGAAACAAGAAAGGCCCATCATTTGCTAAGAAGTAGTTTGTTTTTGTAGATCTGTGTCTAGTTTCGTTCTTGAAATTATAGTGGAGAATGTTGTGTTTGACTATATCAGAACAAACATTCCAGTACAGTTCTGTGGGTATGGTGATTTGGAAAAAAAAAAAAAACAAAAAACACAACTAATATTCTGTCAAAACTACTCAGGATGAGAAATAAGCTGGCCCAAAGTATTTAGCTGGATTAAGAGTGTTCTGTATTTGATAGTCCCTTTTCAAATAACAATCCTCTTAAATCTTGCTTATGATTATATTTCCAGAAGAGAAACTACATCTTGTGTTAGCCAGGTATGGCCATTTTCAGAAATACTGTCAGAAAAATGTTTGTTTTAAATGAAAATCACATTGTGCTTAAAAGGGAAATTTCCTCATCTTTCAATTAATATTTATTTTATAGGGAAAAACATTAATAAGAATGGTTATTCAGAGTAAGAGTGACCTTTGAGCTAGTGCTAAGCTAGATATGGTGGATTAATGAAAATGGATAGTCAAAAAAAGATGGGTTCTAGGGGCTGGGGTTGTGGCTCAGTGGTAGAGCACTTCCCTAGCACATGTGAGGCACTGGGTTTGATCCTCAGCACCACATAAAACAATAAATAAATGAGCAAAATAAAGGTTAAAAAAAAAAAGATGAGTTCCATGGTGTTTTATTACATTTCAAATAGACCCAAATCATAGATTGTTACTCTTTCATTCTTTCTTTTATTTTTGGTACTGGGGATTGAACTCAGGAACACTCAACAATTGAGCCACATCCCCAGCCCTATTTTGTATTTTACTTAGAGATAGGGTCTCATTGCTTAGTGCCTCTCCATTGCTGAGATTGGCTTTGAACTCACAATCCTCCTGCTTTAGCCTCCAGAGCCGCTGGGATTATAGGCATGTGCCACATTCTTTACAATGTCCTTAATCAAATTTTATGCTCCGCAGAAGATACAAACATTTGTCTAAAGTTTATGAGAATTCAGAGAGATAGATGAATGAATGGGTGGTTGTATAAACCAATCAATATCTTCTCCAAAGAGCATGTAATATAGAAAAACAGGTTCTATTTAGACAGGTAATTAATAATAACAATAGATTACTTAAATTAATTGTCCAGTACCTAACTGTTCCAAGTAGAAATTAGAACGGAGTAATACACTAAAATTTGAAGAGTGTATGGGGGCGGTAGGCAGAATTCCCACTGAGCATTGGAATTTGAGTTGTATTTGAAAACGAGCATAGGAAGGAAACTGGGAACAGGAATTCCTTTATTATACTTGAAATTTATTCCATAATAAAAAAATTGCAGAGAAAGTTACAATTACAAAGATGAATAATAGCCTTTTTAAAGAAAAACCATGAAAAAAGTTTTATAGAAACCATAGGCTTTTCTACTCTTTTGAGTAAAGTATTGTGTTAAAGAAATAGCTCACCAGTTGTGTTTGAAAGATCTTCACTACCTCAACATTTTCAACACACTTACATGATACAATTCTTCTTTGCTTTTACTTTACCTCATCTTGCAAGGAAAGATCTATGAATGTAGATATATTTACACATATACTCACAGGCAGCATTAAATAAAAGCTGAAATGTTTAGTATTTTTCTATAAGCAGAAAAACATGATGGGTGAATTTGTGCTGAAAAAAATGGAATGTGAAGTATAGTGTTCTAGCAAAGAAAATTACACTTTAGAAGCAGGCTATTTCTGGATGGGAGAATGCATGCAATAAGTCCAATTTCTTGGGTCAGATTTTGAAAGATGCATGCAGTTCAATGTTTTTTTTTTTTTCTGCTTCTAGGCATTCAATTAGTCAAATAATATTTACCAAGTAATTGCTAATGTAGATTAACATATACCTTTAAAAGCAGAATTCTAAATGAAAAAAAAATTACACTCAGAATTGAATCCAGATATGCTTACCACTGAGCTGCATCCCCAGTCCTTTTAAATTTTTTATTTTGAGACAGAATCTCACTAAATTGCTAAGGGTCTCACTTGCTGAGGGAGACCTCATACTTCAGCCTCAGCCTCTGCCTCTGGAGTCACTGGGATTACAGACGTGCGCCACATTGCCTCCACTGAAAAGAACATTTTTCTCCAAAGCACAAAATGACAAACAATCAAAAATATTTTACACAATCAAGTCAGAGAGTCTATGAATTATGAATTACATTTCCATAATGAATTTCAAATAATCCAATTCTATATAACTTTCGACTTTTTAAATTCACATCAAGTAGCAAATAAAACTGTATGCCCATTATCTGCAAAATATTGAATGATTGAATACGGTTTGTTCATCACTACTACCTTTAACTATTTAATTTCATATTGAGAAAAATAATTTCCCTACATTCCTAAAAATAAAACTACTGACTTAAGAGTGCTCTGACTTCACTGTAGAACCATTCTTAGATGTGAACTAAACATCTTTGTACTCTACCTTTTCCTTTTGTGAATTCTTTCTTACTGTTTGATTTATTTTCCAATGCTATGTGCTGTCAGCTTATAAAGTGGAAAAATTTCTTAGCAAAATTCATGTATCCTGCAAAATCTAGAAAGGCTTTCTGTTTTATTTATCTTATTAAACTTCTATTATCTTTTCCCAGTTGATTTCTTGAGTGTGAATATATGCACACTCAAGCATTTGGAAAAATGTCTGCTTTCCTCTCATCTTGCTAACCTTTAGTTATGAAATTCTGTGTTCCTTGAATGGTTAACATGTCCTCTCCTTTCATAGGTTCTCCATACAGAGATAAAATCACCATAGCAATTCTTCAGCTGCAAGAAGAAGGCAAGCTGCATATGATGAAGGAGAAGTGGTGGAGGGGCAATGGTTGCCCAGAGGAAGAAAGTAAAGAGGCCAGTGCCCTAGGGGTTCAAAATATTGGTGGCATCTTCATTGTTCTGGCAGCCGGCTTGGTGCTCTCAGTTTTTGTGGCAGTGGGAGAGTTTTTATACAAATCCAAAAAAAACGCTCAATTGGAAAAGGTAAATGTCACATTTTTGCAATTTAAAACACTTATTTTTGTTATAATAAAACACAAATAAAAAACTTTTTGATCTTTGCAACCAAGGGTAGTGCTTTAGAACTGTGGCTGTTAATTGTCTATGTCATTTATCATATAAAAAATTGCATTTTGTGAAATATAAAATATTTCACAAAAAGACTCATGATCACCCTCACAAAATTTAATTTCATTGTAATATATTTAATTATAGTCAACTTCAGAACAAATAGCTATTCCCATATTTTTAGAATCTGAATTAAGGGCAAATTTTGTTGCTTAAAGTTCATTGTAGTTAGATTAATAGAAGGTTACAGCTAATGAAAATTATAAATTGTATTATTTTTAAAAAAGCACTCTGCAGATAAAAAGGTATAATACTATAAGAGTTTTGAGACAGAGATGTGAAATTTTATTTGGACATAGTTAACAAAATAAATTTATAGTTAAAAAACCTTAGCTTGCATTGTAGACATTTTAACTAACTTTCCTGTATTAATGAATATTTGGAAATATCATGGTTTCTTTTTTGCCACTTAATATATTAATATTATTATTAATATATTATTATTTATGAGTCTTTTTCCTAACTTGTGTCAGAGTCTTTATAAGAATATATGTATAATCTCAAATATATTGAAACTATTTTTTTTCTTTTCATTTAAATATATTTAGTCATTTGTATAAATGCTTTTGTATTCTATTCTTGAGAAGTTTGTGACCTCATTTACAGTTTTTATTTCTAGTTCTATAATTGTAAATATGACAGAGAATATTTGAAAAATCATTCCAGGTGACTTTTTGTATGTATGGTTATAGCTCTGGACCTGAAATAACTAATATTTTTAAGTCTTCCAGCACTTTGTGTATATAGTCTTTTGCAAATGAACATCTTTGTGTTTTTAATAAAATTCAACAACTTTTAGGTCTTCAGCACCTATGTTAGAGTAAAGTTATGGTCTCTTTAATTTTTGAAAGGTTAATGAACATTTATTGGTAAATACAAAGAACAAAAAGTGGTATTTAAAAATAATGTCATATGGTAATACAAGGGAAATATATTCTGTTAAAATTCTTTGAAATACTAATGCCTTCAAAACTGATCTTGAAAACATAGTTGAAACTATCTTTCTTTTGCTTATTGTTATGACAACTGTCTCCTTTCTGAAATCAGGAATTTGGATACGGTTTTCACATATTTATTTGACTACAGTTCTTGAAACTTACAAATAACGTTTTTAAAGTAAATGAATATTTTATAAGCTCATTTTGCTTGTGACTAAAGTAGCCAATTATGAACCTTGAAAATTTCGGAAAATCATGGAATTTTCCCTCAACAACATTAAGAATGACTATTTCTCCTGATTTGAAAAATCAAATATTTTTTGTACCTGTGTGACTAATAATGACTAAATACAGTTTTTTTTTTATTATGAACCTTTCTCTGGTATAAAAATGAGTTTTAAAATTAAATCCAAAGAGTAACCAAAAAAAAAAAAAAAATTAACTCATCACTTATTCTTGTCATTATAATTTGTGAATAAATGTGATATTTGGTTATTTAATGCTTAAAATATGAACAAAATGATAGAAGGAACTTGGGTTTTCTAATTGGAACTTCAAATCATTCATATGTAATTATTTTCTTTAAGTTATAACTTAATATTAAAATAAAATAGACAAATTAAATCTGGACATATGTATTATTCTATTGTCCTTATCTCTAGGTGTCTTGTTCATTTGATATACCTAAAACAACACTAAAAAAAGAAAAAAAAAGTTCTTTTGAAAACAAAAACAAAGAGAAAAGTGATTTAATTTTGAAAATAAACTCCCTTTATTGTTATTATATATAATTAATTCAGTTGAATTTTTCAGATGCCAAGCAGAATTTTTGATATTCTGTGGACATATATGACTTTCTAAAAATTAGGAAAAGGAAATTAATGTCTTTTTTAAAAACCTGAGACAGATAGGGGCAGTATCATTATACTGGGAAGGATGTGAACAGTAGTTCTTATTCAGCACAGACTGGGTACCGCAGTCTCACAGCCCATGCTTGCACAGGGCCGCCACATAACTCCCCTAGGGAGATTCAGATTTTCTACCTCAGCACTGGTGATGATTCAGATCCTTCCCTGGCTTCTGCTGTAGTTTCATCTTTGACTTCTCCAGTGTATATATTTCTTCTAATTGCACTATTTTTTTTTTAATTTACAAGATCATATTTTGCATTTTCACTAGAACAAACCTTGTCCAGTTTTCTACCTTGCAAATTCCCACCAATCATTTTAGGTTAGGCATTAAATTGTCTAGGCCTGTTCCCTAATCGATAGTTTTAATGGGTTTGGGCTTAAGGCATGGCTTGTATCTACAAGACAGAGGTGGGTTTTTAATTTCTGTTGCAATGAAAACAATGTGGCCTGTACATTTCATGTTTTTGCTTGGCTGATTTCAGGTCCAATCATCATCCAACATTCATCCCCTGTTGAAATGTTGGGAAGCTATTTTCCTCATTTTAAATAATTTCTGGAATTAAGTGTAGATATCTTTTCTCTGTAAATCCTATGCACATCTTCATTATTTCTAACCATACTACCAAATTTAGCTTTATTGTTTCTGCTTGAGGCACTTTTCTCCCTGGTAAACTGTTATTTCCCTTTGGACAAGAACTTTGCTCTTTTCTTTGTATCTCAACGATCTTGGCATAATTCTATCAATCATTTAAATTCATGATGAAATTGATTCCAGTAAGATATTTTAAAAGTACATCATAGAGAAAATTTTAGTACATTAAGTGATTATTGATTTATTGGAGGTGACTCATTCTATTTATTGTGATAAACTGTGTTCAAGAGCTTAATTCTTCATTTTTTCTTGAAATCTGTTAGGCTTTATAATCCAGCCTAACAGATATTTAACACCTTACTTAATTTATTAAAATTAGCTATAACATATTCCTGGTTTTTATCATAAAATATTCATGAATCCATATAGCAATTCACAATTTACTTAAATTTGTCATAATGGGTGTTTTAACCTAAAATTTTTAGAATTAAAAACAAGGTAAACAGTTGTGAAATTACTTATTTATTCAATAAATATTTATTAAGAGACAAATTCTGCAATGAATTTCTTTGCACATTGAATGCAAACAAGAGTGTACTAGTCACAGTTATGGCTCAAATTGCATTCTCATCACATTTATCCTTACTAAATTTCTTTCCTCTTGTTTTGATCTATAGCATTTCAGTATTAAAAAAAATCAACTTCCCTGTCTCTATCTGAATATTGTGTCATATATAATGTATAGACAGCATAGTTGAATATGAACTTTATGAATCAAATTTATGAATATGTAATATATTTACATATCAGTCTTACATTTACTGGTAATGATGATGATGAAATTAGATCAATAACTTTTATTGTTTAAAGATGGAAATAAAATATCTTATATGACTTTTATGTTGTAAAATATTATTGAAAATAACTCTTGATAACCATAGCTTTTCTCATAATTCCAAGCTGATAATTAAGCCTAGTATATAAAAGTATCATTTTAGTTCAATCCCTAGCACCACAAAAAGAAAAACACCACATTATATTAAAATGAATCAATGTAAAAATGAAAACAGGGACTAAAATGGAAATATATAGAGTATAAAAATAAATAAACATGAATTGCATTGTTTTCAGATAACCATAGATGGTATATAATAATTTGTATAATATCGACTTTAATTTTGATGCAAATATTAAAGCATCAAAGATACATTGATTTTTATTTATTCACATTTTTAAAATAAATAAGTATTTTTCTGATTTTTTCCAATTGGACTATTTGGAGGAATGCTCAAAAGTTTTTCTTGTCTGAATATATTTTTAAAAGTAACCAATCAATATGTGCATTTTATATAATTTTATTTTGGTATTAACTTTTCACTGATTGTAAATGTGTTACTCTGTAAGATTGTAACAATTGAATTGGAGTAAACAATCCAAGAACTAGTCCTATACCTCACACAATGATAAGTACATTTTAGGTGCATAGATTTGTTGAATAGGTCTCATTATGTCCTTATGATTCTTCTAGTTGAAACAAGCTGCTTAACAAAACAGTTTTCTATGGTACTTATAGTAATATACTAGCTTTGTAAGTATATTGTAATATTTTTTATCTTTATAAAATTATTTGTAACTTAATTATGGTTCATTAATTTATGTTTAAAATTTCTCATTCTTACATAATTAATGTCCTGTTTTAAAAAATATCCACAACTATGTCTTATGTTGACTTTCAGCTAGAATAGTAACATATACATAGATACATTTTGGCCTGATATACATACAAAAATACTGTATTCCCTACTTAACAAAATGAATTTAATTGTACAAATTGTTTTTATTGAATGTCTTGGCCATGAGTAATTGAGTCCTCTGACACAAAAACATCTTCAAAAAGTGCCCCAAATATTTACTATTTTATCATATTTATTTACAATAAATACAGTGAATAATCTGAGAAATAAAATAAATAGTTGCTTTGATAATGAGCTGGTAAGATAGATATCTTGAGCACATATATTTGTTCTACTATATTTCTAAGATGGTTGAAGTGTACAGTATTATATCTATGAGTGATAGTTGTTTCTTTGGGCATAGTTGGTTTCAGTCAATACATTTGTTGTTACTGTAGATCTCTGGAGGACCTTATCCAAGATAATATCCAAAAAATGATATTTTTCTGGTATTGACAGTCCAAAACAAGTTTTTGTAGGGCACCCAGAATGTTTTTGTTTGTAGTTGAATAACATATGTAGAAGATTACTTACTATAAATCAGAGGAGTAGAAGCACAAATAAATGAAACTTTTCAGTGTATGGAGTGATAGGAGAAAATCAGAGTGGTTTAGTTAAAACTTGCAAGACTATGGATCTTTAGTGAAAAATTGTCCATTAAGAAAATGCATTTCAAAGTACCCTGAATTTGTATTTTATAGAAGCCAAAGAATTAAAACAAGTTCCTATATACAAATTGCTTTCTGTATGTTGAAGAATTAGTGTTTACAGAAATAGTTCTTTTTAAAGAACCCATTTATTGAATAAATTACAGTAATTCAAACTGTGTTATAAATGATCAATAAAGATTTTGTTTGATTGTTTATGTTTTTCTCAGTGATGTCTATTTACACAATGCAAAATACCTGCACTTTTCATTAATTAAATTTGATGCAAGAAATTTTAAATGCATTTAAATTTTCAGAACTTAAAAGCTTTAAGTTGATTTTTAATAGAAGAATATTTAACTATATAATGTGTTGTTCTTTAAAAGTTATATATTGTAAATAAACTTGGACCAATATTCCCATTAATATTGTTTTTATGTCACTTTGTCTGAGGCAGAGTGTCTTTCAGTTTCCTTTAATGATCTGTATAAAGACCAACTAGGATGGTTTTTTAAAATGTCTTTATATATTAATATGAGATACTTGGAAATAATATTTCTGTATGTATTTAACTCACTAATCCACTTTCAGCTAAAGGATTTTCAAGTCAACTATTTATGATGATGCAGTCTTTATTTATCCCTGCAAGTGATGTTCTAAAACTGAGATTGTAGCTTGACAAATGACCATTTTGCTATCATATTTTTTTATAAATGACTTTAGGTTTTTTTTTTTTTCTTTTTAGTTATAGATTGACACACAATATTTATTTATTTTTATGTGGTTCTGAGGATCAAACTCAGTGCCTCAAACATAAGAGTCAAGCACTTTACCACTGAGCGACAGCCCCAGCCCGACTTTAGGCTTTTTGACATGCATGTCGATGTCACTTGAGTACAAAACTATCCAAAGAGCCATGAAAATGTCATTACCTGTATTGTGCAGAGGAGGATAGTGTCTCAAAGGTCAAATATGTTACTCAAGGTCAATGATGCTTAGTCTAACACTTTAAATTATCTCATACTATACACAATGAAGGTGATTATTTAACTATTTTTTATTGTTTATTTTCCCTTGAAGTTGCACTGAGACAATCTATAGATTAGGAGTTTTAATAAAATAAACAGACTGCAGTCTTAGATCATAGGCACTGTCTAATTATTTCATTTTCCAAACTATATTTTTTTTATTGGTTGTTCAAAATATTACAAAGCTCATGACATATCATCTTTCATACATTTGATTCAAGTGGGTTATAAATAAATAGTTTTAGAATTAGAAATACATGAGAGCACAATTCAACCTTGTTTTAATCAAGTTTAAAATTGGTTTAGCCTTTCTTTACTTTCTAAAAATTAAATAAATGGGATTATGAACCTATAATGGAAGTGCATTAGGAATTAAGATATGAAATCCTATCATTTTTGACAGCAAAGGTGGAACTTGATTTCATTTTTAAGTAAAATAAGCAGACCACATAAAGGCAAGTACCATATGATCTCACTTGTATGTGGAATATAAAAAGCTTGTTTTCTTAGAACCTGAGCGTGGAATGGTGGTTATCAGAGCCTGCAAAGAGTCAGAGGGAGAATGGGGAGAGAAGAGGTTGATCATTGGGTATAAAATTAAAAACAAGAGTGAAATATTCTGGTATGCTATTTTATAATAGGATAATTAGGGAAAACAATGGCAGTGCTGTACATCTCAAAAAGCTAGAAGAAAGGATTTTGAATGTTTTCATTATAAAAAAATGAGAAATGTTTGAGGAGATGTGTTTAACTGTCTTAAACGTCCCATGATATATCTGTATCAATGAATCACATTACACATTAATATATACAATTTTATGTTTTTATGTATTAGTTTAAAAAATAAATTAATTTATTTCACTGGTGTATTAACTAAAGTTGCTTTGAATCTAGCCAGAACTTATTTATTGATTTTTCTAGCTAAAATAGGGAAGTGTGAAAAGGTCTAATGAAGATGTATTTTTCCTAGTCTCACTGTATTTGCAAATATGATATGAAGATATTGGGTAACTTTTCTTAAGTCAAGGCTTCTTAGAATATTTTAATCTTTGGCTATGTTTATCATTGTAAAATAATCCAGGCTAAAACATAACATGCTTTGTCATTTGATTTACTCAGAAAGATATGCTTTTCATTTTTCTGTATTTTTTCTGTTTGCTATATAATTTAGTATGCAAATAATTTAACATTTAATAGGAAAAGAATCCAAGCAAAAAGATCAACTAAGAATGAAATCATCATTAATGAGGCTGCCTCATATAATAAAGCATTCATATAATGAATGCTAAGAGATTAATGTTCTTGTCTTAACTTTGATGTTAGCTGTGTGCTTATAGGTACAACTTAAATACTTAAGTTTTAGTTTCTCTTATTACAAAATTACATTGATTAAGCAATAGGGTCTCTACAAACCTTACACATAAAGTCCCTTCTGACTCTGTAAGTCTTATGTAAATAGCATAACTTTTTCAAAATCATAGCTACAATAAAACTGAAAATCAAGATCAAAGTTGCTATATATTTTTGAACATGAGTGTTTTAACAATTCATTTATCATCTCTCTTTGCTTCACATAGCCTTAGGTCAATTCAGACTTCTGATATACAGCCTTAGCTGTTTGATAACTTTAAAAGGTTACCAGTTAAAAATAGTATAAATCAAAAGGAAAAATTTAATGGGTCACATTAAATGATATTTGTTTTCTGATTTAATACTCTAATATTCATATAAATACTATATGAAATATTCTATACATTTTATTCCCTTTTAGTTATTTATTTAATTATTATTTAATGTGATATAATTTTCTGTAATGGATGACAGTAACTATTTTGATTTGCATCCACTACATACAATTCATGTTTCTACAGCAAATGGCTTATAGGGACAGAAATTAAGTGGAAAGTGTCAAGAATGTATTGATTATCCATAACTGGTTAAAAAATTTTAAATGAAAACCACAAAATGGAACAGTTTAGTTGTCATATGCTGGTATATGTTATTAGATTAATTACAAAACCTGATACAGCAGATCAAAGATATTTTCACAGGGATTCAAAAAACAACTATATGAAAAAGTGTTTGTGAATCATTCTGAATGATTTAGTTAATTCTCTCAAGAAATAGGATAGTAAGACACATACAATAGTTTCATTCTTAAAAACAAACACTAATAAAGACTTGATAGTAACATATACTTTATGATTATTTGTTTAGGTGATAAGCAAATACATTAATTTAACATGAGAATGATGAGCTTAAGAGTTAAAAATATCAAACTTGTAATTTTTCTGCAGTCTGGTTTTAACTTAATAATAAATTTTATGACTGTGTTCAATGTGGAGTGTGGTTATATCTAGAATACTAATGTTTAAAATATCTGTTTTCCAAAAGCTGTCACATCATGTTTTCATATATCTATAAATTGGAAAGTTAAGTTATTCTGAAATACCAACAATGGTGTTTTGTGAAACCACTTAAGTGCACATGTATCAGTGGACTACTTATGTGTGTTTTTATTATACTCAAAATACAAGTTAGGGCTTTAAAATCAATTTAAATTAACCAGTTTCATACTTTTAAAAGTTTCTAGGCATTTATTATTTGAACAATGAGAAATGTAAATGTAAATACAGTTTGCTTCTTTTGATCTAGTAAATTTTGTAAAGAATTTTACTTATTTTAATGCAATTATACATGCTAACAGCTCAAAGATTTAAATTTTCATTTTCAGGAATCTTCTATTTGGTTAGTGCCACCATACCATCCAGACACTGTTTAGTAAACTTTTGAAACTTACTAAAAGAGGTTTTTAATAATGGTTAGTATCCTTGTGCCTTTCTTTTTTCTTTTTGTAGTCTGTTACATTAATGTGGAGAAACATTTTCATTGCTGTTTTCACTCTAAGGGACTTCCCTTATGTAAGGACACAATGCATGGGTTTCCCCCCCGTGAGAAGAAGTGATTTATAGGCAAAGTAGTTTTCCCTCTGGTACTTCCTTCTCTACACTTACTTCTTCCTCCCTGTCTCCTTCACTCCTTCCTTGCTTCATTTATTTCTCTTATTCTTTCCTCCTACTAATTCTTTATGATAACTTGGGAAACTCATGTAAAGTGCACATGATTTTTGTAAAGCCTATTTCATAGTTCAATTAAAAAAACTTAAAAATTCTAAACACTTTTGGGAAGTAGAAAATCTGTTTCTATTGAATGCTAACAAGTTAAAGCTTTATGTAAACGTTATAGTAACTTTCTGACAGCATACAATAAGGATATTTCACAAAACTATGTGATTTCAATTTTAGATATATACACAGATCAAGATAGGGAATTTATATTACAGAACAATAACAAAAACCAAACCAAAACTAAACAAAATAAGGTGTATACCCCAGTTAAAAACAACTAAGTCATACTTTATGATATCATTAAATGCCTTTAATTTGTTCTGTTGATTCCAAAATCTTTCTGAAATTGAAAGGATGTCAAAGTTTCATGATGGATTTGAAATAATATCTCAATGAGATAAGAACCTATCTTTTCACAGTAATTTTATTTGTAACCTAAAGGAAAACTATTTTTTCAGGTAATCTTATACTGATAGATCAAAAAGGAACGGGCAAAATTCAGCTTATTTAGAGAGAAGATTAATAAAATTGATATTTTGACATTATACAATCAAGACCATTGGTTTATTAAAGGTTGCTTCAATAAAATTTTCACTTTCTAATGACTTTGTAAAATAAATGAATTCTAAAATGATAAAGGTGGGTTACAGGTTTATAATTTTTAGATTGTTTCTAAATTGGTAACTATAATTACTTAAGATAATTTAAAAGTATAAAAGATAAACTATTCTGATCTTAGATTGAAACAGGTTTTGCCTACATTTTATATTAGTTTTAAAATCTGATATTACATGAAATTACTTAAAATAGTTTTATGCCTTAATTTATATTCTAAGGTAAACATAGGGTACCAATTATTGAATTTACTAGAAATAAAATTGAGTCATTTGTAGTTGCATGTATATGACACTTATAAGATTATTTCCTAAGAAAATTGGTTGCTTAGTCTACTTCTTTAGTACAGACAAAAAAATAATAATAATATTTCCGCCTTTTCTGCTTTGAAACCAATGTAATCAAAGTGCCTGAAAATTGAGACTGCCAAAGAAGGTGATACAAATTAGTCAGTGTTGGGGGAATTTGGTGCATTCGAACATAAATCTTACTTCGAACAATTCCGTATTTCATATCCTACAACATTTTAAGGGTAATGGGATCAAGGTCTGAGCCTGTCACATTATCTAATCCATTCTTCTGTTAAATGTTTCAACAGAGAGCCAAGACTAAGTTACCTCAAGACTATGTATTTCTCCCCCTTTTGGAGTCAGATTTTTCCATTTCTGCAGTGTTGTCATCATCATCATCTTCATCATCATTATCATCATGTTCTTAATAAATACATCTAATAGTAGGTATTAAGCAATGAGAAACACTGTGTCCATACATTGGCTGGCAGGTGCCATAGAAGTCCTTTAATAGATGTATAATTCATGAATTTCAGAACTGTTTATTTTAACAAATAATAAATAATGAATGTTAGTGACTATAATTAATGGGAAATTTATGGATAACATTTAGTCATCACCCATTTTCAGTGATAATAAATTAACATTTTTACTAATTTTATGTTATTTAACAAATGCCAAAGTTTTACATTTGGTTTCATTAAGCTTCTAAATGTGAAAAAGTTTTAAGCAATTAAATCAGAAAAACTGTTAAATAAGAGTTAAAATATTAGGGCCATGTGTACTTATTGTTGCTAATAATTAATTAGATTGCTATTGTTAATTCGATCAGCACTTAAAGAACACATGTGTGTACAAGCAGTGCTATAAGAAATTGTTCTCTGCTCTTTACAGTTCAGCGTGAATGATGCATAGAAGACCTAGAGACCTGATAGAAAAGCATAAAAATGAGCACAAAATACTGGAGAATAGAACTAAATTGAGTGAAAATATTCAGCCTGTGGAAAGGGCTTCCTAGATAAACTAATATCTGTGTCATGTCCTGAGCTAAGGGATAAAATGGTAGTTATATAAAAATGAAAAACCTCAACAGGATAACAGAGCAAGAAGAAGCAAAGGAGAAAAGTTGTGGTGGTAGACAGAGAAAGGGAGAAGTTGGGGTGAGGGAAGATGGGAAAATGGGGAGAGGGCTGAATCAGAGAAGTCACAATGGGAGATATGATTTGACCTGTTTCTTACAGGAGAAAATGTTGTTAATAATTTATGGTTAAATATGTAGATTATCCTGACAACTGTGAGCCCTTACAGATGGAATATAGTAAACACACACTTAGGAAGGCCAGTAAGTAAGTTATTTAAGGAACTTATCAGAGAAAAATGAGGATGTAGACCCAGATGAATAAAAGGGTGTCAAAAATCTCATAACTTGGATACACTGCAGAAGATGGTGTGAATGACAGGAAGTCACTTACCCTCTGATTTATTGTCTCTCTCATGTACAGGCCTAACTAATGTATTGTTTAAAGTGTCACAAAAGACCATGCATGCAAATTAATTTTTAAGAACATCAGACATATGTGTGCTAAAATTTTTATTCTATATCTCTCTTAGAAGTAGTCTAAATTAAGAAACAGCAAGGTAGAAATACCTAATGCAACAAACAGGTCTTCACATGCATTTTTGATTAGGTTTATTTCATCATGTTTTCATATCACTTTTTTACAGTTTTGTAACTGTTTTTGTACTTGTCAATGTTTGGTTGTTGTCTAGATTTTTTGGTTCTTGTACAAAAAGAGCCTAATTTGAGTTTCAACTATGATATGCTGCAGTTGGTTTATCTGATTTGAGTGTAACTAACACATAAATATCACAATCAAGTGGAGAAAGAAACTAACCAAATTTTGTTTCATGTATACAACTCTGTAATGGAATTCTGAGGAGCTGTGATAATGATCCCCAGATATACAGAATATCTAGAAAATCTTTTACAAATAAGATGGGAATTAAGAAAAAATATTGGGTCATTTTTATTTCTCATGGGATGAATTATTTTCAGCCCTCAGTTGTCAAGTTGTTCATGACAAAACAAAAATAATATTTGTTCATAGATGTTTAACACAATTTGTCATTTCATAATTAAATCACATTTGTTTCTAAACACCACTGATATTTTATAGGTAAAGTCACAAAAATGTAATTAAATACTAGAAATTATTTTCATAGCTTTGTCTGTGTGAGTGCTATTTTTGTTGTTTTGAGATGCATAATGAAGAGTCAATGTTTACAGAAAATATGCATATTTCATCTTGTGATCTGAAAAGTAGTACATTTCTTCTATATTGTTTACTTTTTAACTGGCAAGAATGGATTTCTGGTGCAGATTTATGTATGTTTGAATTTAAATTTTAAGGTAGATTTTTATTTTATACTGATCAATTTTACATATGTCATCAGAAAATCTTTTTCAATAGATATGAATTATATACATTACTAGCTGAGAGTTCATTTCTGTATCAGGTGGATATAAACTAGTGCACTTTGATGGCATATTTTAATTATAATATGTTGTATCTTAACACTGTAAAAATTTGTTATAACTTTTATAATGAAAAATTTCAAACCTTTGAGTCTGCTAAATTGGCAAGTCTATTGAGATGGATTTTAATATTGTTTCTGGAAATTTACAGTTTGTCTGTTTTGTAATATTCAAATATTCTGTGTTTTTCTGTAGAGATCCTTCTGTAGTGCTATGGTAGAAGAACTGAGGATGTCCCTGAAGTGCCAGCGTCGTCTAAAACACAAGCCACAGGCCCCAGTTATTGTGAAAACAGAAGAAGTTATCAACATGCACACATTTAACGACAGAAGGTTGCCAGGTAAAGAAACCATGGCATAAAGCTGGGAGGCCAAACACCCAAGCACAAACTGTCGTCTTTTTTTCCAAGCAATTTAGCGAGAATGTTTCCTGTGGAAATATGCAACCTGTGCAAAATAAAATGAGTTACCTCATGCCGCTGTGTCTATGAACTAGAGACTCTGTGATCTAAGCAGTTAAAATGATCAGACTTGATTTACAAGCATCATGGATCAACCAAGTTACACGGGGTTACACTGTTTATCATGGGTTCCTCCCTTCTTCTGAGTGAATGTTACATGCGCATTTTGTGGCTGGTTTCAAATGCAGTCCAGTGAGCAATTACAGGTTCTTTTGAAGCCCATCTGTTGCCAGGAGATGGAATGTCAATGCCCAACAGGGTAACCAGTAGAAAAAAGTCTTTAAGAATAAAAATACTTGGAATCAGCAAAAACTGTAGTGTAACAAGAAACAGTACAGTCTTCTGAGCAGCCAGATAATAGAAGTGATTATGTTACTAGCCCCCATTACTCAGTATTATTGTCTGAATAAACAACATGTGTTTATAGGATGTGAAAAAAATGTAATGCAAAACACATCTGAATTCCATGGAAAGTGGAATATAAAGCAGATCTTCACAATTGTTTTTCTTTCTTTTTTTTTCTTTTTCTGATAATCTGTGTTTCTGATTGAGATAGAAATATCAATTATGAAGGCAATAATGTTTTTTTTTCTTAAGTTCACCAAGACAAGAGATTTAACATGCAACTCTACCAGATCCCTACTTATTCTCCTGATACCCTTTCCCTAACCCCACACCAGAAATAAAAATGCAACAGTTGATTCATTGTTTCTGAGTCGAAAGGATGATGTTTTGCAATCTTTGTCTGAACTTGTAAAGGAGGGCTCAATATTGATTGGTTATGTGAAGGCAGAAGCTTTCATGCTAACATTAAGATACGTCAATCCAAACCCTTGTTCCTGTTAGAAATGAACTTGATGGAGTCTGGGCAGATCTTGATGATAAGAGAAAGGGGACTTGTCATCTACAGAAAAGTATGTGCCAAGAACTTTGAAGTGGACTGCATTTAACAATACAGTCACAATGTTAAATGAACAAAATTCTTGAGCAGTTTTTTTTCAAAAAAATGTTCAGGTTTATTTGTGGAAATGCAAGATTTCTATGAAAATAGTTTTTGTATGGAAATTTTTGTAATACTTTTTATCAACAAAATAAGAACATGTGTTCCTGTCAGGGGTGTGATGTCAAGCATGAATGGTAGTGCGTGTGCACCACCAACGTTTGGTGAAAACTATTTTTATCAAGAAAAAGGAATCATAGAAGAGAAATATTTTCAAGTTAGATAATATAAAAGCTAGGTGCACTACCACCACTGCTTACCATGCCACACCCCTGGTTTCCATGAGACTGACAACATGCTGTAATGAACAATTGTGTGTAAAATGGTAAAAGACACAGACCTCTTGACAACATTGTGATAACAGTTGAGTGCACACAGTTTGCTGTTTGAATCCAATGCACAAAATTAAAAAAAAAACATTAAAATTATGTCCATTTTACTTTCAGCTTTGACTTTCATTTTTCTCTTGCATGTATAAGTATGTGCACCATATACTCTTTGTGTTAAGGGAAGTATGCATTCTGAATCCTCTAGGTCATCAAACATGGCCACTTCCCAACACCTGAAGACAAGAAGAAAGCTTGGAGAAGAAGCTACTCAGACTTAGGAAAAGATGGACTGTGATGTAATGTAGTCTTTAGGCTTAGGGTAGTTAAAGGGAGAAAAATTAGTAATTCTAGAGATAACAGTCATAATCTGACCCTTTCTGTGAGTGGATACTGACTATGTCCATTGGGTTGTACAAGATTATACAGTGATCACTGGTATTTGAAGTATAGCTCATATCCAATTTAAGAATTTCTTGTGTATTAATAGTCCAGTGGAATTCAACAAAGGGAAAGGAATAGATAGATTCAATATTAATTGTGATGAAGTTTAGATTTCAATACACTAGTAGAATCGTTTTAATCATTAATAATAATTTATTTTCTATTATTTTTGATAACGCAATCTATAAAATTTTATTTATATTGCTGATTAATTAATTTACTTAATTTTAAATGAACAATTACATTTAGAGCCCCTGACAGAAAATAAACAAAATCTCTGTGAAGCATTTCTTCAGTCTAAATTGTCACATAATCAAATTGCCTAATATCTAAATTAAGTTAAAAATTAAAAACCCAAGTGCTTTAAAAATTTTTTGGTTTTATGATTATTTTAAGTTCAAGTTCATATTTCAGTGATAATTTTGTTCTAAGATATAATTTTAGAGAATTTCAAAAATCATTTCTAAAACCTCTTATTGGTTGGTTACTTGGTAAACAACCTCAAATAACATATTTAACAAAAATTGAGTTTTGGATGATGTTAAACTTTTCATCAATCATATTCTAATTTGAATTTAAGGCATTTTAAAATTTCAATTTCTTATTATATTAAACAATCTTAGTGAGTAGACAGGAGGTACACATCTTTAGTTTTTAAGTAGTGAGAAATGATTATTTGTATTTTCAATAAAATTTGATATTTTACTGTCTATTAAGTTGATAAATTTCAAAAATTATTAATAACTTGCTGTATTTTAACTCTATAGGTAATACAGATTATACAGAATTGATAATTTTTTATTCAATTTCCTAAAAGGTGTCTATAATATGGTCAAAATAGATACTTTCCTACATTAGGTACTGATACATACATGAGATAATCTTAATTGTAATGAAATATTACTTTCAAAATAAATTTCAAACAATAAAAGAAAGTCCCCTCTCTGGGAAGGCAGTGTGTTGGAGTAAACATTATTTTCAAGAATGGCATGCAAATTGCAAAGTGAGGAAGAGAGTATTTGTTCTAGTCAACAGCATAACCTGTGACTTGAGGTAATGAATGGAGGCACATATTCCACAACTGTATAATCCTAACTAGGGTGCAAATGACAAAGATTTATATTCATAAACAACACATCTAATTAACTAGAACTACTACGAGAACACCAATTACATATATGCACAGGTGCATATATCCATAACCTCCTATGAAAAACTCTACTATGGGAACACTAAGGAGATTCTATTTAATAGATGCATAAAATGGATATGGATATTTTATTGATTGCAGTGTTTCAAACATTGGGAAATTCAGTCATGTATATTTACATCTATACATATTTATTTTAAATACAAGTTACACATTGCTATTGTTGAATGAGTGCATGTGCTGAGTACTAACAATTTCAAAGTATTTTAGCCCCAAGATACCTTTTAATATCTGTTGGTTATGAAATATACTATATATGCAGAAGAGTATATACAATGTATATGTGCAGCAGATCAAGGCACCTGACTGGAGTGTGGAACCAAAATTGTAGTTTGGAGGGAGTGGGCTGTTGTATATATTCTGAGTCGAGGCTTATGGAGGCTCCTGTCCAACTCTCAGATGTAAATTTAAAAAGTGTAAATTTTCACAAGAGACAAAAGAGTATCCATCTGTTTTAAAGAACAGAGTGTGAAAAGTCCAAGAATTTCATTAGTGTGCAAAATACTCAAGTGAAGTATGAAGAGCAATAGGCCAAGCTTACCTGGAGAATTTGTCTTCAGGTTTAAGACAGAATGACACTGACATTGAGGATTTTGGTTAATGACAGCTCTGTGTCTAGAATTTGAGTCACTATGTTCCAATAAGAGCTAAAGGGTCACTCTCTGTACCTGCAGAGGAATTATTATCTCAAGATCCCTCTCTTCTTTTGCTTTCTGGGGGTCCAATTTACCCCTGGGCTGTGAAGAATCTTGTTTTCTCTAACATGTATCCTCTCTAACTTTGATTTATTATGTACTTTTGGTTACTTCTAGAGAAGAGTACTTGAGAAGTTAATTTTTTTTTGTAGATACTTCATGTTTCATGCTGCTTTTTTTAAAAAAAAAACTTCATTAATAGTTGTTTTCCTACCTATAAAATTCTAAGCTGAAATTGTTTTCCCAGATAAATCTAAAGAAATTTTACTATTTCACCCTCCTTTTTAATTTTCTTTTTCTTATTTTTTAGTTCTCCATTCTGTGGAAAACCTGAAATCATTTAGTTCCCTGGGTCTTTGTATATGATCCTTTGGTTTTTACAAACTCTCTCTTAAATTGTTTGATATTCTCTCTCTTTAGCATCCTGAATTATTTCAGTCACAGGTGTGTCTCTACCACACTTTATTGTCCAAGGTTCTTTCTGAGTTTTTCAGGTTATCACCTGTTGTCCCTCAGCTGCAGGAAAACATTTGAACTCTTACTTTGACTATCCCCACCTTCCTTCTTTTCTCAGTTTTTTCTAACTTTCATTCTTTCCTCTTTTTTGACATTGGAATTCATGAACTTTTGAGTCTAAATTTATCATTGCTCTCTTCTCATTGAGTTCCCTCTGTCTTCTGGATGCTATACTGAGCTTTTCATTCCTGCCCAGATGTTTTAATTTCTATGAGGTGTTGATTAATGACTGTGGTATCTTGTCTCATGTCTTAGACATTCACTTCTTCCTGAAAAGATTTTTTTCCCTGTTGCTTTTTTTTCTGTTTGTTCATTTGGATTTCTATCTTCCATATTAGATATTTTGTTCAGATGTTTGCTTGTTAAATCTTAGTAACCAGTTCAGAACAACTAAATTCAGATTTAGAGGCTCTCTGTGTATGGCCAGTTGGGAAGAGAATACTCACCTAATTTAAAATTGTCATAGCTTAATCTAGGTGACCTGTTATGCTGTAATCTATCAATATGTCCATGTCTTTGCAGATTTCCTCCTAAGACTGTTAGATTCTCCTGAGAATATTTGATTTCTTGTCTATAGCTCAAGACCCTGATTGCCAGTATTCCAGTAGCTGTCAGGTAACAGAGCTTGGGATCTCTGTATTCTTCTTTCAGAATGACTAATATCACTTGCTTTATTTTAAGTTTAAAACAGTCCTTTCAACTGAATCTGGCATTTTCCAGCCTAGATACTGCCAGCTTATCACTTTTAAAAATATGTACAAAATTTTATAAAAAATGTAGATTTTATGTGCCAGTTTAAAAATAATAATAATTTTTAAAAATTAATAAAAATAATCCCTAGAAGTTTGTTTTGATTTGGTAGAGAGCAAGCTCCAAGAAGTGAAAATGGGTAAACAAATGCAGAGATCTGTTATTTCCAAACTATATTCAATAGGTCCTCTTTATTTTATGCTTTTTATTATATTACTAACCATTACTCTCTTAGTGAACTCCCCTGCACTATAAGATTTTAAGAATCCTCTTTAATGTATTGCTTTACACTATATCTTGCCTTCACATTTAATATGAGCCTAATTTAAAAGAGATTTTAAACAAATATGTCTCTGCCTCTTTACAAAGGATAATCACTGTTTTCCTACACTGGAACTAGAGATTTCAGTAATATTATACTTCCAGAGACTTGTAACATTATCAATTTCAATATAGTTAACCTTAAGGTTAACTTGTAGAATTTAAAATCTAATCAAATTAATGCACTGAAAATTTTAAATTCCCCTCAGGTTGGTCAAAATTCTCCAAATAAAAATTACTCTAAATAAAAAAAAATTCTCTAAATAAAAATACACTGAACTTATTCTCTGTCTATAATATTTAAATGTGTTTTTTTTTACCATTAACTTTGTATCTCAGCTTCTAATTTAAAGTCATTTAAGAATGCTGCCATAGCTTCAGATTGTGTATCCACATCTATATAAGAAGGAAAGACTATAAAAAGAAGAAAAAAAAGAGCAAGACTCTTTTTCTCTCACAAATTGTGCATTCCACTGGTGACAAATAAGTCATTTGCCACTTAGCTATAAGGTAAACTAGGAAATGTAGATATTCACTTAGGCAGTGGTAGGCCAGCTAAAAGTCAGGGGCTCTGTTACAAAGTCAAGCATGAAAACAGGTATGGGGAGACCAATTGCAATCTCTGTCTTCACTGTTATTTCTGCTCTATTACTCCAGCTTGCGAACACATACCTTGTTCTGTTGGCCACTCAACTTTGCTCATTTATTGTATCTTCTATGATTACCCTTCTGTTTTCAGATTCTTTTCCATCTTAATATTTTTCCAATTTTTGTACCTCTTTCCATAACAGAAACTTTAAGTTTTTCTTGTATTTGTCTTAACACTTGATAAAAGAGAAAGCAGTTGGCATGTTCTTTGCTCTGCAGAATATCTTTAATTCATTTAGAAAGCAGTACTATGTTAAATATTACTTTGATTCCAAAGACATTCTTTTTCATTCTCTAAAAAACTGAATATCATGATGAGAGTTGTTGTGTACCCTGGTATCATTCATAAAATATGTATGTGCTCACTGTGGTAGATTCTGGGTATGAAATGGTGATCAAAATGGGACATGGTGCTCACTGTCATAGTTAAGCATCTAGTAGAGGAAACTGACTTGTATCAAGTATGTTACTAAGTACATAAATGCAAACTGAAGAGTGCTGTCACAAGAAGTGCCCCATTTAATTAGACTCTGTTGAGTAGTGATATTTCCCTCACTATATTTTGAACAGGACAATGTAATAGTTGAAAATATCAAATATTATATATAGGCTATATAGAAAATTATTTATTGGTATAATGCAATATATTGTTGGATATATTGCAGTATGTTGTGATATATGCATAATTTTTGTTGCCTTCAAACCTTGGCACAGGGTAGACTTCTTTTAAGTATAAAGACATTAACTATACAATTAGAACAATACTGATCCCCTGTTACTCATTTTGAAAACTTCCCATTATATATAAAATATGAAACTAATTTTATCTTAGTTTTTATATCATCTGTACTATTTCCATTTGTGTTGAATTTTCCCCTTTGTTCTAGCATAGGTCTAAAGAAATTCATACCAGTGCTCCTTTTTTAAAGGCTTTTTTCCTTGCAGAGTAGAAATAAAATTTCTCCTAACAATTGGGTTTGAGCACTGAAAACAGTCTTACTGAAAAAGGGTGAAGCAGAATTAAGTTAAAATGTATTTAGCACTAATCCAAATGCTTACAAGAAAGTGCACTTGAATTTACTTCACACAGTCAATGGAAAGTAGAGTTATAATGTTCTCTTAGAGTTTGTAATAAAGGAAGCTTACTTAGTCTAAGGGAATGTGATGTGCTTTTATGAAAAAGTGTTGTTTGTACTGAGATATGAATCATGAGAAGCAAGTACTCAGCAAAAGAGTTTCCCAACTCCCTGACAAAGTTCTTGTAAAAGTCACACAATATGAGGAAGCATGGCATGTATTCAAGGAACTGAAAGACAGTGTTTATGGACTACAATAGCATGAGGTAAGCAATATGAGATGCATTTAAAGACATTTGATGCTCTGTTGAAGAACACTTCCTAATAATAACAGGATGATATTAATCTGTATGTTTTTAAAAATTTTACTTAATCATTTCAGCTTTAATTCAAATACAATGTGTACATTCATTTTAATCCAAGTATGTAATCACTTTCCTTGATAAATTTGTTGAAAAATATCTTCTTACCTCAATAATCTTTGATGTTCCATCTGGAACATATCAATATTTCATATATTCATGGCCTTGATATTTAATTCCCTTTGTTAATTCATCTTTTGCTATACTAGTACTTCATTATCTTAATTACTGTAGCATTATAATAAGCCATTTTTATTCTGCCAAAGACAAGCTCTCTTTCTTATTTTTTGTCTTCAGAAATATTGCCCCACACACATGCACACACTAATTATTAAAGTTTAAATTGAAGAAAAATCAAACTTTTGTATCAATTTGGATAGTTTATGTTTGTTCAGTATTTCCTTAATCATAAGCACTGGATTTCTCATCTTTAATATCCTTTATAATTTTTGCATAAAATTCTCATAAATACTTAATTTACTCCTGGGTTTTATAGATTTGGTGGCTATTACAAATGGTGTACTTTTCCAATGCTTCTTTATTTTATGTTGCTTGAATGCAGGAATGCAATTGATTTTATGTTCCTTATATGTTCAACCACCTTGAAAAACATTTTATTTCTACATCTCTGTCTACATATTATTTTTATTTACTTAATAAACAGTCACACAATGTACAAATAATGAATAACTATTTTCCTCTTTCAATATTTCACTTTTTTCTGTATCTTAATGAGCTCTGGACTCTGTTACAATACTGAATACAGTACATGGTACTAGACAGCCGTATCTTTTCAGCCCATCTGGCATTTCTTGTTTTTGACTCAGTTGTTTGATGTTTCTTGTTACAGCATTATTTCCAGCTATTTTTTCTCCTTTCTTCTCAAGACTCACTTTGATATATATGTCCAGCTTGTTATTCACCACACCTGTGTATATTTTTGACATTCATCTTATGCTGTTCTCTGGAATTTTATATTCACCCATTGAGGTTCATATAAAAAGTCACCTATTTCTTTATCCTGCTTCCAGGAAGACTTGTTCAGTCGCTTCTCTTGGTTCCCACAGTTCATTATAGATATCCCTAGAATGATCTTTCAAATTTATTTATGCATTAGACAAGAGTTTATTGTATGTATATATATATTCAACATAAATGAAAATAGTACAGATGATATACATCATATATATAGGTAGGTAGGTAGATAGATAGATAGATAGATAGATAGATAGATAGATAGTCTCTTACTAGGGAAAGACTTTGTGAGCACCCATACAAGGAAACCAGTAAAGGTCCTCAGGTAATTTGGGTTCTATTCATGCCTCTATGGAGGCAAGGCACTCTTTTATCTATTGCTTGTTCTAAGATAAGTATCTTCTATCTAGTTGTTATTACAAACACTTTGCTTTTTAATTCACTCCTTATACTCTCAATAGAATTTTAAATAAAACAAAAGTGGACCTGATGAATTTTTTTTCCAAACTAGGAAGAACAAGTAGTTCTTGAATTTTTTTTATGTTATGAGTAAATGAAATTTTAGCTTTAACTTAAACTTTGAAAATTGAAATTGGAGTAGAAGAAATGAGGAGGAAATTGCTAGGTAAGTCCCATGTAGGAAATAGCATATGTAGGAACACAAAGGCAGTAAAGGCAGGTTTTTGTAGCAAAAGCATAGCAAGCAAGGAAATGGATGAGCTAAGATGAAGATGAGTATTTAAAAACAGACTGAATTAGGCCTGACCTTGACATTCATATAAAGAACCCTAAATGCTTTTCCCAAATGTGGTATAGTAAGAGTTCTAAAAGTTTTATTAGGAAAGTTATCTGATCAACATTTTGTTTTTGCAAAGAGACTTTCATCAATATTTCTAGAGAAAGTACCAAAAATATTAATAAAGTCATTTCATGAGCTTGTCTCCTTAAATTGTTTAAAAGGAATGAACACATATAACTAAAGATTTATTTTTCTTATTTTCCTGGGTGAAACAAAACATTTCTTATGTCTACTTGCAGAGAAAAGTTCTTCTTGGTTAAAGAGTGATTATTAGGGAGAGAATATCCTGTTCTCCTTTTTGTACTTTGTGTTTTTGGAATAAGTTCACAACTTAGACTTTCAATAAGTATTTTTTTTTTGAAAAACAATGAGCATTGGAAAATTGGGAAAATAACAAGACTATTTTATTGCTATTTATGTCTCAGTAGGCAAAAAGGAGTGGAGGGTGGTAGAGAAGGCTACACAGGTGTCCTGGTGACAAGTGTTAGGAGAGTCAAATTGAAAACTCACAAAATCATAATAATATAGTTTTAAGA
The DNA here is from genome assembly GCF_048772815.1 of Callospermophilus lateralis. NCBI lineage: Eukaryota > Metazoa > Chordata > Mammalia > Rodentia > Sciuridae > Callospermophilus > Callospermophilus lateralis. The sequence goes on along the minus strand of NC_135310.1, from coordinate 62,162,992 downwards.
AAATATAATGTGAAAGTTTTAATTAATATGACTAATCTAGTACCATAATTACCTGGATAGTGGGAAAAAAGCATATAATAGTGATCTATTATTTGTTATTTTTAAATTTTAAACTTTGGATAGAAGGAAAATGAGGAGTAAAGACTCTGCACATCTTTTTGGTTTTCTCTCTATGGGCATTTTATTTTGTTTTCTTTTTTTTTTTTTTTTGTAGTGCTAGAGATTGAACCAGGGACATTTCCACTGAGCTACATCCCCAGCTCTTTTTTTTTTTTAGTTGTTGATAGGCCTTTATTTTATTTATTTATATGGTGTGCTGAGAATCGAAGCCAATGCCTCACACATGCCAAATGCATTGGCTTCGATTACATCTGAGCCACAGCCCCATCCCCGATCTATGGGCATTTTATATAACATCATTGTTATATAGATTATGGTGACTTCCACATTTATATATGGATCCCAGATTATTTCTGTGATTGCCAGGTACTTCTATATAACTGGGCACTTATAGATTTTTCCAGATCGCCTCTCCCTATATTCCACTTTCTGGTTAAACTAACCACTAAAGAGCCTAATATTCTGAAGAACCCAAATTAAATACATTACCATAAATGGTTAACAATTATTTATAAAAGTGCTCTTTTAGGCATATATAAGAGTATATGAGCACAAAGAGAAGATGTCTAACCCAGAGCGAGTGCCCAAAAACAGGAGTAGGAAAAGTCTCTGTAGGAAGTGGTACACAGCTGTCCCAGAAAAACAACTAGAAACCAGGCATGTGTCCTTGCTGGGATGGGGAATGTTGTCACTAGAGGGGTGAGTCTAAAGGGAAAAGGGGGAACAAAAACACCCCTTATTCAGAAAACTGTGAACATTTATGTGTGGTCCAAAGATTATAGTTGAGACCGTGAGTTTATATGAAGAGAGGAAAGAAAAGTCTTGAAGGAACACCATTGTGAGGAGTTTCAGTTTAACTGTTAGTTATTGAAATACTAAGTGGGAGTGATCCAATGATATTCATGCATTAAGAAAATACCATATCAGCATCAGTGTGAGAGACATGGAATGGAGTGTAAAAAATAGAGAAATAATGGGTTGCTTCAATTTAATCTCTGCAAGAAAAATCAAGTAAAAGCAAAACATGAAATCAATGGAAATGGAAATGAAAAAAACTTTGAGCAACTTTGAGACTTTACTTCCCTAATTTACAAAGTTAGAGTCAATATGAGAATTACTTGAGGAGTGAAGATGAGGGAGAAATCAGATGACTTAGGCAACAGTGTGGTGAGTTATGTCTTAAAATAGAATGAGAGAAGATGGGAATGCAGCAGATTTGTGAGAATTGTATTTTACATTTTATTCTTTCTTACCCCTACACTCAGTTATCATTAAATTTACTCATTTTCCTCCCAAATTCTTTTGAATATGTTTTCTTTCTACTACTTCTACTGCTTCATTTTAAAAATTGTATACTAACTTATTTTCTTGTCTCTGATCTCATTTTCCCTTCAAAAGTGATGATCAAATCACCCATTTAAAACCTGCCAGAACTATTTCCATTATGTTACAAATGATAGAATATATTGGGATGATTTTCTGGCATGAAAGCTCTACTTTTGGACAATGAGGTTCTTATAGAAAATCTTTATCTCAATTGTCTTTGTATTACTACCTCTTATCATAGAGCCCAATAAGTGTTTATAACACTCAATGTTTTTTGAATTGGTGACTGAATGAATGAATCCATGAACAGCTGTCAGAAATGTGCTCTTATGTGCTTTGAAGTTTTAGACATAACAGTGAGAAACAATGGCTGTCTGTTTCCTAAAATCCTGGATGTTGTCATCAAAGTCTAAGACTGAGTCACAAATTTGAAAGTTCAGAAGTTGTATTTCATCTGGATTAAGAATGATTGGCTTGAATACCATTCCCATTTTTGGAAGTTGTACCTTTAAACCAAGGCGATGCACTCATACAAATGCAAGCTGCTTTACTATTTACAAATGTCTGAGGCCATCAATTTAGGGCCACATGGACCAGAAGACCTCTCTATGATTGTAGAAATGCTCTCAACCTGCATTGTACAGTAAGGAAGTCACCAGCCACATGTGCCCATTAAGCCACATGAAATATCGCTGGTCTAACTGATGAACATAAAGTGTAATTTCATTTTTAACTGTCTCAAATCTAAAGAATAAATTGTGACAGGTAGCTAGTGGTTGCTATATTATGCAGTGAAATTCTAAGGAAAGATTCATTTTCTCCCAACTTATTATTTTTTTATCAAATCTTGACTGACTAGAATATAATGTCATATTCACTTTTTTAGGTTCCACATTTTCATACAATCTGAATAGATTTGATTGTCAGCATGCCTTCTTTAATTGGACCTAGCACACAGGCCATACATCTCATTCCTCTCCCAGTCTCCATTTCAGATATCTTCTGCTGTTAACTGCCTTCTGAGAATTTGTTTCCAGCTCTCAGATGGTAACCATGCCATTTGTAGACTGGTTCAGACTGTACCAATTTTCATTATAAAAAGCCATAGTATATTAAAGTAACTGAAATGTACAATCATTGTATGATAGTTTGTCTGATATTCTCTATCTTTTGATAAAACCTACATGTAAATATATGTAGGTTTAATATTTTCAGAAATGATATGGACTCAGATTATAGTTAGTGAGCTTATGGCTTTTAGCAACATAAAGCATCAAGTTATTTTTTTTCCCTAAAAATGCAGCAGATTTCTCAACAGTGTATGCCTGCCCCCAAATAGAAATGACTCTTCTACTATTGGAACAACATGTTATTTCCTGAGCGAGTGATAGGGGCAACACAACTCTACATCTACACCACAATGTAAATGTATAATTTACATTGAAATTTTTTTTATACTGATTGACTAGTCTTCTCTCACACTTTCTGTCTCCTTAAAAAGAAAACAATTATTTTTCACATATTCGAAGAGTCCTATTTTTGTTCATTTCCCTACCACAAGGTGTCTTAATTGACAAGTTTAAAGTCAACCCTTCCAACGCTTTTGCTGTGCTTACCTGTGCATGATTTATTATATTTCCAATTTATTGGTGAACCAAATCAGATTAGAGTCATTATTTTTAGTTCATGATCTGTTGAATAATCTTAAATGATTTAATAACTAATATAAAACAAGCATAAGAAGTAAACAAATTATAATTTGTGGGAACTTCTCAACACACTTTTATCTTTCCACTTCTATTTGTACACAATAGATCAGATGCAATAAGGGAACTGATGCTTTGAGTTCTACCAAATTTTCAAAATTCTCTATAAAGAAATATGCATCTGTGTTAAGGCAAAATTAACATTCATTTGTCAGGAATTGTTAATCAATGATATTAATTTCAAAAGTAATATAATCTGTAAAAAATTACACATAAATAAAAATGAGGTTTTTGTGCTTAGGTAAAAACATTAATAATAATACTCTATTCCTAGAAGTATATTGAAATCAATTTTTAAAATTCAATATCTCTGAATTGAGGAAAAATGAAGATAAAATGAATATAAACATGATTTATCAGTTGATCAGAACTAAGTTTGAACAGTGATTCACTGATATGTAAATGTATGGTAAATCATTACCTATATGTGAATGAGCTTATGTAGAGTCCACAGCTTGCATGATTACAAAATATTTTGAGTCATATGTTTATGAAGAATATAATAGTTGAAATTATTTCTGTATAAAGACAAACATATTGTTTGGTAAGCAGGAGAATAATCCTCAGATTTTGGTTAAAGAAAAATTAGAAGATTGGCTTTAGCTTGAGTGCCAATATCTTAGTGGTTAGATATGACTATGATTGAAAATAGTTTTAATACTTGGACTCAGCAAGAAATGCTATTTAAATCAATTGAAGTGTCTTATTTTTTTTTTTAAATCAGTACTTCAGACTATTCAAATACAGGTGATCCTACTTCATTGTGCAATGCAGTTTTATGTACACAAAGTCAATTATTTGCTATACTTTTAAAGGCAATGTAATGTAGTATGAAAATAGGCTTCACAATAATTCATGAATGTCAATACATTGTAAGTCACTTAACCTTAGTTTTCTCATCTGTAATATAAAAAAAATTTATAAAATATGTTACCATATAATCACTTATAATCACAATATCCTCAGATGTTTTAGGAGGGGGGTCAAGGTTTGATGATGTCTTCATCTTACAAACTTTTTCTTCTTAATTTTAAAGAAAAACAAATAAAAGTATATTATATCAGGAGAATAATAGGGGGAAAAGACTAATAAATTAACCCCTTCAAAATAACTCTTTAGAACGTGTTGACTATTTAAGTCCATGATAGAACTAAGGTGGATGGAAGAATTACAGTTAGATCAGAAAATTTTAAAAATACACTATATCTTCTACAAAAGCTACTATAAAATGTTCATGGGATTAATTTGAACATCAGGATGTTCTCAGGTGCTTATTAAAAAAAACTTTAAGGGCCATTATTCTAAAGGGAATCCTGTATGAGTATCTACTGAATTAGAACTCTTGTTATTTTCTAGTACTTTATAATGTATTTAAAAACAAAGATTTTAAAATTCTGTATATTTGCTATTGGGCTGTCTTCAGAAAACAGTTTACAGTTTATTTTGATTTGTTTTACTTAATGCAATTTCAAACTGTTTTAAATGCATAATTGAAAGTTTTATGTTGTATTTTATTTTATTATTACAAAAATGGATAATTACTGAAGAGATATAAAAATATATAAACAGTTGATAAATATAAATCATAAAAATATTACAATGTAGCACAATATCATAATTGTAAATAAAACCAACAGGAAAAATATAAAATGAAATTTTGTATGTACTGGTAAAAGCGAATTTTCAAGTGTGATGTTTTTGCTCAGGTTGCCAGAAAGTAAAATGCAAATAATAATTATAGACAATTGAGAACTGTATTTCATGGTAATGGCAATTTTTTAGTTTCTTTGAACATTACAAAATAACATATAATAGAGCCATCAGAGATTTTATGTCAATCTTACTAATCTTCAAGTAAGACAAAGCCAGGTAGGAATTAAACTAAACTATATGCATTTTCATAACAAAAACAAAAATTATTCTTTTAAAAATTTGAAATATGATTAAGTTTTTCTTTATATTCAGAGAACAGACCCTAAAGAGGCATTATTAACATATGAGTTACTAAGAAAAGAAAAATTAAAGGAGTGTAAACATATTCAAATTGCTGTGTTAGTAAGACTAATGAAACCACTATCCCAACAATGGCATTTTAACAGAAAATAAAATAGAATAATATATTGATAAAATTCTTATTTTAATTATTATGGTTATTATAGTATTGATAATACAAAATGTATAAAAGCATTTTTCATCTTGTGTACATTACAAAATTTGCTTTGTAGTTAGTTTAAAGTAGTTCCAAACTTTAACCTCCAGAAATAAGTAAATAATTTTGTGCATATTAAGAATTAGCATTAGTGTATTTACAGTTCATATATATTGCAAGATGCTTTATGGATTTTTGCTGTTTTAAATATAGAAAATCTGTAGGGGCAAAAGTAGATATTCTTATTAGAAGATTTTGTTTGCCATATTGTACACATGAAAAGGTGTCAAGAGATCAGTCATTAATACAAAAACATACTATTAAATGGAAAAAGATACTTCTAAATACCATCACAAATGGTTTATGGAAAAAATCATCTTTTATATTCTTATTCTAGCAGATAGCTTTCAGATTTCATTTAAAGGAATACATGTTTCCGTTTCTTAGTAATTTTGTAAGCTCATCATATAACAGTGACTTGAAACTACGTAAGGCTACTAAGACTCAGGAATTTTAAAGGGATAGGTATAAAATACCAATATAGCCAATTCTTTATTTTAAAGTAGAGGTTATCAATGTATTTCAAATCCCAAGGATATTTTTTATATGTGAGTGCTGGTTGAAAATAAAAGATGAAAATTAAGTATAATCACATATTAATACACATATGTAAATGCTGATAAATCTAAATTATTTTCACAGAGAATATAATTTAAAAGAGGAGCACTACTAGAGAAAAAGGAAATGTTAATATTAAGTGTGTATGCAATCAATAACAACAAAATATTTTTGGAACTAAGGAGAAAAAAAATAGACAAATTCCAAATCATAGATAGTCAAAACAATCATAGTTAACCACAGTGAAAATCTTTATTTTAACACCTTTTCCTGTTCATTGAAAAAAAAAATAGAAAGGTGGGTATGGCTAGAGAAAATTTGAACAAGATTATTAATACATTTGATACAACTGTGAGAACACACTACATGCAGCAGTTGAAGAAGTCACATTCTTTTCAATGATTACATGGAAAGTTTGGTAAACTCGAACACGTACTTGGTTTAAGCAAAAACTATCAATAAAATAAAAAGGTTTTGTAATCTTTGACAACAAATTTAGAAATCAAGAAGATCAATTAGAAATAAATAATAGCAAAATGCCTAGAAAAATCTTCAAACGATTGGAAACTAAATAACACTCTTATAAGTAACCAGTAAGTATCAAAGAAACTGTGAAATAATTTAAATGCATTCTACTTTAATTTGCAAAGTAAACTAATAAAATAATGATTTAAGCTTTCTTGACATGAGGCTTAAAAAAGAACAGATAATATGCAAAGTAATTTAAAGAAATGGAGACAACATTGGGCTCAATTACATGGAAAACAAACATTAGGAAAATAAATGAAGAACTGGTTCTTTAAAAAATTGAAAGTATTAATAACACCTACAAAGACTGATCAAGAAAAACGGATAACAAATCAGCAATATTATGACTGAGAGAACACAACAGTATACTCTTAATAGAGTACATATAATTCAGGAATGAGTAATTTCATATCAAAATTAGAGGATATACATTACATATTTTAAAATGTAATATAAAACCATAATAATTATTTGGACAGAAATAAGTTCTGAATTAGATCTACAATGAAATCTTGACCAATTTTCTGAGTTAATTTAATGAGTAGAAAGGAAATCTTTTCCAGACATGATGCTGGAATCACTAGATGATCATATTTTAAAATGAACCCTTAACTTGCCCCACAAACAACAATTAATTGCAGAATGATCACAACCCTACCCATTACAATAAATATCAAACTTTTAGAATTCTAAAAAATTATAGGTTAATACATTTGAGTCCTCACAGAGATTAACACAATACTAAATGTAAAATATAACACTGATTAAATAGAACTTCATCAATGTTGAAGTTTTTGGCTCAGTAATGATTATGTCAAAATGTACTCCAATGTTATGTATAAATATTATACAGTAATGAAAAAATTACAAAAAGGAAAGGCAAGCCACAGATTGTGAGTATACCCAATATTTAATTCTAATTCAAACTTTGTGTCAGTATATGTGTAGAACTTTAGTAAATCAATAATAAAATTTGCTAAATAACAAATTGGTAAAGATGTGGAATATACACTTCATAAATAAAAATATGTGAATGACTAATACAAAGTTAAAAAGATGTACAACATCCTTCGTAAATCAAAGTTTCTCTATCACAAGCACAATGACTACAATTAAAAATAAAATAAAATCTTGACCAAACCAAATTTTTAATAAAGAGAATGAAACAATTTCATGAACAATGTACGGTGAGTTGGTCAGCTTTGTGTTATTGTGACCAAAATATCTGAAGAGAACAACTTAGAGGAGGAAAAGTTTATTTTGGCTCAATTTCAGCATATCTCAGTGGAAGGGTGTGACAGGACATGGTTGCCAGAAAACATAAAGAGAAAATGAAAAGAACCACAGGGAACCACCCTTCTAAGGCATGCCCCAGTGACTTAACCTCCTCTAGACACACCCTCATCTGCCTGCAGTTAACTTCCAGTTGGTTCATCCAAAGTAGGAGGTTATAGCTCTGAAAATCTGAAAATTTTACTACTACCTGATAATTTAACTACATGAACATAGAAACTTTCTTAGGGATACTTTATACTCAAATCATAATGTAAGAAGATGTTGCTACTTAATGGAGTGTTTGGCAATTTCTTAAATATTTAAACATACATCTATACCATAAATCAGTGATTCCATACTTAAAATATAAATTAAAAAATAAAAACACATGTTTAGACAAATAATTACATAAGGATATCTGTAATGACTTTACCTAGAATAGTGCAAAACTGGAAAGAAGTTGAACATTCACCAGGAGAATAATGGATAAATAACATAACATTTAATCATGCACTGGAAAGTGACCAACCAATTCAAAGAAAAGCTACTAATATGTGGAAAACTTTCCTAACAATCAAAAGCATGAGAAGCTACAGATATCAGTCTCCAAATAATATGTACTGTATGTTCTTCTACTTCTTTAAAATTCTGTAATAACAAAAAGCAATTTATAGTTGGTGAAGAAGAATTATATCATATATTCTCATTCATTGCTGTTGGGAATACCAAATTGAGAAGCCACTTTTGAAGACAGAAAGGGTCTTACAAAGATGAATATATCATATGATGCAGCAATCATTTTCCTAAGACTTCACCTTACTAATTTCAAATATTTTGTCCGCTTAAAAATCTGCACAGAAATATTTAGTATCTAAACTGGAAGTAGCCAAGATTTTCATCCATAGTTGAATGTACAAGTAGACAGTGTGTAAAACATCCATACAATAGAATATTATTCAATAATTAAAAGTATGAAGTAATAAGTTTTCTAAAACATGGGTTCATCTTAAATGAAAATTACTAAATAATATGTTAGTCTAAAATCTACACATGATATCTCTCTCTCTCTCTCTCTCTCTCTCTCTCTCTCTCTATATATATATATATATATATATATATATTATACATTATGATTTATTTTTCTACATATTTATCTATCATCTATCTATGGTGTTCTGGAAAAAGCAAAACTATAAATTTGGAAAACTATTATTGGTTGCTTGGGGATTGGGGATGGGAAAAATTAAATATGTAAAACATGGGGGATGCTTTAAAGTGGTGAAACTAATCTGAACGTTACATGGTTTATGTGTTGTGACACTAGGTATTTGTTAAAACCTATAGAACTTGAAAACACAAATACTGAGTCATAATGTATGCAAATTTAAAAATAAATCATTTAGTATCTCAGGGATCTCAGGATGGAAGGTAGACTGATAAAAGAATATAAATCTTTTTTGGAAACGTATAAAATAACCTTACTGGTGTTGAAGAAACTTACCTAAGTAATTTTCTAGTCTATTAGTTGTAATTATGGAAAAGGAATTGTACATAAGTACTGTAATCCAGTTAGTGAAATTGTGTATTTTACTTTTATTATCAGAACTATCAGGGTATTAGTTAATTTCTCAATCCAATATTCATGTATAGTAAAATTTAACAATTAGATAATTGAATATTATTGAAGAGTGGCAGTCTGGTTACTATTGATGTAGAAGTTATAGAGAAGCAAAAATCTAAATCAATTTTGCAATGAGCTAAAATTGAAAACATTAATATTATTTCACATTTTACTTATTCTATCACCTAAAAATCTATCTCCATAATCCATGTTATGTATTTATATGAATCATATAATTTATGTATATATATATTTACAAAATTACACATGTATTTCCTTGATCAGTCATCTGAGAAACTTAGAAGCAGTGGAATTCCAGTAATAACGAGCACACCTAGAGACTACACCTTGATTTTAATATCATTATCTAAAAAAATGAATAGGGCACCCTAGAACACAAGAAAACAAATGAAAGACCAAATATTATGAAATAACGACACTCAAGATTTGACATGGAGATAAAACTGTGAAACTCAGAAAAAACCTTTTAATTCTTTTAACTTACTTCTCCCCCAGTGGAGGATGTAGACATGAGAGTCTCATGCTGTTTATAGGGAGTTCTGAAAGGAGAAAAGTGCTTGCATACAGAAGACAGGGGCTTTCCAAATTTCTTAGAATCTAATTTAGTTGGTGAGTTTGGCCTCGTATTTGTGATTCTCTTGCTTCAGCTTCTCAAGCCACTGGAATTACAGATAAGTGCCATCACACCTGGCTCAAATATTTTAACTCTAACCCAAAACACATCTCAAGAATAAAAAATAGTCAACACCTAACAAAGCAAAATTCACAACATCTAACATCCAATAAAAAGTTATCAGGTATGTAAGGAAGCAGCAAAATACAACCCAAGTAAAATGAAAAATAGTTCAATAGAAATGGACTCAAGATAATGAAAATAAATTAAAGAGTTTTAGTAAACAGATTTTTTTTTTTTAAAAAAAGTGTGTTCTGTAAAACCAAGAAGGTATAGGAAAGGCTGCAGATTTTAACCAGAGACATGAAATACATACATAGGTTTGTGGGTTTGGTGTGGGTGTGTGTGTGTATATGTGTAAGACATTTCAGAAAAAAAGGATAGTAAATTTGAAATGCAGCAATATACAGTTTCTGAAATAAAACACAAAGAAAAATCAGTTAAAATCTAGGCAGAAATGAATTGTGAGATAATTTTAACTGGACAATTAGGTATGTTGCTAACTAAAGAGCTTTATAAACTCTAAGTCCACAGTTCTAAATGACTCAATAAACTACAAGAGTAAAAACAAAGAGAACCACTCAAAAGTAAATTATATCCAAATTGTTTAAAACCAGTGATAGAAATAAAATCTTAAGACCAAAAAGAGGAAAAATAAAAATAAAAGAGAAGCAAAAATTAGAGTGACAGCTTACTTCTCCAAAAGCAATGCTAGCTATAAAACAGTAGATGGATATCAATATGTTATAATCTTAGAATTTTTCCCTATTGAAAATACTTTTAAAAAATAATGCCACTTTCAGTCAAAAGTTTATTATATAGATATTATATAGACTCATCTAAAGGAAGGAAAATATTAGAAGAAAGAAAACTGGATTTACAAAATGGAATAAAGAACATTGGAAATGTTAATTACATATGTATTGTTATTTGTATTCTCGATAACTGTCATTCTATTAGAGTGAGATGAAATCATAAGGTAGAGTGTTCATATACTCTATGAGTATGTAAATACTTATAAGTATGTGAATACTTAGCCAAATTTTCTATAATCCTACTCCTTAAAAGTAGAGATTATGGTGGTTGGCAGACTGGGTATAACCTTGGCTTCACTGCCATCTGACTTTAATATTACTCAAAGCATTCCAAAGGCAAGGCATATACATATCTCCTAACTTGTGTAATGATAAATATACATTTATTTATTTTTTCATAATAATTAAATATTTATGGCATTATTGACACAGTAATTGTTGGTAATGTACAGTAGATGAGCTATGACTATCATCATAATAAAGAATGCTGGTTTCTTCCTTTAAAAACAAAGTATATTCTTAAATTACATATTTTAAATTATTTGATTTAAAAAACAAATCAATAAATTAAACAGCATGTTAGCATTACTCATTACATGTGGGTGTTATTTGTAGTCAGTATTCAATTTTCAATTTTAGAAGCAAAATAGAGTTTGTTTTTATACTAATCCCTTTGGAACATCATGTAAGAACAGAATGTACAACATGTAAACATTTAAATAAAATATTATAATCTAAAATCCTAAAAACAATTAATTTAATCATTTTCTCGACAAAACATAAAAATATTAAGTATATTTACACAAGTGTGCATTCTCCAGTATATATTATTAATTACATTAAATGTTAATCCACTGAATATGAGTGAAAATAAAATTTGTTGACAAATTATTACCACCTCAAAGATTTTTGTGATTCCTCCATTAAAGTTGCTGAGGGAAACTGAACATAAACAAATGACATTTAAAGATAAGTAAAGTTATCTTAGGTATTGAGGTTTCAAGTGCTTGGGAATCTAATTTCACCATAAACTTGCTGGTTTATCATTACAAACATAAGTATTAGCTTCAGTCCACAAATGTCTGTCCAATTAGAATGATGACACATTCCTAAGTGCATGTAAAGATAGATATTTCTTTTAGGTAATTGAAAAAGAAATGAAAATCTATATTAGGTACATGGTTTCACAGCAGTTTGAAAATACAAAACTTCAGGAGGGAAAAGGAGGAAAATTGCTTCCATACTCAAGAGGCCCTGGGGAAATCAGGAGATTGTGTGATTGTGTATGTATGTGCAAGTTTGGGTGCAAGTAAATGCAGAGCAGGAGCCGGTCGATTCCAGGAGTGTGTATGTTCAGGCAGACGTTATAGCCATTTTTTAAAAGGCTAAGTCTTCCCTAAGGGAAAAAGGAATTTCACTAGCTGCGCTACTGAATAAATTTCTATTTTCCAGGTTAATTCTCTTTTTTTAGTTAAGGTCTATTCCTTAATCAGAGGTGTTACTGTGACACAAACCTGACCTCTCTGGTATGAAATACAAATAGCTTCCAATTACTGAACAATCTGTAATAAAGACGGAACCATCTGCTTAAACAATTAACTTTGAGAAGGTAGAAACCATTCATGAATTTTTCAGTTGTTCTTCCTTGTTAGGAATGTAACCTGTGACCATAAAGACATAATCTGACTTTCATCGAGTATAAAAATCCTTTTTTTTTTCAAACTTCAAAGTTTAATGTAGTTAAGGGAGAATAAAATGAAGGTATTATGAAAGTGATGGAAGTGGAAGTCCATATAAATATTTGGAGACTATATTTTTATGTATATATTTAATATATATGTTTATAAAGACATTTTTGTCCTTTTGAAAAATTCTTTGTTGCTGCTGCTGTTGTTGTTGTTGTTGTTGTTTTTCTTCTCAAGGCTGAATCTGTCTTCCATACACTTATTTTATTTATTTATTTATTTATTTATTTATTTATTTATTTTTATTTGGCAGGAGTAATAGGTGGCCTATAATAATTTTGAGAAAGAGTTTCAATTTTAAAAAATCCTAAGATATGTAAGAAAAGAGCTTTAGGAAATTAGGTATTTTGAAATACCAAATATGGCTAGCAATAGTGTTAACTTCTCAAATATATCAATACCAATAACTGAACTATTACAAACTAGCAGATTCACTCCAAATACCAGTATAATGGTGAATTTTATGCAAGAAAACTTTTATTAAAAATGAATCTATAAATGCAATGTCTAATTGATTCTACATTTGCCAAAACCTTAGTGGAAATACCTTAGAAAACAGGCCTGCCACCTTCAGCAGTTTAAACCTAACTAAAATAACTAACTAAATAAATAAAGCAAAATGAAACCATAAATGTGAAATGTGAGCAGTCTGGAGGCTAGGGGGCAGGATCTGAGCTAAACATTACAGAACAACCTCTTGCATCCTTTCTCAAGCCTCCTCCCTTTCTGGCTGTTTTACTTAAAGACTGCTGTTAATTTCATGTAACACAAATTCTTTGACACTGTGGTGAATGTTATTGACAGAAGTACCGAAGGTAGACAAGGAGACAAACATTAAAGAAAGTTGTGTTTCCTAATGGCAAGAGGTAAATGGATTCTATAAAAATATATCTCATCTTTTGACTTTTTCATGTCAAATTCTGTTACCAGCACAGAAAATTCTGTTCCCATCTAGGAAGAACTTGCTTTCCTTCACAGTTAATTCACTGTAGAGAAATAATGACATAATTCAAAGATGACAAACAGAGCCACTACCATTGCAAAGCATGTGGGTGAAGAACTGTGGAAGTGTTAGTCCCAGTGAAGCTGTCAGATGCCTGCCAGGACATGAACAAACCTAGGTAAATCCAAAAGCAGAACTATACAGATAGTGAAACTACTTATGTATAACAAAACAATAAATTGTTGTTTGGGGCAATTATGTATATTTTTGAAGTGTGGTAATAGCTTAATTTCTGTCAGATACATTTTCAATCTTTTTGTACATTTCTTCCCTCACCTCCTCCTTACCAAGATGGTAGTGAACATTTGGGGAAATAAGATAAATTTTTTGTTATGGACTTCCCTCCCTATCTATTCTGATTTCTAGGCATGACAGAGATAAAAGGTATTCACTGAAAAGCCTGGAGCTGGTAAATCTGTTCTTTGTGTCTCTGTGTCTATCTCTGTCTCTTGACTCACTCTCTCTTTTTGATACCAGGAGATTGAATCCAGGGATGTTCAATCCCTGAGCCATGTCCCAAGCCCTTTTTTATATTTTATCTTGGGACAGAGTCTCACAAGGTTGCTTAGGGCCTTGCTAAGTTGCTGAGACTGACTTTGACTTGTAATCCTCCTGCCTCAGCCTCCAGAGCCTGGAATGGCAGACATGCACTGCTGCACCTGGCTGTGTTAGTTGTCTCATTTGGTAGCTAAGACCAGGTGATTATTGATCACTTGGCCTCACTGCACCTGTTGTAGGTGCTACAGAGATTTCTAATGTCTTGCTGCAATTTGATGTAGATTCTCAGTCTAGTTTAAAAACACTTTGTACCAAAAAGAGCAGTATTTCTTGTTCTGTCATCTAACTTCTAATCACCGCATTCAGACTCTGGTGAACTCTAAATCCTTCCCACACTTCTAGAGAGCCAAGGGAGGTCAATTCCATATTCATTTTGCCCTGCTATTCAAAATAGCAGTCATGGATCTATGACATTGGACTGGTTGTTAGGGAACTTGATCTACATAGAAGAAAATTAACATATTTTGAATGTCACCATTATATGCAGATCTAACTTTTTTCAGATTTAGGAAGTAAAATTTAAAATTCTCACATTAATAAAACTTCCATCAAACTTCAATAGCCATGCACCCATGAGAATCCTTTATAAACTAAAAAGGAAATTTGTTTGTGATCATGCAAAATTAGCTGGCCTCCTTATTTGAATACATAAATCAGACAGGAACTAAATCTCAAGCTTGAAAAAAATAACAATAAAAGCAGAAAACTTTTGCCACTTCATCTTCAGATGTGTCAAATTTGATAATTACTTCTTTTGTATTCCTCTGGCTGTAATACATCTTCTCTTATTCCATCTGACTAACTCTGAGTCAGTGATTTAATTCTTCTTTTATTTTTTATGATGCTGAACATCAAATCCAGGGCCTTGTGCATGCAAGCCACTGAGCTACACCTCTGGCTGTCACTCATTTAATTATTAGTTACTTAAATGTCACCTCCTCTAGGAAGTCTCCCTCAATATTTTTTTTCAATTTCATATTTAAATACATTTAAAGGAATTATAATGGCTTTTAAATAATAAATAAGTGAAAAATATTTTTTTATTATGAAGAACAAGAGATCACAATATATTTCAGAAAGACTTTGGGGAAAAGTGCAGCAAAGAGAAGACAGGAGATAAGGGGAAAAGGACAGGTGAGAAGGAGGAAAAAGAGAAGCCTTATTCAGAGAATTTTTAATGTGTTGCATAGAAATCCCTCTATGAGCCGCCCCACCTTTGCTCTAGTCTTCTTTTCTAACCAGTTCCCCTCCAGAATGATTAGAATTCTACAGAAAGGCAGATAAAGTTGTCATTCATTTTCCAACCCATATTAAAATGCCCCTAAGTCTAGATATGAATTGGAGATTATTACCCTATGTACATATTATGACTACAGGATCTGTGTGATCCTACATCATGTACAACCAGAAGAATGAGAAATTATATTCCATATATGTGTGATGTGTCAAAATGCATTTTACAGTCATATATAACTAAGTAGAACATATAAAAGACACCTTTCAACACATGAATTTTGGGGACACATTCAGACCATAGCATTTGCCTATTTATGCCCCTTATGTGTCACTTTTGACCCTTCACACACTACCATATCTATAACTTAAGACCTTCAAGTCTGAAGGCTATTAGGGTGGCTTTTTGAGAAATGAGCAGAGTGCAACACATTTTTCTATTTTTCTCCCTACCTAAACTTAGGGGTATTCTTATATGGGTTGGAAAATGGATGAAAACTTTATCTCCCTTGATATTTTATAACTTCTATTTCCACTCTCATGATTAGATGCTCTGAGAGTATCCTGTAAATATAAAATGTGGCTACCACCACATTTATCTCACTAAACAGATATCTCTCATACTTCTCTCTTATCTTATTTCCTAAATTGGCTTTGAGCCTTATGAAAGCAGGATCCGTCATAGTATTCCCAGTGTCCATGATGATTCTTGGCATAAGGTATTGTTAGGTGCAGGACAGGCTGGTCTGCAGGGCATGCCAAACAATGTTAGCTACAGGATGACCTGGCTTCTCAAACCCTCTGTCTGGTTCTTTATCACCTGTTTGCTTCAAGCCCAAATGCCCAAGCTCCCACTGAAGGCTGAACACTTAACCCCCCTTGTGCCAACAAGACAGCTTGCAGACCCAGAGACCCCATTAGATTTGGGCTATAAAAACTCCCTGTGCCTGTTCCTTCCCTTCATCATAAAGTTCATTCAGACTCAGGTGGGTAAAAATTTTCTAATCAAGCTTTTACCAGCTTCTCCTCAGGAATTACTAACTCCTGGCTACTGATGATACCTCCAGTTGAGACCTATGCCTAATGGACTGACATCATC
Source organism: Callospermophilus lateralis (assembly GCF_048772815.1). Classification (NCBI taxonomy): domain Eukaryota; kingdom Metazoa; phylum Chordata; class Mammalia; order Rodentia; family Sciuridae; genus Callospermophilus; species Callospermophilus lateralis. Next base: position 62,146,442 of record NC_135310.1, on the reverse strand, counting down.
ATGGGTCTGTGGTGGCAAGGAACCTTCGATGATACTGGTCTTCTCTGCCCTCCTGTGGGGGCTCCTTATTCCCTCCTCTCTTTCTCCCACACCGCCCCATTTCAGCAGGAAGCAGCCAGAATGAGTAGACATATACTCTCATTTAATAACAAAGAGGGGGGAATGTTGGGAGTCACCCGGGCTCCAAAGACTAATTTCCCCATCCCCCAAGAAGAGCCATCTAATGGTGAGCCCTGCTGGTTCACCTGATCCTTACCCACCAATCAGACTAGCACTGCTGGCTCACCTGATCCTTACCCACCAGTCAGACTATCCCTGCTGGCTCACCTGATCCTTACCCACCAATCAGACTATCCCTGCTGGCTCACCTAATCCTTACCCACCAATCAAAAAGCACCCCATGCCAACTGTCAAACCACCCCCGGTTCTATAAATATGCAGAGCTGTTCCTCAATAAATGGGCATTTTCTCCAACGGCAAGCCTTGATCATTCTTTCAGGTAGGTGTTAAATAAAGTTGAACAAAAGAAGGACAGTACATATTCCTGCATGAGAAATCAAAGAATAATTAGAAGGCTGTTTGATAAACACAATATTAGACCAAGGAAACAAAGTTGTAGACTAAATTAATGTAATTTTGTTGTAATTATCACAAACATCTAATTTCATAATAAGGTTAGGATTCCTATAGAGACAGAATGTTATCCAAATATTCAGACCCAAAGCATTGCTACAGCTGGGTCAGGTGACTCCTATAGAATCAGTGATACTGATTTTACTAGGATTCTATTACTCACCATCCCTTTACCGATAGAAATAATACTTCTGTAAATATGTTACTGTTTTCCACTTACTTATTTCAGTTTAATAAGAATAATTAACAAATACCAAGCCTCTTAATACATTTTGAAATGATAAGACAGTATTGTTGAGCATAGGTATAATATTGTACAACTGATTTCTGGAACTTACTTATCTTGCTTAACTGAAACTATACCCATTGATACTTACTTCGTGTTTTTCCTTCCCATTCCCTGGCAACCATCATTTCCCTCTTTGATTCTATATATTTGATTATTTTTGCATAAGTGGAATAATTCAGAATTCATCTTCTTAAGTTTGGATTATTTCACATAAAATAATGTTCTCAAGATTCACTTATGTTGTCACACATTGTATAATTTAATTTTTAAAGTCAGAGTGGTATTCCATTTTATGTTTATATTATATTTTCAGTATTCATTCATCTTTTAGTAAACATTTAATTTATTTCATATCTTGGATATCATGGACAATGCTGCAATGGACATGTAAATGCTAATCTCTTTGAGACCAATTATAATTTTTTTAGATAAGTACACAACAGTGAGATTGTTGGATCATATGATGGTTTTATTTCTAAATTTTTGAGAACCCTCTATACTATTCTCCATTGTGACCATACCATTTATACTCCTACCAACAGATTGCAAGGGTTCTAATTTTTCCACATCCTCACCAACACTTTCATTTGTACATACACATACATATATTTATTTATTTCAGTTTAGTAAATATATATATATATATATATATATATATACATATATATGTATATATATATATATTTTTAATATATATATATATATATGCCATTCTGATGTGTGGGGGGTGACATCTCAGTTTTTAGGTGAGTATTTCCCCTGTGGCTAGTGATGTGGAACAAGTTTTCACATACTTGGCCATTTGCATTTCTTTGTTGAAGAAATGATACTTTTTAATGAATTATTAATTTTTTGCTCTTGAGTGCTAGGAATTTCTCATGTATTTTGGAATTAACTCCTTACCAGGTCTATGTTTAACAAATATGTTCTCCCATTCTGAAAGTTATCTTTTCATTCTATTATTTTCTTTGGTGTGCAGAAGATTTTTACTTTGGTGTGGTCTCATCTGTTCATTTCTATTTTGTTGCCTGTACTCTTGATGTCATATCCATTAAATTACTGTCAAGACTAATGTCATGAAACTTTTCTCCAGTGTTCTTTTAGGGCTTTTATAATTTCCAGTGTAATACTTAATTCTTCAATCCAATTTGAGTTGATTTTTAATATTTGGTGTAAGAAATAGTCCAATTTCATTCTTCTAATTTATTCAACATTATTTGTGGAAGAGACCATCTTTACCCCATTGTATATTATTGGCATTTCCATCAATGATAGTTATCCATATGTTGGTGGACTTATTTCTGGGATTTATATTGCATTATTTATATTTATTCATATGTCTTTATGTCAGTGCCATGTTGTTTAATTGCTGTATCTTTGATGAATATTCTAAAATCAGGAATGTTATGCCTCAACTTTACTCTTTATCAAGATTGATTTGACTATTTATACTTTTTGTGGTCCAGATGAATTTGAGTTGTTTTGTTCTTTTGTTAAAAATGTCACTGGTACTTTTATAGAAAAAAATTAAGTCTTTAAGTGGCTTTGGACAAATGGATATTTTAACAATATTCAGTCTTTCAATTCATGAGAACAAATGTCTTTTCATTTCTTGGTGTTTTAAGTTATTTCTTCAGTGTTTTGTAGTTTTCAAAATATAAGTCTTTCACAACCTCAGTTTGGTTTATTCCTAAATATTTTACTATTTGCTAGTTGTTAATGTGATTTTTTAAAAATTTCTTTCGGAAAGCTTGTGTTAGTATACAGAAACACAACCTTTTTTTTTATGTTGCTTTTGTATCCTGCCACTTACTGAATTAAGTAGTTCTATTAGCTTTAGTTATGGAATTTTTAGGATATTCTACATATACAATCATGTCATATCAAACAGACTTCTGCAAATTTTTCTCTTTTTTTTCCAATTTGCATATCTACATACTAATTACTTCTTATTCTGGCTTTAATATGTGCCTGCCTATCTGATTTGATTAATTCTGTTCATTTTGTGCTTTACCTTCTTGATGGTGACCTTATTGCCCTGAGTTTTTAGTTCTTGTATTTATCATCCAAACCAGGACACATTTGAGAGTGAGCAATGCACTATCAATAGTTATGACAGAACAATGGGCATAAACCTATTTATGATTTCCGCACTGCTTTACGAACTGAAATGTCACCTTACTTAACTTACTTTTAGCTTTTGGAGGACATCCACATTGATATATATTGAACCTCTGTCCAACATAGCATCCTAAGAACAGTGTTATATATTCATTTTCTTACTATAGAAGAGAAGGCATATTTTAAAGTTGACGGTGACACAATTATAGAATAGACATTTTTAAAACATTTTAGAAAGCAGGGAAAATATGAATAAACAGCTAAACAAAGCTAAATACTTAATCAGATCATTATGTATTTAAGTCCCATATGTCCATGAGACAATTGACATAAACAAATGCAATAAATATGATCTCCTTTTTTGAACTTATCTGAATGTCCTTTATGAAACCATAAATTCTCTTGATAATAGTCAAAGTTCTGGTGTGTTTCTATTTGTGGCTCTCCAAGTTCAATGCCATCTCTAGACTGTCCTATGTCTTTCTTACTGTCATCAATTAAAAATATTTGTTGTAAGGAATCTTTCTCTGTTCTTCATAAAGTTCAAATTTATCAGTTTCTAAATACCCTTGAGTTCACCTCTGTTTTTGCATCACCATTTGACTCTTGTGTGCCATAGAAATGAAAAATAAATATAAAATCTCTACACCAATGGTGTTATGCATCCACAAATATGCACAAGCATTTGCTTTCATGGGTTTTGCAGCTTCCTTCCTCTATGTCACCACTGTCTTTCTTGGGTAGGATTTTACCTCCCAGTAAAATCTTGACATATAAATTTTCCCTTTTGATGCTTTTCAGGGAAAATATTTGAAAACAGAGTTTCTACATTTCCATATTTCTACAAATGGAAGCTTTCCTTTTATAAGAAATGGGAGTGGTTTTTGTTTGTTTGTTTTTGGTTTTTGTATTGGCGATTGAACCCAGGACCATGCACATACTATGCAAATACTATACTACTTAGCTATATCTCTAGACCTATACATGTTTTTATGTTTTGTGGATGTATGTTTATTGAGTTCAGTGGATTTCTTTTATTTAATCATATCAAATTTTTTCAAGTCAACCTAAAAATTCTAAAAATCTTTCTCTTCCTCTCCATCTCTAATAATACTCCCTCAAGGTCAGCTATCATCATATCATCATGCCTGTCTTGGAATACAGTATCAGGTTTACTTACCTCTCTAGTCTAGCTCTCTGGTTCATCCTCCATATTACATTTTGTAATTATTTTTCTAAATCCTAAATATGCACGGGATTTTTTTTTCCTTAAATTCTTTCAATAACTCCCTTTTGATGTTGAGATGAAGGTTTATATTCACCATAAGCCCAATGTGCTGTGGAATCCATTTTCTAATCCTCTCCATCTTTGTATCTGCATCATATAAGACATTTCTCATGCCCTCTCTTTTCTCTGGTTAAATTGTGCCCTTTCTTTATAGCAGTAGTCCTTGACATGTTGGTTGTCATGAGCCTTTTACTGTTCCAGGGAAAGATGTGAATTCTTGCTTTCAAGAGAAATATATGCACATACATTTTGTGTAACATTTGCAAGGAGAGTAGACCTTCATTCTACCCCCAGAACTACAAGTCCATCTCTGCCATTTAACTCCTGGTTGTGGTGTCACCCTCCTTTGAACAATTTCATATCTCTTGAAATTATTTTATGTGGTACTGAGTTCACTTCAAGCCCTGAAATTTTGCTAACCTCACTTATTTACCAGTGCATGTCATGTAAGGGGCATATAATATTTATTTGTTGAATGAATGCAATAACTTAATTTCTTTGATACTCTTTCTGGATCTTTGAGATTTGTAGTAGACATGATCTGCAAAGCAAAATTTCTATTACAAATGAAGGAAGGCCTTAGACTGGCTAACTGATTTAATTCAGTGGTAGAACTGGATTCAGCACCTCTGTATCCTGATTACAAGTTCTGGAAAGCATGTTGATATTTCACATTTAAGACAAAACATATTTTATATCTTTTCTTGACTATTTTTGCCTTGCCACTTCCAGGTTACTAAAAGGAAGTATTTTATCATGAATGTACATCTAGCCTATTATTTTTGTAAGGAAGCTTCAAAAAGATAGAATGATTTTTTAAAATTCATTTCTAATAGGAAAGATAAGTAAGTGTCCACCCAACTGCAGCTTATCTTGCCACATTGTGAGACTATTAAATCAAGATAAATATTTCAAGTGGACACACTTTTCCTCTTGGGAAAGCAAGTAAACACCTTTATTGTTGTTGCAATTAATGCTGCACTGTACTTTAAACTTGACAGTCTTATCCTGGCTGTGGGCTTTGTTAAGTATACTTTCTTCAAATTCATGTACTGTTAATGAGTTTCTCTCCCCATAATATTGTGGTGGTTCTTCATTGAGGAATTCTAAAAGAAATTTACTTATCATTTAATATGAAATGAAGAAATTGAAATTGCTTCTGTTTTAAATCATAAGTGAGTTTGTTTTACTTTTTCTTTATAGGTTTTTAGAATGCTCAAAATCAAACACTTGATGTGAGCAATTAGCTTTTGTTTTCTACTATACTAGATCAACAAAAGTTTAATGTTTTAATCTTGTTTCTCATCAGTTGCCTAAAAAACCTAATTCATAAGAAGGATAGGCCTGTGGTTCTCTGTTCAATGACCAAACGTTACCTGCAAATAATTGCCTTGGGGTGGATCAGCAATATAGATTTTTTTTTTTTTTTTGGCAAAAATTTAATAATTTCACAGGAACAAAAAATCTCGTCATTATGAAGACAAATAAAGGCACAGTCATAAGAATAGACAACATAGAGCAATACAAGAACATATTAAAAGTTATTATTAATCAAATCCCATTGAAAACATTAAAAAATAATTCAGGGGAAAAGAAATACTTTCCTCTATTTTATTTTTTATTTTTTTTCCAGGTGAAAACCAGGAATTTATTAGTTTCTTATTTTTATTTACATTTATTTTAACTAATATGTATAACATTAACGTATACATATCAATGGGTGCTTTCCTCTATTTATACCACTAAACTAAACATCATTCTTAAATTATCATCACTCTTCAATATAATATTCTTTTGATCCTCTCATGCTACTATAAAGGGCAGCTCTATTGATATCTAACTTTCTTGTTACTCTGCCTGATATAAATGCAGTTGGAAAAATTTATTTTAGTGATTCTTCTAACTTGATGATGATAATAATTAATATCCTCAATGGGGCTTTAAAATATATCTTCCTTTTGCCCTGGAACCACTCTCTCTAAATCTGAACAGTTCCTCAGAAAACGAAGGTGAATGGATTCTATCTACAGGATTCTTTGTACCTTCAACGTCCTGTTTGAATTTGGCCAATGAGGATTCCCAGGAGGGAATTGGTGGAAGAATGAGAAGAGTGAAGACTTATAATGTATGTTGTTGATTCTCTCTCTACCTTAAGTTTATCTTGAGCTGTCTGTATCTTATTTATATATTTTGCTTGTTATCAACATTTTCAACCCTTTTTTTTACAAACTCTTTCTATAGTTCTGGTAACTTCTGCTTCCCAGTACTAGTAAGTTTTCCCAATTACCAGTTATAACTTCCAGCAACTTCTTCTATCCTTCATGTCTTTCAGATGAGCATTTAATGTCTGGCAGTTAGTAGCCCTGATTTAGTGCAGTAATCACTACAGTTTTCTTGCATCTGCACCTCTGTGAATAATCTTATTGTGTATTAATTCTCCTTGAATTTCCTATTTTCAGTGTACCAATCATCACAGGAAAAGATCCTTAATAGTTTGACAATATTGTTTTTCCCTATTCTTGTAGATAATTAGTTTCTGCCTTTATGAATTTTCTCAAATGCTTGGCAATTCTTTCTCCATCCATATATCATTCTCAGTTCATGATATATAAAAAGAACTAAAAGAAAGCAAAACAGTCTTGATAAAAAGTTCATAATCAACCACCTACATCCAATCAAAATATCAAATATTGCAATTTATGCTGTAGTGGCAATACTGCCATGATGGCTAATTTGTGTCATCAATGTGATGTCACTGTGTTTAGGACAAGGTAAGAACAATCAGCTCTTATCAGCCATGGTGGACGGCTCCAACAGAATACAATATAGGTTCATGATTGACAAGTTTGTTCAGTGTTCTGCACCCATTCTTAAAATAATGCCCATCAAACAGTAGGTGATAAATTAATATTTTCTGAACTACATGAATACAGTAGCTGCTGTATTCATTTAGTTGATAAATAATGTCTAGTCTCAATATATATATTTGCAGGTACTTGGGTGTGCAATTTCATTTAAACATTAGCTGTTACATTAAACATACTTTAAATTTTTAAATATTTTTGAATGGAAAGAAACAGATTTCTAAGATTTGCTTATTTGTATTCTTAATGTGAAGACATCTAAATAAATAGAGCATTTTTCTTTACTTTAGTATATTAACTTCTATAAATAAATAGTAGCATTTAAAGCATGTATATTCTCAATACAAATTCTGACAATTTGTATTGAGAATATACATCACATTTAATTGAAGTGGGGATTATGTTTTGTAAAATATGATTAATTGTATTTATTTTCTGGGTTCTGATCAGAAGAAGTGGCACAGAAAAACAATGCAATAATGCAATGGTAGGGCAGGAAATCTCCTAGTAGGCCTGAGAATATTTTTATATGAACAGTTATTTACTTATTTAAAAATATTGCCTGTTCCTTAAGCACCTTGCTGATAATTTTCTTTCCACGCCACTTGGTGTGATAAGCACAGGCAGAGGAAATTCATAAAGGTAGAAAATCCCTGGATTCTAGATTAACTTATTTTCCTCACTTTTTACGAATTCTATAGAATATAAGTTCTCTTTTTAAAGTATACTTTATAGACCTTCTGGTAGTAAAGATAGCCTTCAAGCTAAAAATCAGCACATATTATAAGTTAGGAGTAAATTTCCTTCATTTGTTTAGTAAAACTTCTTTTACTTATATTTTAACATTTAGATGTTTGGAATGGAATAATACGAATTTAGTTAAAAAAAAAAGTCATGGACAAAAATAGATCAATTACAAGTGTGCAAACTGCTTTTAGGATATTAACAGCTTTAGGTAAAAATAAATTGTATGGCAGATTCCTGCCAAGTTCAAAACACAGATCGTATGGGCATATTGTGTAAAAAATAGACCCTTTCCCAAAGAATAGGTAAAGCATTACTAATTTCTAGGCAATAAAGGATATTTTCTCATTTTAAAAGTAAACTTGATTCTTCTATGGTAGCTAAATAAAGATTTACATGTTCTAACCCTGCAAGCTGTGAATGTTACTTTACATGGGATAGAGAATTTGTAGATGTGATTAGGTTAAAGATATTGATATGATAAGAGTATACTGCAATATCTAGGTGGATCCAATGATTTTAACAGACCCTTATAAAAAAGAAAAGAGGATGTCAGAGAGAGAACCAGGTGATATGACCAGAGAAGAAGCAATTGGTATAATATAGACTTAGTTAAAGAAGTGAAGGGAAGCTGGAAGTTTCCAGAAGAAACAAAAAACAGATTCTCCCCAAGACCTGCAGAAGAAATCAGCCTTACAAATCTGTTGATTTCAGTCCTGTAAGATTCATTTCAGACTTTAACCTCTAGAAATATAAGATCATAAATTTTTGTCATTTTAATTCACTAAATTTGGGTAAATTTATGGTAATTTGATACAACAGCATTAAAAAAAATAAAGATAACCCTAAACAACAATAAAAACAAAGAATCCAATTTCTTCAAAAGAAATTAGTTCTTTAATTATTATTATTTTATTTTAGTTGCCAGGGCCTCACTAAATTGCTGAGGCTAGCTTTGAAATTGCAATCTTTCTGCCTCAGCCTCCAGAGCCTCTGGGATTACAGGCATGTGTCACTGCTCGTGGCTGAGAGATTTCATTAAGTATGTATACTTTAATGACATATAAACCTAAAGAAGACCTATGAGTGTAATTATTTTATATCGATGTGGGTATGTATTCTCACTTATTATGTGATACATGTTATAACATATATGATGAAACAAATCTAAAAGATAATTTGTAATCTGCTGCATTGGCAGGAAAATTTATAATTTTTTGATAATTTTACTTCCTTGATAGTAGTTTTCCACAAACTATAGAAATTAACTGTTTTTAAATAGAGTATGCATATTTTATTTAAAACCCACAATATACAATATTTTAAAGTTTATGGCCAAATAATGTTGGTCATTGAAATCTGTATCTATTTTCATGTACCATATCATAGACTGGAATTATCTAGGTACAAATCCTTAGCAAATGAAACCATATACTCTGTTAAAAATATTTCTCTTTTGTCTCTGTGTTTTTAACTATACAAATACTTGAGTTGGGAAAGAAGAGAAACAGAAAATGACTCAAATAGAATTGGTTACATAAAATTTAGTGCATTTTTAAATATAAAATATTACAATTGTTAATGTATATGATGTTAGAAAACAAAGTAGGACCCAAAAGAAAATTAATAATGCAAATAAAATAAATATTCATTGTTAGAGATATGAGGAAACTCTAATGCTATTGAAATGTATCATCAGTAAAAATAGATAACACTTCTATTAAGGTTGATTATGGAATTTTTAAATTTTGAATAGCTACAGTTAATATATGTTTTTGAAAGAACAAAAGTTTTGAGTTTTTTTCTATTGGTAATTGCTATAATAAACAATAATTTATAATACAAACACTAAATATTATATTATAATTTTAAATATGCTTATAGGAATGTCACTGGGAAAGCCAGAAATTTTTCTTTTATACACTATCTTTTTGAAAAAGTGGAAGAAAATGTTTGAGCAATCTCTGGATAATCCTGCATGAAGGACATGGGAATTAAATTTTAAGGAAGCATTTTAAGAATGGATAAAGATAAGAATCTATAGGACAGAAGATGCAATAGATGACTGATAAACATGAAAAATATTTAAAGACTTCACTAGGAAGTACAAAATTAAAAATAGTTTGAGATATCGTGTGTTGCTTATCAAACTTGGAAATTATTTTTAACATAACAATGAACAGTCTTAATTATAATTTGAGAAGAATAACAAGCTTCTATTCTTATAATGCTGGGGGAGTTTACACTGCTTATGGAATTCCTGGAGGGAGAATTGGCAGTCTGAGTATTATCACATTCCTGGCCGGTAAGTACTATGATATTTAACAGAAATATATGAACATGGAACAATAATGCTATTTTAATGGTGCAGAAATAATATGGGAATGATATAAGACAGGTTCCTATACCTTCTGCTTTAGTCTAATAATTATGCCAGTGATGAGAATCAATCAAGACTGTGTCCCCATTTCCCCAGATGTTAAAGATTGAACACCTGAAAAAAGCAGAGACAAGTATAGAAAGCAAGTTTTATTTAAAAGATGAAATAAAGATGGATGCTGCAGAAAAGGGGCCCCACAGCTAGGTATCTATATTTATATTTCCTTTGTTCTCATGTGCTCCTTTTCCCCTTATCTTGCCTACAGGACTAGTGACAAATGGGGGCCCAAAAGGTGAGAAAGAAGCCTTCCAGTGGTGCCTCTCTGTGTCTTCCCAAACAGGTAGGAAAGGTGCCACCTAGGAGGTACTTCATTAACAACTCCTACACTCTCTGCAGGGAGGAACAATTCCCTGGAGGCAAGTAGCCTTGTCAACAGGTTGGAGGAGGAGATGGAAGGGCTTTGCAGATATTAGCATTTTATTTCCTTTCTTCTTGAATCAGTTTTTAATCTTTCTGATAAGACCCAATTTTTTATTACCTACACTTACTTTTGCCTGCCCTCATATGAACATATTGAATCCAAAGAAAGGTTGTATAAACTACTCAATCGCAATCACCCTAACTCCCCAGAGTTGATTTACTAATGTGTTACTTTGGGAAGATGGTGATAAATCCTTATTTTGTCTTACCAAAAGAAACAGTTAAAAAAAAAAAAGAGTTATACTCAATATTTATAAATAAACAAAGGTAAAGAAGGGTATAGTGCTGTTAATAAAAATCATAAAAATTTCATTTTTGCTACCATAACTTGTGCGAAAAGTATTTGTTTTCTACTAACATGAAAGACAAACTGTCTTTCAAGTAGCTGGGTTTCACATACCTCCTACCAGGAAGTGTGCACCACAGGTGCTTTGAAGTGTTTGCTTTTCTCTGTGAGAGCAAGTCATTAGTATTTGTGAGAAAAGTGAAAAAAAAATGTAAGGGAAGAAGCATTAAGAAGTATATATTTTATTTATTAAAATATTGAGCCATAAAATGTAAATTTCATGAAATAGTTTAAACTCCTATGATGCAGAGTGCTAGAAAAACACCATTCATCTCAATGGCCTTACTTTTATCAGAAAGTTATAATCTTTTCTTTCTAGTTTAAGAATTTTTGCATATTCTTTCATGTTCTGTGGGATCTAGCTGTATAGGTAGGGTTTAACAGGATTCAGACATTGCATATAAATGAAAGTTTCTTGGAAAAATAAGATCAATCTCTGCAAACATTCTTATAGACTTTATCAGTTTTGTGGACATGCTGTGTTTACCATTACCACCACTTGAAACAGAACTGACCACAAAACCTGTCACTCAAGGAAACTAGAAACCAGGGTTTTCTCTTTGGATCAACAACATTCCACTACTTAATCATTTCAGATTACTATAACATGAGTCATTTAGTAATTTAGTAATTTATTTAGTAATTTGTAGCACATATTTATTTTCTTAGCTCTCAAGGGTCTCCTTCAAGTCTCACAGGGTTGAAATCAAGTTGCTGATTGAGCTTCCCCCCCCCCCTTGGTGGTGCTGGGGATTATTGAATTTAGGGCTTTGTGTATACTGTCAAGCACTCTACAACTGAGCCACATCCTAGCCCAAGTCATTTTCCTTTTTTAAGCCTGGATCCACTTTCTTTCAAGCTCACATGGTCATTGACAGAATTCATTACCTTGAAGCCATGGGACACATAAATAATGGCTGATCTTTGGTCAGGTGTCCTTCAATGGCTACTTTCAGGCTTTTAGTTTCCAGCTCTGCCCCCAGGTCTTTTTAACATGATTTTCTTTCATCTCTTACTACTAAAAGGGCTCACCTGATTAGATCCAGACTGTCCAGATCACTTCCCTCCAGCTTAACCAATAATTAACAGCTTTGCAGTCTAACTATGGAAGTAATATCATATCATATTCACAGGTTTGAGTGGCATTCAGGCTGTGGATGGGTTTATACAAGGTATGTACACCAGGGCTGGTACGGGGTGGGGTGGAGGTGTCTCCAAGCTGTCTAGAATTCTGTTTACCACAGATATACAAGTGCATACTTCTTATTTGGGCTTAACATACAGTTAATATTTGAACTTCCCACTTAAATATAAATTATGATTCATTTTTGTTGCTTTTACAATCATAAATTCATCGGTAAAAATTATAATGACTCTACACCAAACTTCTACTTCAAATTTAGAAACATAATCTAGAATTTCACATAAGATTAAAATTCCTATCTGAAGATAAGTTTCCTTTCTAACATTTTCACCATAAAGTACAACTATCCATAAGATCTACTAGAGTGAATAAGGAAAAAAAAAAAAAATTGGGGGGGGATTCCTGTTTTGTTAATAAAAACTTCATTAAAATCTTGCTACATGATAAGTTCTATCCAAGATGCCAAGATTTCTGTCAACTAATCCTCATATCAGTCTTTTCAACAAAATAAAATTATCTTATATTATAGATTTAGAAAGAGAAGCTCAGACAAGATCACATCACTAATCAGTGTCTAAGCTAGGCTTAGAGCCTTTCTTTCCCACTCTGCATACTCACTGCTAACTAATGTTCACTCAGATAAAAACTAAATCAGAAGTTATTTTTGAAGTTGCACGAAGAGACCTTTGCATAACATACTAAAGCACTGCTGAAATGATTATTTTCAATTTGTTTTTTGAATTCTGAAATTCTGGAATTGTGTCTCATGGACAGGAAAGATGGCATTGTATTTATGAATAGATTGTGATTGTTGGGACAAGGGTAGGGGTTGTTCTGTTAAATCTTGTATTCCTTAGAGCCATTTTATTTCTCTTTGAACTCTTCTTATAAACATATGTAGATAGCAGAACACCTTTCTGCTAGTTGAATTGTAGTATAAATTGTACTTATAGAAAAGTTGTAAGAATAGTTAAAAAGCTCAGACATATCCTTTACTCAGATCCACCAAATAGTAACACTTTACTCCATTTATCCCAATCCTCTTTCATACACACACATCAAATCAAACTTTACAGGGTTCTATAAAAATCAGGAAAATAAGACATCATGGGGATAAAAATCAATCATCCAAAGTTGTTAATTCTAACATCTCTGTCAATTGTGATTGCTTTTTTTTTTTTTTACACACATGTTACATTTGCCTGTAACCATATAGACACAACGAAAAATCTCAGAAAATTCAGTAACAAGAAAATAAGCCACCAAATAAACATCAGCCATGGTTTGACTTGACACTTCACTGAGAATATTACTACAGATACTTCATTAAAGAAGATATACAGATGGCAAATATGCAAATGAAAAGATGCTCAACACCATTAGACATTAGAAAAATGCAAATAAAAACCAAAATGAGATACCACTATAAAAGTATTAAAATGGCTAAAATTAAAAACACTGGGCATAAAAGTGTTGGCAAGGTTGTGAAGGGGCTGCAGTCAGTGGGAATGTGAAATGTTGCAACCACTTTAGAAAGCAATTGAGCAGTTTCCTAAAAAGTTAAATATGCTTACAACATGGTACAGCTATTCTGTTCCTAAGTATGCTCTTCAGGAAGTTGAAAGCATGTATCCAAACAAAGATTTGCACATCACAGCTTTATTATAATAACCACAAACTAATAATCTAAATGTTCATCACCTGGTAAAGTATGAACAGACTGTGAAATATTTCTATGAAAGGATATTATTTTGCAGTGGAAGAATGAACTCCTGATACACACTTCAAAATTTTGAATGTCAAAATACTCACCGTGACTGAGAATGTCAGTCAAAAATAGAGTAGTTATTTTATGTTTAATACATATATAACTTTACAAAATACAAACTAATTGATCTTAACAAAAGCAAGTCAGGGTAGCCTCAGGAGAGTCTGAAGAGTTTAACATGAGGAATACAAAGGGACACAAGGGAGAGTTCTGGGAAGATGGATATAATCATTATCCTGAGTCTGTTTTTTCATGTGTTTGTGTATATGCAAAAATACTAAATCATATATTTTATGTATGTGTTGTTTACTGAATTTCAATTATACCTCAGTAAAATTATATTAAAAATGGGTCTTGTTTCGAAAAATTTAACTTTTTGATTTTGGATTCAAGTTTGTTTTAAAGTATCTATTATTTTAGTTGTTTTTAATGATAAGTTTTTTTCAGAATCTGTAGTCATTTATGCTGCCAGAAATGAAATTTCTTCTTAGATTTTTTTTCTACACAGTCCCAGCCATGATCCATTGAAGAAATACTGTCAAGACAAATTATAAGAACAGACTTATTCTTATAAAATCTTAATAAATATTAATAAAGAAAATGGGCTACTGTACTTTTAAAAATCCCAATTTATTATTTAAAAATTACATCTCATTAACTAATCTTTTCCTCTTTTTAGAATATACCTCTATACTAAATATTCTCTCTATAACTGAATCCTGTTCACCAGAAAAAAATGTTAACTAGGACAGAAAAATGGAGAAAGCCTCAAGAATTCCATCAACTGTTATCTTTAATTCAACCTGAATCATCAGAATGTTTGTTTAGCCTAATCCCAATTTGCCCATGTCACTATTAACATATTTTTTATAGAAATTTACTTATCAATAGCATTATTGTGATGTTCCAATTCATTGATTCCTAAAAAGGGAAGGAATTTAGTGAACACTTCAAAAGCATCTAGGGTGACCTACTTTAATATCAATTCTAGAATTTCGAAAATTAGAAATGCTGTCATTTTTTCATAGCATATGAATACTTTCTTTCTTTGCTTCAGAGATTATCAAGAACATTTTTCTTAAAGTTTTTCTCCTAAAGCAAAATTAACCAAGTCCAACACTGGTACCATGATTTAGGGCCACAGGTTTCAATTTCATAATCCCTAGAAATTCTCCAGCTATATGTAATATCAATCATTTCCCTTTAAAAAAATGTTTTATCCTAAACACTAATCTGAGCTGTACATTGCATATGTTATGACGTTTTCAATTTAAAATTAATAATTGTTGCTTCCAAATTTGGTTAGATGAATATTTTATTTATCACCTATTTCATATAAGGCATTCGACCTATTTTTATGACCATTTTATTCCATTCCAATGAACATTTTGATGTGAAAATCTATTCAATTGTCTACATTCTATATATAGGCTAAATTTTTCATCTTATGTGTTATAGGAGGATATTTAAAATATGACATAGATGCAGAAAATATTGCAAGCTCTTCATTACTTGGGGTAATTAATTTTATCATCTCTAATTCAAATTTCCTGAACAAAATTTATGATTTGCAATAGATTTTTTTCCTGTATTAATTCTTTTTTTTCTCTTATATTAAGGATATTGACTTTAATTATTTTAAAACCTTTGCTCATACAGAGACTCAAATTTCATGCATATAATTTATGGAATTTGTTACAACATTTTTGTACTTCCTGTCTAAGGAAATTTATTAAATAAAACAAACCATCCAGAAAATAACATACAGCATCTTTTGTTATTTTGTAAAAACTATTTTAATGCTCAGCCTCAAGCATAGATGGTATCTGAATTTAATAATAGCTACTTCAAAGATATGCAGAAACACATTTGCATATGCTACAACTAGAAGAATTTATGTGCTTAGTTCATAGATATTAAAATTAATTGTAAAATGCTGCTAAGGGAATTTGTCTTTTGATGTTTTCTGTAGGGGCAAATTTACGTTCTGAGATTAAGCATTAAAAAAAAAATGGAAAGAATGTATGTTTTCATTCCATGATTAGTGGGTAAGACACAGATACATCTCAAAACATTACTAATTGAGTACTTCCTAGGATCTGTGCATAGAATGTGCCAGAGGAACTCATTTTCATTATTTCACAAAAGGTTCAAATTCTCTTTTTAATAAATAATATTATGTCAATTACCTTTTGTTCTAAAATTATATTATAAAATTATATTATATCTAAATTAAATCAGGTATGTGATTATTATGGAGATATTTACTGGTAAGTCATCACTTCAAGATTAAAACAGGCTTTTAATTAGTAAGTATATAATTAAAAACTTAATGTAAATGTCTAGTGAATAGCATTTTACATAAAAGGATATCCCCTATAGTATTAAGCATAAAAACCAGAGGCAAAGTTGACCTCCTACCCTACAATCATCTCATCCTTTTTCATAATTAAGTTTTCAAGTAATTTCATGGCCCTTAAGTTACACACTTCTCTGGATTCTTAGTTCATGTCTAAATCTATCCGTCCCCTGTTCCTCAGTCTCAGTGGATGAGGCTTGATAATCCCCAGCAAAGTACCACTGCATCACTGGTCTCTTGAAGTGCTGCCAGTTTGCCCATGGTGCTTAAGTAGCACATTAAAGAGTGCTAAGGGGACAGAGGAAGCAGCTTTATTGTTCTGTAGTTGCCTTAATCTAAAGGAAAAAAAAGAATGAGATATTTTAAATAATGTTCATAAAACACAAAATCAACTAAATGAGAAATGTATAGTCTACATTTGGGCTAAATATTAGTACATATCTTATGTATACTTAAAAGCCAGTTATGGAAATAATCAATTCCCATGATTTCACCAGGAAAGCATAAAAATGTCCAAGGAAGGAGAAGATGAAAAGGATGGTGGAAAACAAAATGAAAGCACAGATGGAGAAATAAAATAATAAAAGGAATAGATACAGACAGAAATTTGGGTGATGATGCTTCATAGGGCATATCATGATAGAAATATGAGGCCATTGTGCTACCAATTAAATTAAATAGTTGACGCATGCTAGTAAAAAAGTAACATAACCACAGTTTTGTCGGGTTCTTGACTAAATCCTATGCCATGAAAAATGTACCTTAAATTAATCAGAAAGAAAAGAATACTGAATTGAGGAAATTTGTCTCTGTCAATTTGTATGGTGTATCAAATCCTTCTGTAATTATCTTGCTAGTAGATATCAGAGATGGGAAGTTAGTTTGTCAATCTAAACATTTAGCTTTCTACTCTCTAAGGTTTGCATATATACTCAAAGATATAGACTAACATGGAATGAAATATTACCTTAGTAATGTATGAGTAACACTAATTGATATGTCATATCTTCAGGTGGGCTCTCTCCTCTCCTCCTCTTGCACTGCAAGCCTTGTTCAGCAAGTTTGTCTAGAAAGTGGGTTGGATTCTTGGAAATTTAAATAACATTCTTTTCTCATTTCTCTAAAACTATAGTGGCTTGGCCTAATACGAACAATTTTAACTTCGTTTATTCAAAGGGGAAAAACTTAAAGTCAGGACCAGAAAGGGGAAGCTTACAATGTATATAACCAAATACAGACAAGTGCTCATTGTGTGCAGATTCAGAAAGTCAAAAAATAGTTATTGACTTACCTCTTCCTGTAATTTGAAGAGAAAATATGAACTCAATGTCATACATGCCTCAGTGTTGTATACCTCATGGTGTTCAGAGAAATGGAACATAGAAGTGCTTGTTTACCTTAATCAGGTAATCACAGGGATGAATATTGGCTTAAAGATTATTATGGAGAATTGATTTACAACTATATCTATTTCTTGAGCAATTAGTTTGATAATCATTTAATAAAATAATGCTTACACTAGTGCCAAGTATTGCAATAAAAGAGGTCTATTCTTGGAGAGAATATAGTTCATCAGAAAAAAATGAAGTATCCTCATAGAATCCCCTTGATATTTTGGAAGTGTTTGGTAGAGATCTGTATACAACAATCCTCAAGTAAGCAATTGTCATAGTTCAAATATTAGGTGTCCCCAAAAGCTCATGTGTTAAAAAATGCAAGAAGATTTAGAGGTGAAATAATTGGGTTATGACAGCCTTAATCAAGATGGAGAATTAATCCCCTGAACGGGATTAACTCCATGGTAGCTAAAGCAAGAAGGGCATGAATGGAGGAAGTGAGTTCCTGTGTGGTGTGCTTTTGGGTTATCTATTTCTTTTCTTTGTTGAGCAGAGCACTTTCTGCTTTCTGATTATCATGTGAGCTGCTTCTCTCCACCAAACTCGTCCACCTTAACTTCACCCTCACTTCCCAGCCCTGAGGAATGGAGCCAGCTATCTATAATTGCGACCTCTGAAACTGTGAGCCCCCAAATAAAATTTTCTTCTAAAATTGTTCTTTTAGTCACAGCAGTGAAAAAGCTGACTAAAACAGCAATTGTTGGTAAGGAAGAAGTTAGGACATACAGTAAAAACTTTCTTCACCATTCCATTATGCCATCCCTACTCTGAGAAAGGCTTTTAATAAGTCCCTTATCTCTGTGATCTCCCCCTTTCCTATTTTCCTTCTTGCTCCCCTCTTTCACTGTCATTCCCCCTATATTTTATTATCTTTTATTCTTCCCCTGCACTTCCATTTTTCTCACAGAGAGATGCTGTCAAATCCTGACCTTCTGGGTAAGTCCTCATTGTATCTTGGGAAACTATCACCACGGATTTACTGAGTTTATTGTTCTAAGATGAAGCTTTAAATCTTTAATTAGCTTTGCCATAAAGTATCTACGTGATTCAGTTTTATCTGGCTAACATTGAATGTTCTCCCTAGTAAAACTTATATATTCAAAACCTTATTAAACTGGTGAATCTTCCTTCATTTTGCCTATCTTACTAGGGTAAAATATAGATAAAAAGAAGTGAAAGGAGGGAGAAAAGTCCCAGTTTCTCATATATACACTAAATTCAAACTTTGAATTTTATGATAGAGAAACAACTGTATATTTAATATTGAAGTAATGCCAAGTAAGAGAAAGATGAATGTGGGGTGAGTTGAACCAAAGATATCTAATGAAAAAAGATTTTGTTGTTATTATTATGTCTTGTAAAAGGGGTAATCATTTGTGCTACTGGAAAGGAAAAAAAAAGTCTATCTATCTATCTATCTATCTATCTATCTATCTCCAGGTGAACGGAAAGAGGGGTAAGAGTGAATAGCAGGAATATGCACTGAAAAGAAGTGAGGTATATAGAAGAGATAAGAAGTTTTGAATGACTAATTGAAGGGTCAAATGGAGAAAAAAAATGAGAGACAAAGTGAAGTCAATTGATAAATTAAAATGCAAATTTGAGACGTTGTAATCAATGAAGCTTCTAGAATAGGGAAGGACAACTGATTATTCTCTGAAGTTTATTTTTGCCTTTTAGCATAGTTGAAGCAGTTCTATGTGGGCACACAATTGCCCAGATAAAAACTAATGTTTTCCATCTTCTATGCAACGAACGATATGGGGCTGGACTGTGCAATTAAGAATTTTTAGAAATTTTAATTGGTTCTTTTTAGTTATATATAACATCAGCATTTATTTTGATATAATTATAAAATCATGAAATAAACTTTCTTCTAATTCAGTCCCCAGTACTTCTCCTTTACCTCTCCTCCTTCATCCCCCCTTTTCCTTCCCTCTAATCTAATGATCTTTTTTTGCTAGAGGAAGGTGAATGGAATTCATAGGGACGATTGTGAACCTTTTGTAATAAGATTTTGTTATGTTGATTTTTCTATGCTTCAATTCTCAATTATTTAATGAAATCCTGCCTAGATTTGCTGTAAAGAGATTTTTCAATTATAGAAACAAAATTATAATCAGTAGATTTTTAAGTAAGGGGGATTATCTTGAATGATTTGTGGCTCTTACTCAGTTGGAAGGAAAAAGCAGAGCTGAAGCTTCCCAGATCCAGAGATAGATGATGGAAATAGAGAAGGAGAAGGAAAAGGAGGAGGAGATGATAGAGATAGAGAAGATGAAGGAGGAGGAAGAAGAGGAGGAGGAGACAGTCCATGCCCATACAGTTCTACTCTGCCCATGGTATTTCATTCCTTCTTAGCTACTATGTGAATTTTGTTCATGCCAAATCAAAATCCAGACTCATAAGCAAATTCTTCAAAAACAAATTATGTTGCATAAGTACATTCCACATAGCAAATAATTTATATTACATGTAGCATTCTACATTATAAGTTTAAAATTTTATTTATGTGTGCACGTATGGGTGTGTTTGTGTGTATGCATAGGTCAGTTTATCCTATTGGCTTTGCTTCTCTGAATGAATCCGTGATATTATACCTGTTAATGTGAAAAAAATGATCTCTTACTTCTTCACTTACTTTCTACTCAGTTCTCAGATGTCAAAATAAAAATGTGGAGGGGGAACTAACCTGGATTATTTGGAGAAGGATAGTAAACTAAAAAAAATGACAAAATAGGTAAAATTAAATTGTGGTTCTGTAAAAATCTCACGAAACCAAGTTATCTACCCATCTTAGACTGCCCATCTAATTCTACAATATTATAAAATTAATAAACTTTTATTTGAGATACTGTGTTTAGGCAGTCACTTTATGCAGTATTGAAACTTATTTTATACTATTATTTTAGCATTATGGCCTTAATGAGTGAATGTAGCATTTTGGAAAGGTTTGAACACTCATGTATTTAGTCATGAATCAGACTGGAAACAAGGTAACAGTAACTAGAAGGGTGTTGCTACCATGGTAGGTGGATACTGTTGTTGAAGTCCCTGGAAACTTCAAGGCATAGAATCTTTATATATGATACTGAAATGTTTCCTATATGAAGAGCAAATTACAGAAAAATAAAATTCAAAATGATTATATAATCTTTTTCCATCTGGAGTCTGCAAAACTGGTATAAACTTTGTGTAGGAGAATATGTTCAAACTTTGGCCCTACCACTGTGTGGCTTTTGAAAGTGAGTTCATAAGATCTTAGGACTTCAGTTTGCCATTCAGAAAGAGTGATGAATGACCCTTTCACTTAGGATATTCAATGATTCTACAAGTTATTTTTCCTTTAATGAAGTATAATAATTATGAGGAAGTGGCAATGTGCTTGGAGTTAATTATCTGTAGTTATGATTATTGCTAAGGAAAACAAAATTTAATATAAAGTGCTAACTTCCTTGAAGACATGCCAAACATTGCTTACTCTAAGAGTTGCCATAGGAATCCACTTAAGAATTAATACCTATGCCAGGTATGGTGGCACATACCTGGAATTTCAACCACTTAGGAGGTTGAAGAGAAAGGATTGTGAATTTGAGGACTGCCTGGGCAAGTTAGTGAGACCCTGTCTCAAATTAAAAAAAAATAAAATAACAATGGATGGGGATGTATCACAGAGACAGAACACCCCTGTGTTCTGGAAATAAAAATAAATAAATAAATAGTACCTAGTATTTTCAGAAGTTTTAATTGTATTTTTTTCTGGATGCAGAATTGGAAACAGAACTCTGAATTATAATATACTATGGTTTGTTAAATATTCTTGGTTGTTTTATTTTAACATTTGAAATTGCTCTTTAATGAGTTTGTCTTGAAATTAATAATTCATTAATTTCACTCAGATTATAATGCTTCAGATATACCTTTAAAATGATTTAATCCTGAACATCTAATTAAGGAAAAACCATGCTGTAGCCTTTTCTAACTACCTGGAGTTCCTTGATTTGCCCCACACTCTTATTGTTCATGCTACTTTTTTTTTTTTTTCAGTAATATAATGCTTCAAAGTGAAAATAATCTTTTATATATTCCAGACATACTTCTATGGCACGTTGTGGCTTCTCCCTCACAGGACTGAATTAGCAGCCTATGTACTAGATTCAAGACCTCTACATTTCTTGCTGTTATATAATGTTCATATTCTACTGGGATTCAGTTGTCTGTTGCCCATTTGTAATTAGAGCATTCAGTCCTGCTCTGTTGAAACTTCAAATAGACACAGTGACCCATTAGAAAATGGAATGTGAATGTGCATATGCATCCTAGCAAGAATTTCCTTAGGTAGATCCTCACTGTTAACTAGGTGCTTCCAACTAGAAATGGTTTAATGATAGTGAGCTGTAACCTTTAGACTGCTCTGCCTGGTGGGTTACTTAATCCTCACTTCACAGATTTAGAATCTTAGGTTTATCCTGTAATACATAAAGGAGGATCCTCTTACTTATTCATTTTATTTCATTTTATTATTTTTTTTGTAGTACTGGAGATTGAACTCGTTCATACAGGACTGATGCTTTGAGCATGCACTGCAAACACTCTACCCTCAAGCTATATCCCCAGTCCACATATTCTTAAATGACCCCTTGTATATTCTTTTCTGGTTAGGAATAAGCCAAAGTAAGCAACAAAATAAAATGAGTTGTTTTTAATTAGCAAACTTAAATTGTTATTTATCAGTGACATACTGACAGTGTTTTTATAATTTTTTATTTATTTATTTATTTATTTTGTGACGGTGGTTTTTCCTGACTCGTTCTACTAAATAGTCTCTGGAAGTAAAGGGATAGGGTACTTTGCCTTCTTCATTGTCAAATAAAAAGTCTTTGTTCAGTATCTAACATGAAGCATAATATTTAATTTATATTGAATGTTACCTACATGAATTGTGAAAAATATGGTCAGACACCTTACCTTTTTCCCATTTTCTCACTGTCAATTACCATATTATGCTTTATTGGCATATAAAATTCAGGATTAACAAAATTCTGAAATTTTGACTTACTATCAATCCCCAAAATTCTGTTTTCTTTTTGGTTTATTTTCCCATTAAAATCAGGACACAATAAGTACAGTTCCAAACAAGGAGCACAAGAATTCTCATTTCCCTCTGTTCCGTCACTTTCTTCATTTAGCCCTTATTTTGTCAACTGAGGTTCATGTGAATGCTAATTTCTGTCTATATGTCTGTCACTCTGTCATCTATCTATCTGAATTTCATTCTGTACACTGTAGAATGAACACCAATTATATTAATGACCTCTTGGCCGCAAAGCTTGTAAGTATCAGAGTGCAAAACTTCCTAGGGAGCCTTAAAAATTTTGCACTATGATTCATTAGTACTTTTTTCTATTACTCCTGGTTTTTTTAGAAGAAAAAAGAAAACCTGGTATTCTACAACCTTGCATAATGAGCTATCCTTTATAACTAATCTTAAAGTTACTTCTGATCAGGAACACATGCTGCCTCTTCTAAATTCTCATTAAAATATCTATAAAGAACATAAAACATTTTTTAAAACTCAGGAAGAAATTCCAAACTACATGTGATTCAATGTATTGATAATATTTTGGAAATATATGTACTAATGACAAATATTATGAATGTGAATTGCAAAAATCAGCAACTCACCACAAAAAATATCAATCAGATAAGCAAACAACAACAGAAATGTGGCACTCTTGTTTCCTGAAACACAAAAAGAAGTGAATCCATTTCTGTCATATGTTTGGTCATTAGTTCAAAAATAAATGAAAGGAGAAGCTAGTAGAAATATCAAAAAAGCTTTCAACAGTATGTATACTGTATTTTGAGTGAGAGTGCTGTTTCTCACACTCATTGGTATTTCTATGTAACTACTGACAATGGTAAATTAGAAAATATCACTGGATAAAAAATAGGGCAATTGATGAAGAAAAGTTAGGTGGAATGGCTTGAGATCAAGTCACTTCTCCAAAGGTTTAGTATACTAATTAGCATGTAAAGAGTTAGAGCTCAGGTCAGAAGAATGCAAATAAAATTGTATATCCTTGAGACTATTATTTCCCTTATTTTTTTCCTCTGATGAGACTTGCAGATATTCAAGGAATGGTGATGGTGGTATGGGGAAAGAGATGGATTAGAAAATAACATTCAGTGCTTTTTTTAGCACGTCCTATGTGACAGATATTATTCTAATCATTTTATATATATGAACTCTGGAGACCCTCACATCAATAAACTAAAAAGGTAATATTACTATTATTGTTGTTCTTATTTGTAAGTGAGGAGATTGAGTGATGAAAGTTTTAAGTAACTTGTTCAAGATCAACAGGTAACTAGCAGAACTGTGAATCAAGCTGTGGTTTTAAACTTTTTGCTCTTAACTACTATCAAGATAAGATAATCTTGATCCAAGATCTCACTAGAAACTTAGGGACCAAGTTTAGAGTTGTGTATTTCTACTTTCTTGTAACCATTCCTGTGAAAGATACTTGATTGATCTGCAACTGAACAAGGTTTGAGGCCATGTGAAATATTTTCTGAATATGCCGACAACCCAGCAATCTGTACTGTGCCAAATAATAATAATAATAAAATAGTCTTGAGGAATTATAGTGAGATCACAGAGCCCTCTGGAAGGATTAGAGAATTATTTATCAATCTACTAAAAATCCTTATAATATTGAGGAAACCTACCACAAAAGAGGACCATATGAATATTGTGAAAAGTATATACATTGACTTAGAAAAATAATACTATGGTATTATGTGTGGGATAAATGAATAAAGAGAAACTAAAATTATTAACAGAAAAACCCACAAACATCAAGAAACTAAAAAGTTGAATAAAACTGTGTGCAAAACTAAATGTTTCCTTCAATGTAAAATGTCATACATCTTAGGGTTGGGGGTGTATGTAGCTCAGTGGCAAAGGGCTTGACTAAGATGTAGAAGGCCCTGGGTTCCATTCCCAGCACTAAAGAAAAAAAAAGAAAGAAAAACAAAAAAGATATCTCAGAGATTGCTGAAGAATTAGCAAAACTAATCAGTGAGGAGTTGATATGTATTGAGGATTCAGATATATGAGCTGATAATTATATATATTCCTAGGGAGACAGAAAATTTCATATAGAAGCCATCATCAAAAACATGACTGAAGAAAACTGTGGTGAAATGAATAGCCTTTAAATATGGAGAACAAAAGGAATCACTGTTGTTCTGACAAACTATTAAAACACCCTTTCTAAATTATGCCCTAATGCAAACATTTTCCTAAATGAATAAAAACAAATATTATGAATTACCACCCAGTGAAAAATGATATTAATATTTTATATATTGATACATAACTGTATCTTTCTGTTCATTGTCTGGTAGCCTAGCTATTCCCACCTAAAGTATTGAATATCTTTTCCTATTTATTAAATAAAAAATTATTTAAAAAATTCAATTCCTTTGCCTAGTAATTAGAGAAAGCTTATTAAAAGTGCATTGAGATTTCATCTTATTCCAATCAGAATGGCAATTATCAAGAATACAACTAACAATAAATGTTGGTGAGGATGTGAGGAAAAAAGGTAGACTCAAACATTAATAGTGGGATTGTAAATGGGTACAACCACTCTGCTAAGCAATATAGTAAACTTGGAATGGAACTTCCATTTGACCCAGTTATCCCACTCCTAAGTATATACCCAAAGGACTTAAAATCAGCATACTAGAGTAATGTAGTCCAACAATGTTTATAGCAGCTCAATTCACAATAGCTAAGCTATGGAACCAACATAGGTGTCCTTTAACATGTGAATGGATAAAGAAAATGTGGCACATATACACAATGAAATATTATTCAGCCATAATTAAGAATGACTTTATGACATTTGCTGGATGGATCTGGAGACTATCATTCTGAGTGAAATAGCGCTTCCCCAGAAGTCTAAGGTCAGATGTTTTCTATGGTATGTGGAAGCTAACCCAAAATAATTGGGGAGGTAAGGGGAAGAATAGAACTTCAGTCCATTAGACAATGGGGAATGCAGAGAAGGGAGGGAGATAGGAAAAGGAAAGTGAAATTAATCTAACATAATTTTCCCAAATATATATATGAAAACAACCCAGTAAATCTCACCATCTTGTACATCCATAAGAATGGTGTCCTAACTAGAATAAGATACAGTCCATGCTTGTATAATTATATTAAAATGGATTCTGTGGTCATGTATAACTAAAAAGAACCAATAAAAATAATTTCAATATTTTTCAGAGCATTACTTACAACGAATCCCCCAATATTCTGTATTATAAAAAGGATACTATAAATGTTCTTACACTAACATTTTGGCATATATCCATTTTTATATCCTTAGAATAATTTGAAATTGAAGGTTCATATAGTGTGCACATTCTTAGGGATTTTTAGATTCATCCACAATAAAATGTACAAACTGACAAACTGTCTTAGCATCTAGTTTTTATGTAGAAAAAAAATATATGGATAAAGGAAATCAAGATATAACTATCGTTTTTTGTTACTGTTGTTGCTGTTTCTCAAGGACAAGAAGTTTGGGAATATAGGTTGAAAATGAGTGCTTATAATTATTCTAACTTCATATTTTCTTTAATAATTGGTATAATCAATTCCTATATACCGAACTACAGTACTGGACCTCATATTTTTTCTATCCTACCATAAGTGCTCCATGTATCTTTGCCATATATCAGTTTATCAAATGCAAACACGAATAACTATGCATTATGCATTCAGGACATTTTTTTTCTAATACATTTGTATAAATCCTGAAAACATTAATGAATCTGATATATAATTACTGTCTTGGTGCTATTGATGAAAATATTACTTGAATGTTTTAAAAGAATCTGGAAATGCAATATTCATTTATATGCTGAATTTTCAGAATGAAAATTAAGCAAGTAGGCATTCAACAATTTTGATCATTTACCATTTGAATGTATTAAAATATACTTTTTCTCATCATATCAGACTGTGAAAAAGAATATTAGGACATATAACCTGTGTCACTCCAGAACGCAGAAGTATAATAAAAACAATAAAAAATACAGTAAGGAATAATTTTGATTATGGCTAAAAAAGGAAAAGAAATCACTTCTATTGTCATTGTTACATCTGATTTCCTCTAACATTGTCTTAGACTCTTCTAAGATTATTTTCCCTGAAGTTCTAATTATGTCATTTCCATAGCTCTCCAGTAACCAACAAGCACTTAGATTTCTATTCCAGATTCTCTGTAATTTGACTATAGTCCTAATGTCTTGCCCTAAACCTGCAAAGTCATCTATCTTGAAATGAACAAACTTTTCTTTGTCATAATCTAAGAATCTATTCAGGCAATTTTTTCATTTTATGATTTATCATGAATTTTTGCTATCTCACTTCTAAATCTACTAACCTTCCTTTCCCTCAATAATGGACAAAACATCATAAACAGACTACATATTTGAATTTCAGATCCACTACTAACTCTCTGTGTGTCTTTGCAATAACACTTGACAATTCACTCTTTGATTTCTCCTTGAGTAATGTATAGTGGATGACAGCCCTACCTCCCTGAGCATCAGTCACCTTTACACAAGTCGTTGTCTGACACAGAGAAAGGACTCAGGAAGTGTTAGCTCTTGCTAATTAATCTGAATGCTTTTGCAAAACCTGGCTTTAACTTTCACTGTATGCTTATGTGCACACAGAAATTGTTTTTGTCCTCTTTTGAGCTAATATCAACAACCTTGAGTTATTTCTTTTTTATCATAGTTCTTAACACATTGTCTTGCTCATAGTAAACCTACATCAAAACTAATTGATTAAAATAATAACTGGATCTATTAAAATTGTCTAAGGAAAAAAAAAGACTGCCTCACAAATCTTCCTGCTCCAAAGACATTAGAAAAGGGTTGGTTAAGGGTTGAATATTGTTAGTAAATTTAGAGGGAGATTGACACAAATAAACTGATGTGACTGTAAGACCTGCAGGTAAGTAAAGAACAGAAAGCTACAATTAAACAAAATGAGGATAAAACAATTATTTAATGGCTGTATATCAACATGTCATTACAAAATCACTGTGGTATGTTGTGTCAGATGGGTAAGATGGAATTAGTCACGACTTTTGTATTGATTGAGATAGGAATTGTATTAAAATATAATTTTTAAATATGATGCTTTCTTAAGAATGCCTATTAAGAAGCCACTTTCTGGTGACAATCAGAATAATCTAGGAATCCTGAAATTCAGTTTTCCAAGAAGCTAGCCATATAATTTTGAAACTATCCCTTATACTCTCAAGATCTGTTTTTTCATCTGTAAAATTTTTAGCTTGGCTCAAGTAACATTAACATCCAAAGTTTATAAGAGTTTTGAAAAAACTTCAACTCTTTAATATACAGAATGTTAAATAGACTCAAAAAAAGGAGTATTTCTTAAGAATTGTAGAAATGTAGAAATGCATAAATATTCATCAAAGATGTGGCCAAATTCTTGACAAGCAAACTCTGGTGTGTTTTCTCATCAACCTAAATTAAACTGCAATTGTATCCCAAACAGCCTTATATGTCTGTGGGCTCCTGCCAATATGCAGTTGGATCTCTCTTCTGCAGCTGTCTGTGATCCTCTGAAGAGACAGAGAATGTTGTTGTCAAATTAAAAGTGTAGAAAACAGCATCATTAAAGCAGAATGAATAAATTACTATAGCTCTAGAAAAACATCTTTACAAATGAACATGGACAACAACAAAAAAAGAGTATAAATTTCTATATTTGCACAAGTACAACTTCAAAATAATTTTAAAGTTGGTGTTTTAATTTAATAGTATGTACTTTTAAAATCTTATTTCTACATGCTAGCTTCTCCATTGTGACACAGTTTTTTTTAAGAAACACTTAGAAAATTAAAACTAATAAAGGTATCCTTTACATGAAGTCAGAAAATTGGAATTTTAGTTTAGTTCTTTGGTTCTTCTATTAGGTTTCTGCAGTATGCATCTTTATCGGGTCTTGGTTTCTTTATGTGAAAATTAAATTACATTATCCTGAGATGTGTTCAAATGAAGTAAACACAAAGTTAAATGCTTCAGAAAAATGGAATGAAAAACTGAAGCAGGTCAAAGATTTGAAATTTTACTTCAGGTATCAAGATCAACACAGATATTTACTTAAGTGCTAGAGTTATTGAAACAAATTAAGCATTTTTGTGTTTTTCACAAGTGTATCTGAACTGTAAACTCACCTCAGATATTTCAATGGGGACTTGGCAGCATCGGCAACTGTTAATAGCCAGACTATGGGCACTGGCAGCGACAATTTAGCAGGTAGGCACCAGTACAAAGAAGGACGTAATTGGCACTTAAAATTCAAATGAACAGGCACATGAATTATTGTCTTAAAAAAAAAAGCTTTCAGGTGGTCTGTCATACCTTAGACTACCTCTAAAGGTATTTTAGAAACAGGGTGGCAGGTGGTCAAAAAAAGCAACAGAAGTTTTTTTTTTTTAATTTTTTTTTTAACTTGGAATGATGCATAAAAAGACAGCAAAGTTGGAATCTGAGCCTGTTGTGCAGGTGCTAATTATTCTTTCAGTGGCACCAATAGAGGTCATGGAATGGAGCCTGATTTATAGCCTATCTTGGCTAGTACTGACCAGGCCTAAGTAATTCCAGATGCCAAATGCAATAGGGGCACTGGAGGTGCTCAACAATAAATAGCAGCGATAAATTTTTAGATGAAAATTG
Source organism: Callospermophilus lateralis (assembly GCF_048772815.1). NCBI lineage: Eukaryota > Metazoa > Chordata > Mammalia > Rodentia > Sciuridae > Callospermophilus > Callospermophilus lateralis. Next base: position 62,116,833 of record NC_135310.1, on the reverse strand, counting down.
TTGCACCTCTGTCCTATTACTCTTTTTGCTAAGTAAGGATTATTTTGAGTTATAGAATGTGGATTTGTGCTGACATTGACTTTAAAACTTGTACAGAATTTCGGTATAGCTTGACCAAATGTATTTGTCCTCTTGCTACCCACACCCCATCCAAGTATCTTACAGTCAGTCTAGAGTCCTTTAGTGACAAGTATTTCTTTTAATAAAGTCAAAGTCTTCTAAGAAATTAACTATGATTTCCATTATTCTAAAAAAATAAAAATTCAAAATATAATAAAATATTTTTTTAGAATTTTCTTTGCTACTTGGCTCATCTGTCAAATTTGCACTTACAACTTAAGACTTGACTTCAATACCCTCTGCCCAATCTTCCACCATCAAAATTTAACATATTTGTTTTGTATTACGATTATTATTTACTTGTTAGTCCTTTGCTCTAGGCCTTAAAATCTTTCATGGCAAGGAATTCATCTTAATTGTAAGTATTGAATAAATGAATATATATATATTATCCAATTGGTGGATGTATGCTCTTCCCACTCTTTTGATAACCAGAGAACAGCTACAGATTCATGGGTTTGAATACATAGCACAACAATAAAAGTTATAAATTAGCAGAATATGGAGTCAAGGAAAGTATAAAACAAAGTGTGCATCAGAATCACCTGAGAATGCTTTACAAAAGTATTGATAGCTGGGTCTTACTATTCTATAATAGTTCCCCAAGTCCTTGCCTTAGACCAGCAGCATCAGTCTCTCCTGAGAATTTTTTAGAATTACAAATACATACTGCCCACCACTCACCTAATATATTGAAAACTCCAGGACTGAGTCCCAGAAACCTGTGTCTCTTTATACTCTCAGATGACACTGATGCATAATAAAGTTTGAGAATAACTGTGAAATTTTGATTACATCAATTTTGAATAATGTAGATGATTATATTTTCTCTAGAAAAAAATTTTAGATGATTTTTATATGTAGCCAGAGTTTTGAAGCACAAGAGAAAAACAAAAATGTGCATGAGTGCAAACACACGCACGTGCGCGCGCACACACACACACACACACACACACCTATATCTACCTATATTACATTAACAGGTAACAAGAAGAAAAGAGAGAAATGAATAAACATAATAAATTAAGGGAAAAGAATGTGTATGAAATTGTAAAGTGTTGACATCTAAAGTTTTATTTGTTGACTTAGGTAAGTTTTTATTTGTTTGTTTTGACTGTAATGAGAGAAGGAGCATAGAAAGTATTTTCCAGAGCCTCCCTCTAGGAATAATTTGATTAATCTATAAAATTTAACCTGACACCACTTCTGGGTGTCAGGTTATCCTACTTCATAAAATACCCAAACCATAGGACCATTTTCTTCAACAATCATCATATATTCATGTGTAGGTGTAACTGCATCAAACTAAATCTTACTTAATCCTCAAACAATCCTTCCATGCATAGTGTTATTAAAGTAATTTTTTGAAGTTAAGTAAATTGAAGCTCAGAGTGATTATTTAACTGTCCCAAAGTGACATATCTGGGATTGGAGCTCAGATCTCTTTCCCTGTGCCATTTAATTTGTTTTTTTTTTTTTTAGAACCAAAGTACTGTTGATACTAACATTGTTAAGTGTGAATCAAAAAAATAATTTAAATGTTGTAACTAAAATCCAGTGTGGGAATTTTGTTCTTTATTGTTTATACTTGTTAACCTATTTCTTTACTTGTGCTGAGATAAACAATAAAAAAAAGTTAAAGTAGCACATTCACTGACTGAATATTTAACATACACTAATGCATTTATCTTTTAAAAATTCTGAATGTTAAGAAATTATGATAACTATAAATGAGAGAAATTCTGGCTGAAAGTTATAAGAAGAGTGACCAAGTCCACACTGCCAGTCAGCACTAGATGCAAAATCTAAACCTAGTTCTCCCTGACCACAAAGCAAAATGACAACATTCATTCTCAGTACATTCATTCTCAGCAATTGCTTCCTTTAAACATCTGGAAGAGAAAAATTGCAAGCAAGTAATTCCTAAATTATTCTGAGAATATAAGGATGACAAAGTGTTGGATAAAACAGTAACTTTTGAGTGAAAATAATATAAAGCAGTAGAGAAATATGAATGTCAATTTAAAGACAATTTAAACTTAGAGAAGTTTAATGCAACTGAAAAGTAGAGGTATAAAACTATAAAACTATACTGTATGGTGAGAAGATAGTAAATATTATGACATCAAAAAACCATAAATGAGTCCATGAAAGAAAAGATTATGAAGAAAAATTCATGGTGTCTCAGATAGAGTGGAGTACTGCGAACACATCTCTGCTCTGGGCCCAGGCCATTAATTAAGGGAGATACCCGAGGGATGATGGAGGGATGATGAGAAGATGGAGAAAAGACAAACAAATACACATAGGGAGAAAAAGCTTGGGCCAGGAAAAGCCAAGCCCCGGTGAGGCTTGCCTGACTCCAAGACTAGCTCAACAAGATCATTATATAGGTTTCATCATCAAAAGGTTAAATGTGGGATTCACAATGGCTAATCTATGGAAACAATCTAAGTGCCCTTCAACAGATGAATGGATAAAAAATTTATTTATTAAGTATTTCTCTTTGTATTAATTAATGTATTATTTGGTATTCTTATATACTTAAAAATAAACTTTATGCTATTGCTATTAAGAGAATGCTCATTTATTATCTACACTAAAACATATACAATTGGATTGAATCAGATGGCAATGATGCAAAAATAAAAACTATCAAATGGAATATTACTCAGCCTTAAAGAGGAATGAAATTGTGGCATTTGCAAATGGATGGAACTGGAGAACATCATGCCAAGCAAAATAAGCCAATCCCAAAGAACCAAAGGCTGAATATTTTCTCTCATTTGAGGATGCTAATTCACAAAAAGAGGGGTGGGGGTTGGTCAGGGAAGAATAGAGGTACTTCAGATTAGACGGAGTGCAGAATGGGGAGTGGGTATGGGGGTAGGAATGATAGTAGAATGAGTTGGACTTTATTACTCTACGTGCATATGTGATTACACAACCTGTGTTAACTACATCATGTACAAATAGAATGAGAATTTATACTCCATTTATGTATGATATCTCAAAATGCATTTTACTGTCATGTATAACTATTTAGAACAAATAAAAATGAAGTAAGTAAATAAATAAATAAATAATTTTTAAAAAGGTTAATTTCAGCAAAGCAGGCAATCTGAAGGACACAGGACTGGTGAGATATTAGGGTCAAATTGTTTTATCAGAATTCACTATGTCTGAGAGAAGGTGCTGAACTCAGTGCCTGGATTGATGAGCCTCCTTGTGCCTTTGTAGGTAGCCACCCTAGCCCACATTACCATAGCAACTGGGGCATCTTGATCTACATCTTTGCATGGGCAGCTCCCAACACAAAGGTAGCCAGGACAGAGTCAGAGGCAATAATTTGATTCAAATCACTGCTCTCTACAGGGGAGAGATCATGCATTTTTAGTAGATGTCAAGGTGGAAATTCATGAAAAATTCTGATAAGTAAGTATGATAATAGTGGTAAATGAAATGTAGGTTTTGAGAATGTACACAGCATTGACACAAACAAAACCCAACAACAATAAAAAAAGCAAAATTGTAAAGGAAGACTATGTTTAAATATTTCAAGTGTAGAATATTCTTCAGAATTTTTTTTCTACTCCAATAAGTGCTTTTGTGCAAAAAAAAAAAGTGACATGAAGGCTGGAAAAGAGAAAGTTCTGGGCCTTCAGGGATCAGTGGCGGATTGGAGCATTGATGAGAGATAGTGAGGACTTAAAATAGATGGAAATATCACAATAGGAAACTTGACTCACATGTTTTGAAAAAGTAGAGTGTCTTGGGCCATTTGGGCAGCTAAAACAAAATTCTTAAATTGGTGGGTTATAAATAACAAAACTATTTTTCTTAGTTGTGGAGGCTGGAAGGTTCAAGACCAGGGTTTTGACAGTGTCTGGTGGGGGCCCTTTTCCTGGTTAGATGGCGCCTTCTCACTCTGACCTCTCATGGTGGAAAGGGCAAAAGATCTTCAGTTTGTATGAATCAGGGTGCTACTTTATAAGGACACCAGTCTCCCTCAGGAGAGTTCTGTCCTTATGGTCTAATAACCTCCACTTCTTTTTTTTTTTTTTTTTCTAAAGAGAGAGTGAGAGAGAGGGATAGAGAGAGAGAATTTTAATATTTATTCTTCAGTATTTGGCGGACACAACATCTTTGTTGGTATGTGGTGCTGAGGATCGAACCCGGGCCGCACGCATGCCAGGCGAGCGCGCTACTGCTAGAGCCACATCCCCAGCCCATAACCTCCACTTCTTAATACTATCGGCATCATCTTGAGAATTAGGGTTCAACTTACATATTTTGAGGAAACACAAAATCCAGACCATACCAACAAAATCGTTCTTTTTGTTTTCCTTTTGACTTGCTTTATTATGTTTTGTTTTAACACCACATACGGGAGAGTGAGAAGAGAATCAAATATAGTCATCTTGAAACTTATGCTATGGACAGGTAAAGAAAGGAAATCACTGGCAAAGAGATAAAAAAAAAAAAAGGGGGGGGGATGAACTAGGAGAGCAATTTCAATTGGAAAAATGCTGTGCCCTTTTTTCAAAGTTTAGTTCTTTAAGCAAACCAATTACATTTTTACCATATCTCCAGAACACGTGAACTTTTATTTACTATTTCTCTTTGTATTATTGATGTTCTTGCATACTTAAAAATAAACTTTATGCTATTGCTATTAAGAGAATGCTCATTTTATTATCTACATTAAAACATACACAATTGGATTGAATAAAATGACAATGATACAAAAATGAAAATTAAAAAAAAAAATTTTAAAAATGAGAGATTCCCATAATCCCAGGCAAATGTTTTCCCATAAGGTGGAAAGGCATTCAGGGACACAGCAGTGCCCCAGGCAGAACACAAACTGGCTGGGCTTCAGGTTACACTGCTTTTGATGTCACCAGATCCAGATGAGGATTCCATTAAACCTGTAAAAAGTTCCCCTGACAATCTCACAGTGAAATTTCTACCTTTTAGTTATCTTTCAATTGCTGTGGGAATTCTGGTTTCTCATCCCTCAGTCAGTCAATCTAGGCAATTTGGGTGTTCACACCAAGAATGCTTGAAGGTTTATAAATCAAATATCTACACTCTCTATTTTTCCTTGGATTCCCAGGTGGGCTGTAGAGCTCTTGGATTCTCTTCTAATTTAAAATTTGTCTCATGGGTCACAAAGTTGCGTGTGGATAAAAATAGTGCCAGAAAGCGATAACGCATCTACACTCTGAAGAAAAGTAATACTAGGATTTTTAAAGAAAATGTACATCATGGAAGACATACTGCTTTAGTTAAAGTAGGTTCCGTCTTAAAAGTTTCATATTTAATGCAATAATTTGGATAAAGTCTGGAAAATCGGATTAAGTAGCTTTAAAAAAGTCTTTTAATTTTCCTATTATTTTCTTTCTATGACATAAAAATTGACTCGTGAACTGGGGACATGGGGAATTGCCTACAGCTTGTGAGGTCCTGAGTTCAATTCCCAACACTTTAAAAAATAAATAAATAAAATAAAAACCTCCTTTCATGTAGTTATTTAAAACAAATTCTTCTCTAAGAAACTTAAATGAAATCTTCAAGTGTGGGTATTGGCATTGTTTTTATTAGTGATGTGAATGACTTTATTTTCATTTCTCATTTATCAGTTATCCACACAAGAGTATAGACAAAATTAGATAAGGTTTGTTATTCATAACAAAAGTCCCAGATAACGACTGGGTAGCATTGCCTGGAACAAACAGACTTACTGCTTGACTAGAGAGGGCTGTAGGAGATCAGTGAATTTCCTCAACTCTATGAAAGCTATTAGGGAAATTTGACATTATTTTTCCTGAAATGAGGGTATATAACTTTTATCAGAATTGCATAGTGATTTTGAATAATGCACACATAAAGAATGAGAGAGAGAGAGAGAGAGAGAGAGGGAGAGAGAGAGAGAGGGAGCACACACAAGATAAAGAGAGAGGGGGAAGGGAGGGAGGGAGAGAGATGAGAGAGGAATAAGGAGAGATTTCTGCTGCTTTGGGGTTACTTCCTGCAAATCTGACTCATTTGATTGTGAGAAATGCATAGTTTTTTCATCTCTGAAATTAGATTGTGAATTTACAAAACTGGGCAGTGCTCCACCACACAGTAGACTTTATTTTGTGTTTAAAGAGCTTGTTTTCATTAAAGAACTAAATCTTAAACTTTTCCTCCAAATCACAACCCAGGACGGTCCTGTGGAAACTGTATTTTAGTTGATATTCCCATGCCTGTCCTGTACTCTGTAGTTAATGAATTAAAATGGAATGCTCATTTTTCTGTCTTAGTCACTCCTTTTCAGTTTTCTCAAGGACACTTTAAGAGTACTAAGAACCAGTATTGGAATACTGGTATTAGATCATTAGAATATGGTCCTCCAAGAATCTCAACAGGCCATGAATGTTATCAAGTGCCCTTGAGTCAGTCATCTCATACAAATGAATTTCAGATTAATGTGCCACTACTTTCCCCAATTAGTGTAGATAATCAAGACCTGATTGCAAAATTATGAAGACAGAAATGTAGTGTTTTTTTTTTTTTTTTGTAGGACAGCTGCAAATAGTTTTTATTTTAAGATTTCACTCCCTGGAGAATATTTTTCATGGATTTCTATCATTCTTTTTCTCTGTAATAATTTAATTCTTCATCACTTCAGCAATTTGACCTTTGCCACCTCCACCTGCCATTTTTATTGGGCCCCAAACTCATGCAACAAATGGAAGCAAAATATGCACTATAAAAAAACACAGCAAACTGTAAATTTCTCCTATTATTTGATGGAGACCTCTCTTGCTGTGAAAATGAACATCATTTTTTTTTACACATTAAAAACTCTATTATAATGTTCCTTTAAAAACTTTCAGAGCATTTATTCTATAATAGTTATGAGTTTGCTATAATGTAAAATAGGATAACTAACATTGCATTGGAATTTTATTACTGCTTTTGACATCTCTAAAACACTAAATATTTGACTTTTAAGCATTTACTGTAAAATATCCATTTATGTTAATCAGTGTAATACCTCATATTAAATTACATCCTCCTTCATCAAAACTCATGGAAATTAATGATTAAAAAATTTGTTAAGCTGGACCTTTTCAATTGTCATCAAATTGACTTATAGACATCAAGTTTCTTTCTTCCCCATAGACCATTGCCAGCCTGAGCATCACAAACCACTAGGATTATTTTGTTGTTTTGTTTTGTTTTTGATAACAGGGCTATACCTCTACCCCTTTTTATTTTTTATTTTGAGACAGAGCCACGCTAAGTTGTTTAGGAACTGGCTAAATTGCTGGGGCTGGCCTTGAAATTGGGATCCTCCTGCCTCAGCCTCCCTAGAGGCTGGTATTATAAGCATGTAATACCATCTCTGGCTAAGCCACTTGGATCCCTACATGCAGCCTCCAGGCTTTTGGATCCTTCATGCCAGTGAAGTGGAGTGGGGATTTAAATTAGTTCCAAGACTCTTCAGGGTTTAGCCCTACTATAACTTCTTAACTCTTCGTTCATTACTCATTTTTTTTTCTATCTTTATTCTCTGACACATTCACAGTTTCGTATTGTTTCCCCTCAGTGTCGGTGCACTTTTGTTCATTCCATCTCCTTTGCTTTTTCTCATCCTCAAGTGATTTCTCCTGCCTTTAATTTTATGCTTGTCAATTATTTGTGTTTGCTGAATCTTCTTGTAAATAAGATATGCTCATCATCTTTTACTGGCTAACCTCTATACTTTTTGAGGGGACGGTTGTGTCCATTTCTTTAATAGAAACTACTGCAACAATTCAGATTGCTGATACCAAAGAAAAACATGCTGAAATATAGATTGTGTGTTATGTATTACATATATCAAAGGTGTATGATGACAAAAGTAGTCATTTATTCATTAATTCAGCAAGTTTATGAGGTACATACCGTATCCTAGGAATTATTTTCTCCTTGAGTAATGGTTCTCAGTTTCATGGCAAAAAATGAAATGCGTCAGGCATAGAAAGACAACTACTGCATGAGAGTGCATGTTTATCACTGCATGTGTATGTATCATTGCCTGTATGTGAGTGTGTGTCCCTCTGCAAGAGTAAGCATGTGTGTGTGTCTATGTGAGTACATCTTCTTCAGCTATAAGATCAGGGACTCTGGCTCCTGTCCTACCTTCCATTCTTCTTGGGATACCTATCTGTTCCAGGCTCTATATATGTATTTACCTTTTCTGAATTTTACTTTTCTTACCTTCAAAATGAGGTTAGTTGATTTAAGCAGTCTCTAAATTCTTCAAGCTCTGAACTCTGAGATTCCATGGTTTAAGTTTTCATATTTTATTCTATTCCTCACTTATTGTTTTTACCAAATTCTCCTTTTCACAGGATTTGAAGGAACTCTTTAATGAATACAATCATATAGTACAAAGCATAGACACTGATTAAAAAAAATATTAAATAACCAGGCCCAGTGGTGATTATCTGTGATCCCAGCCGCTCAGGAGGCTGAAGGAGGAGGATTATAAGTTCAAGGCCATCCTCAGCAACCTAGTGGGACCCTGTGTGAAAAATTAAAAAAAGTGCTGGGGATGTAGCTCAATGGTAGAGCACCTGTGGGTCAATAACCATCACACAAACAAAAAAACCCCCAAAAAAACCTGTTAAATAATGATAATGGTGCATAAATAAGGCTATTTTTCATCACTTGTTATTTCAAAGTTTGTTTTTAAAGTAGATTATTAACATATTGTGATTTTCAGTTAGATATTTGAATGAAGAAAGGCAGAAGCTGATGATAAAATGGTCTCATTAGAGAAGGATTTGGCTTTACTCTGAATGTCAAGTGTATAGACTCAGGCTTAGAGTCAATCTGGGTCCCCTTGGCAGTTGCACTCTGTCTCATCCCTTAGGACTTATTTCCTTTTCTACCTTGTACTGTTTATTCTCTCTAAAATTTACATAGCTGAATTATGAGCTCCAAGGAAATTTATCACATCTCTATTTTACTTGAAGTTTTCAGCAAATTCAGGATGCTTTTATATATAAGCAATCATTCAAAATAATATAAACTCTATCAATGCTTTAAATTTTTGATCCTTAATAATTAAGTGGCCAGCAATAGCATTAGGAGTCTCAACTGCAAATAACCAAAATCAAGAAATCATGTGAAATCAGATGTTTAAATTCAACTCAAGTTTTACCATGCTTCTTTAGAGTAAGCCTGGCAACTCAGTCTTTCTATCTTTGGAAGATTGTCACTTGACTCCTGGCAGTGGTATTGGGTCTTAGAACATCCCTTGTATATTGCTTCAATAAAACATGGGAGTACATTTGTCTCTCTTCCATTGTTTCCTACTTTCAGGTTTCATATTTAACACCTTAATCCATTTCAAGTTAATTTTTCTAACTGATAAAGTAAAGGGGATCTAGTTTCATGTTTTTGTATATGGATATTCAATTTCCCAGCACTCTTTATTAGAAAGACCGTCTTTTCTCAACTGCATGTTCCTATCATCTTTGTTGAAATTCCAATGAAACTAGATATTTCAGCTTATGATTAGGTTCTCCATTCTGTTCCATTGGTCTCTGTGTCAGCTTTAGTGCCTATAGCAGGATACTGTGATTACTACAGCTTTGTAGTACATTTTGAAGTCAGTGTACTCTCTTTAGTATGATATATATATATATATATATATATATATATATATATATATATATATATATATATATATATATATTCAATTTGGCTTGGGCATTTAGGGTTTTCATGGTTTTATATATATATATATAAAATATAATATAATAATGCTATATATATATATATATATATACATACATATGTATATATATAATTATTTTTTCTAGTTCTTTGAAGAATCTCATGGATACTTTGATGGGGAGTGCATTGAATCTGTAGATCATTTTAGGCCATATGGACATTTTAATAATATTGATTCTTCCAATCCTTACACACAGGTCATTTCTATTATTTTTGTGTGTGACTGCTTTCATTTATTTCATCAAAGATTTATAATTTCATTTGGTTAAGTTTATTTCTAATTATTTTATTTTATTTTCTGTTACTGTTGTAAAAATGATATTGTTTTGTTTATTTCTGGTTCAGGTATTAGCTATTGATATATAGTAATGCTACTGATTTTTGCATACTGATTTTGTATATTGCAACTTTGACGAATTTGTTCACTGATTTTAGTAATTTTGAGAATTTTCTATGTGCAAGATCAGGTCATTTGCAAACAGTTTCAATTTGACTTCTTCATTTTCAGTTTGGATGCCCTAGTTTTATTTATTTTGCCTAACTGCTCAAGCTAAGACTTTCAGTTTCCAGTTGAACAAAATTGTTAAAAATCATAACAAATTAAACAATCAGACAACATGAGATTCAGGATTCAGGAAACCATGAAATTTCTGTTGGTTGAGGAGTAAACGTCTATACAAAATATAAACAGTTAAACAAAAATTTCAATGCATTAATACACTGGTATAATGTTATCAAAGGACAGTCATTAAGGAAAAGTATCCTGTCCAAGGAATTAAAAGTGAACACAATAATCTAAATAAAGCATACATATACAGATATAGACACATGTATAAAGTTTATAATATTATTTACACATATAATTATTATTTTATAATAGGGATTATATAATAATAATAATAATAATAATAACAGTTTAAAAATAAAAATGTAGAAAATCTTGAATATTTTTTTTATTTAAAAATACCTCAGTAGGTTTGATAGAGTCTGATATAGATGGAGAGAAATGGGAAAAAAATAATGAGTAATTATCTTAAGAAACTGCGCTGATGAGATGTCATTTTTAAAAATGTCAACATATTAATAAGACACAGGAGTATAAAATGAGAATCAGAGACACACAACTATTATTTTCTATGTGAAGATTAATAAATGAGAAAAATAAAGTCTGAACAGAGAAATATGAAAAAACAAGATTGAAGAAGCAATTAAAATCCCCCCCCCAAGAATGGGAAAAAAATAAGAAGAGAAATGAATTACAGTAGATGGGGTAGAGAGAGAAGATGGGAGGGGAGGGGAGGGGGGATAGTAGAGGATAGGAAAGGTAGCAGAATACAACAGTTACTATTATGGTATTATGTAAAAATGTGGATGTGTAACCAATGTGATTCTGAAATCTTTGTAATGTTTTGAATAAAAAAAAAATAAAAAATAAAAAAAAATAAAAAAAAAATAAAAATTAATATTTTGGTTAATTTGGAGAAAGCCACAAGAGTGACCACTCTTCTCTCTCTAATTATCATAACTAGCTGAATAAACTACAAAATCAAAGTTCAAAAAAAAAAAAAAAAATCCCCCCCCCAAAAATGTCCAGGACCAGATGAATTCTCAGCTGAGTTGTACCCAATCTTTAAAGAGTACCTAATGCCAATCTTCTTCAAAAGATTCCATGAAATACAAAGGGAGGGGACAAATTCATTCTGTGAAGCCAGTAGTACCCTGACACCAAAACCAGATAAAGATCTGTCAAGGAAAGAAAACTAAAGACCAACACCCTTCATGAATATAGATGAAAAAATCTTTAATATTGGAAACTCAAAATCAAAAATACATTCAGAAGGTTGTATATCATGATCAAGTTTTTCCTCGAAAGGACTTAAAGTTGATTCAAATTACACAAATTAGTGAAATGTAATTTACTACATAAATAGAATTAAGGACAAAAATTACCCAATCATCTTGATTGATGCAGAAAAAACCTTTGACAAAACCTAGATCTTGTACCTACAATAAATTCAGAAGAAACTAGGGATAGAAAGAATCTACTTCAACATTACACAAAATATATATGTCAAACCCATTGCCAGCATCATACTGAATGGAGCCAAAATGAAGGAATTCCCTCTGAAATCAGGAAGCAAACAAGGATGGTCAAAGAATGACTAAAAATTCTGCAGCATATCAAAGGACACCTGAGTCTTCAATTAGGAGACCCAGCATGTGCTGAGAAGATAAATAGAAATAAATACTATAGCCAATTGTATTTTAGTAAAAGCATAAAACTAAGATAAGGTAAATATCTGAGAAACCTCTTATGAGGTAAAAGCAGGTTATGCAAAACAACATTATTCATATAAACAATACACTTAGAAGGCTGTGATTTGAGGTTCGTATACTCCAAATATGTTCTGCCACTTCCACGCTGTGTAAATTCATGCTCATTGTTCCTTCTCTCTCAGTGTCTCAGTTCCCTCCTCTAAGTGCTTTGCACATATTTGCCCTCTTCATCCTCAAGACTGTGTTTGCCACACACAATACGATAACTATAAGAGGTTGCTATTATTGCCATTAGCTGTCACAAACTAACATTTTGGCTGTATATTATGATGGATGTCTCAAGGTCATAATGGAGCTAAAAAAATTTTCTCTCCTAGTAACATTAGAGTTGTCATGAAATTGTAGTGCAATACATTACCCATGTGTTTATAGTAATGCTAGACTAGACACATGTACTGTATTACCAGTCATATATAAGTATAGCACACATCCAATTATATGCAGCACGTAATACTTGACAATAAATGTTACTGACTTATGTATGTAAAATATACTTTTTATTATTATTTTGGAGCATAATATTACTACTTATTAAAAGAGTTTACTGTGAAGCAGCGTGCATGTTATGCTAGTAACAGCCTCATAGGTCTCATGTTTATCATATTTACTGATTTTATCACAAGGTCACTTCAGGAGACTGGCCTATATCATCTAGGTTTGTCTCAGCACACTCCAGTGTTTTTTAAACGTTGAAAATAACCTGGAGTATTTCTCAGACTGTATCCCTGTCATTAATTCTTAAAATCATTTAGTTGTTTAGGGTTTCAGAAGACAACTTAGTATCTTTATCAATTATGAGGGAAATGAACATGAACTTAGACTATTAAAAAAAAGAGTCTGGGCAATAAAGAATTTTAAAATTGTAGACATTTTTTTCTGATCAGAGCCTTCATGATAGTAGCAATAAATACTTCATGAAGAAGATAAGTGTTCCAAGAAAAAAGGAGCAGATGTAAGAAGAAAAATTAGTCTGAAACTTAATGGGATATGATTTAAAGAAAAACATATTTATCATAATAAATAAAATAATTTTACGATGGGCTAAACTGAATTCTCTTTTGCATTTGTGTCCACATGATTGTTTCTGTAGAATTAAGTTACCATCTGTTCCTAGATTATCAATATTCTCAATAGATTGTAGGAAAGAGAGAGATAAGGGGGTAAAATGTGAGAATGATTGCCAAGAACTTTCATCAATAAAGGCTACTTAACATCTGAATTTAGGAGCGACATATTTATAAAAGATAATCATGGTTTTCATAATCACAAAGCCAGGAAAAAATAATAAAATTCACCTTTCCCTAGATAACCTTTTTAAATGCATATTGTATGATCTTTAGAAATACTTCATCTCTATTGAAATAAAATAAAATGCGAGAATTATAACTGCTTGAGGAAATGGAACCTAGAGTAGATCCAACAAGCACTATTAATCTTTTTGCTTAGGTACAGAATTTCCATACATTGGCTAGGAAGTGCTAAAACCAAAAGACCATACAGTGTTTCCTAATTATTCTTTAGAATTGGAAATAACCCTTCATAGATTTCCAAAGGAATTTTCTTTTTTGCACTTTTAACAGTGTTATGTTTTGAAATCTGTATTCAGATTTGAGATTCTAACACCATCAGTGTGTTTAATATTCCATTCAAAACACAGCCCCAAAGCTGATAGCACTGATACTTGAGCAAAAATGGATAAAACTATATTCATTTTTTAAAATGTGATATGAATAAGTTTTTGAAATGAGATTATTATTTGAGTTTATGAGATGTTACTTGTTGGTTATATATAAATGTATATATGTGTTATATAAGAAAAAGAATATATAAAATATATATATATATATAAATATGTATTATGCAAATATATAATATATATCCCTGTCATTAAATCTTAAAATTATATATGTAATTTATAATATATTTGCATAATATATATTTACACATTTATTATATATATTTGAATAGTAGTTTTCTCCCCTTTTCTTCCTTCCTGAATTCTTCCCACCCTCCTACACTCCTTTCTTTCCTCCCTCCTTTTTCCCCTCCTTCCTTTCCCTGCTTGTCTCTAATTTTTCCTCTTGTTTTTTTTTTAAATTTTGATGTTTTAAAATTTAATGCCAATTCCTGTATATCAGCAACAAATCCTCTGAAATGGAAATGAGGACAACCACCCAATTCACAATATCCTCAAAGAAAATAAAATACTTGGGAATCAACCTAACAAAAGAGGTGAAAGACTTATACAATGAAAACTACAGAACCCTAAAGAGAGAAATAGAAGAAGATCTTAGAAGATGGAAAAATATACCCTGTTCATGGATAGGTAGAAATAACATCATCAAAATGGCGATATTACCAAAAGTTCTCTATAGGTTTAATGCAATGCCAATCAAAATCCCAACGGCATTTCTTGTAGAAATAGAGAAAGCAATCATGAAATTCATATGGAAAAATAAAAGACCCAGAATAGCAAAAACAATTCTAAGCAGGAAATGTGAATCAGGCGGTATAGCTATACCAGACTTCAAACTATACTACAGAGCAATAGTAACAAAAACAGCATGGTACTGGTACCAAAACAGGCAGGTGGACCAATGGTACAGAATAGAGGACACAGAAACCAATCCACAAAACTACAACTATCTTATATTTGATAAAGGGGCTAAAAGCATGCAATGGAAGAAGGATAGCATCTTCAACAAATGGTGTTGGGAAAACTGGAAATCCATATGCAACAAAATGAAACTGAATCCCTTTCTCTCGCCATGCACAAAAGTTAACTCAAAGTGGATCAAGGAACTTGATATCAAATCAGAGACATGGCGTCTGATAGAAGAAAAAGTTGGCTATGATCTACATACTGTGGGGTCGGGCTCCAAATTCCTCAATAGGACACCCATAGTACAACAGTTAATAACTAGAATCAACAAATGGGACTTACTCAAACTAAAAAGTTTTTTCTCAGCAAAAGAAACAATAAGAGAGGTAAATAGGGAGCCTACGTCCTGGGAACAAATCTTTACTCCTCACACTTCAGACAGAGCCCTAATATCCAGAATATACAAAGAACTAAAAAAATTAGACAATGAGATAACGAATAACCCAATCAACAAATGGGCCAAGGACCTGAACAGAAATTTCTCAGAGGAGGACATACAATCAATCAACAAGTATATGAAAAAATGCTCACCATCTCTAGCAGTCAGAGAAATGCCAATCAAAACCACCCTAAGATACCATCTCACTCCAGTAAGATTGGCAGCCATTAGGAAGTCAAACAGCAACAAGTGCTGGCGAGGATGTGGGGAAAAGGGTACTCTTGTACATTGCTGGTGGGACTGCAAATTGGTGCGGCCAATTTGGAAAGCAGTATGGAGATTTCTTGGAAAGCTCGGAATGGAACCACCATTTGATCCAGCTATTCCACTACTCGGTCTATTCCCTAAAGACCTAAAAAGAGCACACTATAGGGACACTGCTACATCCATGTTCATAGCAGCACAATTCACAATAGCAAGACTGTGGAACCAACCTAGATGCCCTTCAATAGACGAATGGATAAAAAAAATGTGGCATTTATACACAATGGAGTATTACTCTGCATTAAGAAATGACAAAATCATAGAATTTGGAGGGAAATGGATGGCATTAGAGCAGATTATGCTAAGTGAAGCTAGCCAATCCCTTAAAAACAAATGCCAAATGTCTTCTTTGATATAAGGAGAGAAACTAAGAACAGAGTAGGGAAGAAGAGCATGAGAAGAAGATTAACATTAAACAGGGATGAGAGGTGGGAGGGAAAGGGAGAGAGAAGGGAAATTGCATGTAAATGGAAGGAGACCCTCAGGGGTATACAAAATTACATACAAGAGGAAGTGAGGGGAAAGGAGGGAAAATATAAGGGGGAGAAATGAATTACAGTAGAGGGGGTAGAGAGAGAAGAGGGGAGGGGAGGGGGGAGGGGGGATAGTAGAGGATAGGAAAGGCAGCAGAATACAACAGACTCCAGAATGGCAATATGTAAATCAATGGTTGTGCAACTGAAGTGATTCTGCAATCTGTATATGGGGTAAAAATGGGAGTTCATATCCCACTTGAATCAAAGTGTGAAATATGATATATCAAGAACTATGTAATGTTTTGAACAACCTACAATAAAAATTAATTAAAAAAAATTAATGCCAAAACACCAAAAGCTGTGTGTCCCATGATATTAAATGAGGACAATGATCTGCTTCCTCCCTGGGTCTTCTGCTGCTCCTCTTGCCTTGTCTTACTCTGCTCCAGATATATGGGATTTTAGACCAGAGATTTTGCACTGTTTTTTTAATTTCTTTTGGGAACTCACAGCCCCTAGATTTTTCTACATTTAATTTCTACACCACTTTCAAATTATTTGTTATGATGTTGTTTCGTCAGTGACATTTACTGACTTCTGATATGAAGTGAACATTTCTCTCCCTGCCATTTATCCCCCTCTTCAGTGTACTCTGCATTTTTCCTTGTAGCATTTATTCAACCCTTAGAATATATCATGATGTTTAATTTTATATTGCTTTTCATTTGATACTCATCTTTATGGCCTCCAAGAAAAGACTCTCTTTGTCTAGCTCTCTCTCTCTCATTATATGTATATATATATATAAAAATATATGTATGTATAATGCACATTATAATATGTATTATAATATAAAATATTGGAGAGAGTTTTTTTAATCTATTTTGTTCATTACTATAATCCAAATGTCTAGAAAAGTGCCTTGTACATAGGAACTAACCACTAAATAAAATTAGATAATTTGTTCTAGTTTTGCAAAAGAAGAAAGAAAGAAAAGCTAAAAAGAGAAAAAAAGTATAGCTCCACTCAGAAGATGTCCCAGTTGACTTTATATAAGGAACAGCGGGTAAAATATGCCTAAGAAGGCAAGGTAACAACAGGATACCTGGAGATGCATTATTCATGTTTGGAGGCAGTGGTTAAGGCATGAAGTACCTCTAATCATGAATGAAATTTTTTTCACTGTGATTATTCTAGTTTTATTCTACATTTTTATATTAGGTATTTTGAAAGTGACTCAATGTATTATTTAGACCAAAGATTGTCAAACTATTGTCTATGGACCAAACTCTGTCCACTGCATGATTTTGTATTCTCTGTGAGCTAAAAATAGTTTTGAAATATCGATCATTCCAAAACAACTTTTTTTT
Source organism: Callospermophilus lateralis (assembly GCF_048772815.1). Classification (NCBI taxonomy): domain Eukaryota; kingdom Metazoa; phylum Chordata; class Mammalia; order Rodentia; family Sciuridae; genus Callospermophilus; species Callospermophilus lateralis. Next base: position 62,099,382 of record NC_135310.1, on the reverse strand, counting down.
TTTTTTTTGGTGTGGGAGACAGGGGATTGAAACCAGGGGCACTTAACCTCTGAGCCTCATCCCCAGCCTGTTTTAGTATTCTATTTAGAGACAGGGTCTCACTGAATTACTTAGTGCCTCACTGTTGCTGAGGCTGGCTTTGAACTCATGATCCTCCTGCTTCAGCTTCCGGAACCACTGGGATTAGAAGGTGTGCGCCACCATGTCCAGCCCCAAACAATTTTAGAAATGCTTTGTAGCATGTTAATATTATTTAAATTTAGTTTATTTCCACAGATAAAGTTTTATTGGAACCTAACCAGGCTTGATTTCTGTTTTATGCTACAGGACATAGTTGAGTAGCTATAAAAGAATCATGTGGCCCTCAAGCCTACAATATTTATTAACTCTCTTGGCTGAAAATAAAAGTTCCCTGAACCCTGATTTAGAACATAAGTTCCAAAATCTAGAAGCATTAAGTATAGAAGAGATTATCACTGACTAGAAACAGCAGGAATAATACATAGAAAATGTGGATTAGGAAACTTGAACCCTCTGTGTGACATTGTCTATGGAGTCATAGATGGAACTCAATGGATGATTTACTGTTGTGAAAGAGACAAATGGATTTGGCTGGGTTTTTGAAAAACTGAATTGGAAATAACCTGTGACTTTTTTTTATCCATTCCCTTTAGATATACAAAACAGTATAGTGTATTTTAGCATATTATGCATACATAAAATATAGCTTATTTTAAGTAGGATCCCATTCTTACAGTTGTACAAGATGGAGAGTTTCACTAATTGTATATTCACATATGGACAAATGTTGGTCATACAATTTACTCTACTTTCTTTCCTAATCCCATTCCCCCTTCCTTTCACTCCCTTTCTCTAATCCAATGAACTCCCATTTTAGCCTCCGCCACTTGTTTTATGTCAGCATCCACGTATCAGAGAGAACACTACGCCTTTGTTTTTTTAAGATTGGCTTATTTAATTTAGCATCATAGTCTCCAGTTCCATCCATTTACTGGCAAGTGCCGTAATTTATTATTCTTTATGGCTGAATAATATTCCACTGTATATATGTAGCATATTTTCTTAATCTGTTCAGTTCATCTGTTGAAGGGCACCTTGGTTGGTTATATATCTTAGCTACGGTGAATTGAAGTGCTATAAATATTGATGTGCTGCATCACCGTAGTATATCAATATTAAGTTCTTTGTGTATATACCAAGGAATGGGATGCTATGGTTCAGGTCAATTAGTTACTCAGATACCTTGTCGTTAGGCAGGGCGGGGGGTGGGGTGCAGGGAGAGACACAGAATCAACACACAGACTTTGTGAGCTGGTGAGAGAACTGGTTGGAGACCCACGTCAGGTTATTGTCCAGTAGCTCAGTTTATTTTTGGAATGCATACAATTGTTATACGCTTCAAGTGGGGTATGCCCATCAATCATACACAAGCAAGATAGTATCCATAAGCCAATCATCTTATGCCTAATGTAACCATACTATGAGGATGCCCTAAATATTGCTATCATCAGGAAGGGTCTCTGTCCCTAGGGGAGGAGGTTTCTAAGTTAGAAGTTCCATGCCTGAAGCTCCTGGCTATCAGTTTCCTGGTCTGGCACCTTGGCAACACTAACCACAAGTGCTAAGGATGTGATTTCACTAAAGCTCGTTAGAGCAGAGTATCCCATCCTGCAGGGACTCCTATCAGGCCTGAACAAGTGTAGATTCTTCAAGCACTCCGAGCTGCTAATAGCTGCTTAGCTGCTAGCTGTAAACTCAAAATTATTCCAACAGTAGGATAACTGGGTCAAATGGTGGTTCCATTACAAGTTTTCTGAGGAATCTCCATACTGCTTTCCAGAGTGGTTGCACTAATTTAGAGTCTCACCAGCAATGTATGAATGAAGTTTTCCCCGACATCCTTACCAACATTTATTGTTACTTGTACTCTTGATAATTTCCATTCTGAATGAAGTGAGATAAAATATCAGTGTAGTTTTAATTTGAATTTCTCTAATTGCTGGAGAAGTTGAACATTTTAAAATATATTTGTTGGCCATTCATATTTTTTTCTTCTGTGAAGTGTCTGTTGAATTCTTTTGCCCATTTATTTATTGTGTCATTTGTGTGTGTGTGTGTGTGTATGTTAAGTTTTTTGAGTTCTTTATATATCTTATATATCTTGCAGATTTATGTTCTATCTGAGGTGCAGGTGGAATGTTTTTTCTCCCATTCTGTAGACTTTCTCTTCATCTTCTTGATTGTTTTCTTTACTGTGAAGAAGCTTTTTAGTTTGATACCATCCCATTTTTGCTTTTTGATTTTACTTTTTGCACTTTAGGAGCCTTGTTGAGGAAGTCAGTTCCTAAGCTGACATGATATAAAGTTGGGTCTACTTGTTTTTCTAAGAGACACAAAGTCTCTAGTCGAACCTAAGGGTCCTTGATCCACTCTTAGTTGAGTTTTGTGCAGGGTGAGAGATAGGGATTACATTTCATTCTACTACATATGGAATTCCAGGTTTCCTAGCACCATTTTTGAAAAGGCTCTCTTGTCTCCAATGTATATTTATGGCACCTTTGTCTTGTACAAGATAACTGTATTTATGTGAGTTTGTCTGTGTCTTCTATCCTGTCCCCTTGGTCTGCATGTCTGTTTTTGTGACAATACCATGCCATTTTTGTTGCAAAAAAAATCTAGAAATCACACATGAATTCAGCAAAGTTGCAGGATATAAAATTAACACCCATAAATCAATTGTATTCCTATATAACAATGATGAACTAGCTGAAAGAGAAATTAGGAAAACTGTCTCATTTACAGTAGCCTCAAAAATAAATAAATAAATAAAACTTTTGTGAATCAATCTAGCAACAGAAGTGAAAGACCTCTACAATAAAAACTTCAGAATGCTAAAAAAATATATATATTGAAGAAGACCTTAGAGGATAAAAAAAATCTCCCATGTTCTTGTTTAGACAGAAGTAATATAATCAACATGGCCATACTACCAAAAGTGCTATACATATTTAATCAATTACTGTTAAAATCCCAATAATGTTCTTCATAGACATAGAAAAAGAAGTCATGAAATTCATTTGGAAAAACAAGGGACCCAGAATAGACAGAGCAAATCTTTAGAGAGAAAAGTAAAGTAGGAGGCATCACAATACCTGACCTTAAAGTATACCACAGGAGTGTAGTAACCTGGGACATTTTGAGATTCCACATTTGTTTTTATAAAATCAAACAAGTATGCTGGGAATACAGAATATGGTGGTCATCAATGAGTCACAGATTAATACCAATCTTGCACCAGCTTTACCATAAGCTATCTCTGTGACAGAACAGAAACCAGATAAAAACCTAAAATATAAAATTCCATGACATAATATCGGTCTGTTTCCCAATGTCAGCGAAAGAGAATGGCTGATATATACAAAGAATGATAGAAGAAAAATATCAATTACTGAAAAGTGGAAAACAGTGGCATAAGAAAACATTTGAAAATGTTCAAGTTTCCAGTTCTAGATGCAGTAGAAGCCTGCATATGTTTCTGGATATATGTTTCAAAGACTTCTCTGAGATCTTTATTTCAAATGTGTCTGATTATGGCAACAGAGGAAGTTACCTAAACAATTTTAGAAACCAGAAAATTGATTATATACTGTGTAGCTTAAGGCAAAATAACTATACACAATTAGTGTACTCTAGTTGGTAAATTTGTTTTCAATAGGGCTTTAGATTAAGAATTCTGAAACTCTTTTATGGGTGTACTAAAATTGAAAAATAAATAAATATAGATATAGATATATTGTAGATAATGAAAGAAAGATATTTGACTATCAAATAAAGGAGCTAAAATAACAGTAAGATTCCCAAAGTACTTAAAATCAGCATATTACAGTGACACAGCCACATCAATGCTTCCAGCAGCTCAACTCATCATAGCTAAACTGTGGAACCAAACTAGGAGTCCTTCAACAGGTACATGGATAAAGAAAATATGGTATATATACACAATGGAATATTATTCAGCCTTAAAGAAGAATGAAATGATGGCATTTGCTGGTAAATAGATGGAGCTGGAAAATATCATGCTAAGAGAAATAAGCCAACTCCAGAAAACAAAGGCTGAGTGTATTCTCTGATATGTTCATTCACAAAAAGGGTAGAGGGCTAGGGAAGAATAAAGGTACTTTGGATTAGACAAAGGGAAGTGAAGGGAGAGGATGCTCAGTATGGTTCTACATCATGTACAACCAGAAGAAGAAGTTACACTCCAATTATGTATGATGTGTCAAGGTGCATTCTACTATCATGTGTAATGAATTACAACAAATAAAAAAATATGCATTGTGCTCCAAATGAAAAACAAACAAACCAATTATGCGTGCATATAATATACCAAACAATAAAACAAACCACTAAATATATACACAAATATTTTTCTACAGAATTGTTTCAAATAATAATGGTAGGAGGAAAGCAAAAAAAAAAAAAAAAAAAAAAAAGGAAAATCAGCATTTCATCTATAGATGCAGAAATTAGTGGAGAAAAGTTTAAGCAGAAACAGGATGTTTGCATAGTTTCAATGTATCTGCTATAAAATATTTAATAATAGTAAAGTTCTAAGGTAACTTTAGAGTGAGGATCTTTGTAAGCACCACATGTCTCAGGTGGTCAACGTTATCACCATTAGCAAGACATATGGACACCATGTACCTCTGGATCCAATGAAGAGAAGGAGGAATAACACCGAGATGTCTTCCTAAATAATGTTTAATTTCCATACAATAAAAAAGAAAACATCAGACAAATCTAAATTAAGGGACACTGTAAAAAGTAACTGGCTTGTAATTCCAAAAGTGTCAGTTTTGTAAAAGAAGAAAAACTGAAGTCTTAAAGTAAAAAGTACCACCAACACAGTGAGATCCTGCACTGCATCCTGGAACACAGAAAGGATGATAGTAGAAAAACGTTAATGAACTTCAATTAAGCTTTTTGTTTTGGTCAATCCTATAGTTTCCTAGTTTTGATAATGATAGTATGGTTATGTGGGTTTTTAACATAAGAAAACTGGTTGAAATATATATAGCATCTCTCTGTACTATTTTTGAAATTCTTATGTGAATCTAAAATTATCTCAGCATAGAAACTTTTAAAAAATGCTTCCTTTTGCTTGTTCCCCTTTACCCAAAATGGTCCTAATAATACTGAGGGGTTGTGAGTTATACCATGGTTTCTTATTGAGTCGGCAGAGAAAAGAAAAACTAGCTCAGAGAGCACATAAGCTACTTCCTAAGCTTTCTGACACTTTCTATTCCCTTCAGGAGCAGCCAAAGCCTGAAGAAACAAATGAGCAGAAGGAGAGAGTCAGAGAGGCTTATCTTCTTTTCATGCCCAGAAGGAAGACGAAGGACAGCTTTTAGAAGCTCTTAGAAACCAGAAGAAGGAAAAGCTGAATATTATGTATTATTCCCACACTTTATGTCTTTTAAATAATAATGTTTTTAATGCCAAAGGAATATTCTTCAAACAATAAAATCTAGGCATTGTATTAAATAGTGAGACAAGTTCAGCATATGTATTATTTTACTCTTTTTCCTCATGAACCTTTAAATAGAATAAAAGCAAATGCCAGCCTATTCCCTCTGTACAAAGAGATGAATGGGATAACATTGCTTGCAATATTAATTAATGAAAGCTTTATTTCCAAAGAGTAGATAGACTATTATTTTTAGATAATCTCATTAGCACCTAGAGGAAATATTTTTAAATTACATGTGTAGTTTGGACTAAAAATTATTCATTGTTTCTTCATTATTTTCAAAATGAAGTCAGAAATAATTATAGTGCATACACAGGAGAAAATTTATGTATTTTCATTCTAACCTATCACTATCATTAGCAGAAAGTTTAAACAAAAATAAAAGATTTTTAAAAATTTATAAAATAAAATAATAAAATATTTTTAAAATAAAACTTTCGAAAAAAATTATTAAGTTACAAAGTAATTGATTGAGGGCAAACCTCCACCTAAATCACTGGTGTTGTCTTGCTATTTGAAGTGAAGGACTCTGTCTTTTAAGTGCTAGAGCAAGGATAGAGATCTCAGAAGCGTGCAGTGGTGAGGAGGAAAAAAATGAATGAATTTGACAGTGATGGGCACTGTAGCAGATAGGAGAGCCCTTTCTTCTGTAAAATGGCAACCATTAATAAATCAGAGTTAATTTTTGCCTTGCAGAAAGGTAAACACAAAATTTACAGATTCTTTAAGAGACAGGAAATATTTCAATGTGTAGTGTCTCTAGCCTGTGACTTCTTTCCCACAGGATTGTTAGTGCTCTGTGGAAAGCAGTCCCGTCTTTTTCCCAAGGGCAGAATAGGCAGCAGGGACATGGAGATAAGAGCAGAAGAGGGTGCTGTCTGTATCTAGTGACACACTATTATAAATGGAAATTAATTTTAAAATGTCCTTGTTCAAGTACAAATGGGTAACAAAGGCTTAAAAAAGGTTGTGTTTTCTATTGGACACATAAAGGATAATTTATACATTGAGGTATATGCTCATCTATATGTGGAGACTAAGATACCCAATTTTTGCTCACATTTTCCAGAGTTCAAAAAAAGGAATTCCAGGGCTTTGGGAATACTAAAATACTATGCATTTCTATATATCTGAATTAATATCTATTACATATATTTATGAGTAGTTTTAGGAAACATTTCTGTATCTTTGGGCACCCATGTAGCTGTGTGTGTGTGTGTGTGTGTGTGTGTGTGTGTATGTGTGTGTGTTTGCATTCTCACATTTCAGAATTGACATTCAAGTGTGTTAGTGTGATCATCAGACTGATTTACCCTGGGCAAATGTGAATAGTAGCCTAGAGTTGAGCTAAAGCAGATGTTTGCAAAGCCTTTGCTCACATTTCCCATTTTGGTACTCCAGTCTGTTCTTTATGCTATGATTAAGTCTCAGCACTCTATAATCATGCCTCATCAATTCATGCTGGTTCAGTGTATCCTTGGTGTTTTTTTTTTCCCCTGAAATCTGACTGGTCTTTGCTCTAGTCCAGCCAGATTTGATAACCTGTTGAGTTAGATTCGATTCTTCTTACATGTCCCTCAAAGAGCATTTCTCATTTCATTGTATTTAGATAAGTTTATACGTGCACATATAATTGAATTATTTTGTTTGAAATAGAATTTTATGCTATTGAGAGTCAAAATTTGATATGTGTAATTAGTGAAGATCTCACTGATTTGCCTTTGACAGGTAATAAGTATACCTGATTTTATTTTTTTCTCTGACACTAGTTAATTTTAAGAACTTCAAAAAATCAACATACTTAGTCTTAGTTTCTTTAGCTGTAGGGAAATAAGAAATCATGCTAAAAGGATATTTCTACCTTTAAAGATTGTATAGCACTGATGCCCAACTTGAGAATGTATTAAAATCATCCTTCAGTGCATACAGATTATTGGGCTATAATTACAGAGATTTTAACACAGTAGTTCAGAGGTAAAGATCATTAATTTGCATTTCTAACTACCATTCATGAGATGTTGATAATTTTCCAGGCCACACTTCTTACAGCATCACTCTATTAAATATTAGCCATAAGTATCATGCTGTTATTTTTTATTTTATATTTACTGAGTACCATTTCCTGATGCTATATGACTTTAATAATTTATAACATTTAATGGATTGGGCATTTAAGACATAATAGTACAGCAGTAAGAATAACATAGTAGAGTCAAAATTGCATCTTAAAAAAGAGACTGCTTTTATTTGTATTTAAAATAAACTTGAGTAATAGCTAAGAAAGGTCTTTCAGAAAGTAACAGGAAAATAAATAAAATGATAGAGTCACAAAACATGGGATTTTAGAAACCAAATATACCATCTACTTCAAGAATATTTTATATGCAGTTATATATGTAACACATAATTATATATATATATATATATATATATATATATATATATATTTAACTTCTTAAGCTTGTATTTTGATTTTCTATCAGTGTATAACAACTACCTGATAAATAAGTTCCTTAAAATAACAGTCATTTACTTGTCATGATTATAGAGTCACAGCAGATTTTGGCAGAGATGGCCCATCTGCACCCCAGGTGTCACTAAAATGAGTGGTAGTTGGAACTGAGAGCTGACTGGGGAGCTCAGCTGAAGCTGTCACCTAGTGGTCTTGGTTCTCCCTGGTATACACCTCTCCATGCCAAGAATGAATATTTTCATGGGGATGAAAGCAGAATCAAGGAATCTCTTTAAACCTGGACTATGGGTTTGAAATTTGATCATCAGTACAGCAAAGAGACAGAGAGGTACAGGACTGAATCACACAGATCAGAATATATAGAAATTTATAACCATAAGTTACCCTAAATACCCAGGTTTCATCCCAAACCTGAAAATAGGTGATTTTCAACAGTATAGTATTACAAACATACCTGATTTATAATTAGCTTATTTTGAAATCATAGTGAACACAGTTTTGAGAAAATGCAGCTAGAGTAAAGAAGGCGGATTCTAAGCTATGGTGATTTTTTAGATTCCAGAGTATGAGAACTAAACTATGAGAACAGATGCAGTAGAGGAAGTGACAAGATAGAGGCAAAGATTTAGAAATTGTAGGCAGAGGTGGGAGATGAAGGGTATTGTTTTAGGAAAACTCTATGGAAAGCATTCTGAAAAGCCCTGGTTGTGAAGGAGGAGAGGAAAACTGTAGGAAGATGATTCATTTAATTTTGGACATTTGGATTTAAAGGTAGATGAGAAATCATAGAGATTTGGGTGTTATTTTGAATTACCACTGAATTCCTAATTCCTGCTTTATAGGCAGATGGCTCAGAAAGAAAATATAACCACACAAAATAGCCTATTATATGTGCCTCGTTAATGAAGATATTTTTAAACAAAGAAAACCCCATAAATGATGTAGTTAGATTTCTAAAAGAAAGAGAATAATTAAATACATTTGGCTACTAAGATTAAGAGTGGGTATAGTACTTTATGTATTTAAACATAGATTGCTAATTTGCAATTCTTGATTTTGCACTAATCTGTCTCAGGAAATGAGTGTATATTCTTGTTGAGTCTTCTATATTAAAGGTTTTGTGGAGATTAGTACCTATGGCTGAGTTTGTTTGGTTTTGATTCACTTGTACATCTTAAATGAAAGTGATATCAAAATTCCTTCTCCACTACGCTCTTACAATAACTATAAGTAATTTTCTGCTTCTTTTTCTCAAAGATGACAAAGAATGCTGTTGAACCTTTTTTTTTTTTTCTAATTCATCCACAGGCATCCCATTTACAGTGTTGAGTTTTGTCAGGGAAGAAATATCACATAAATCTGCCATATATATGTATACATTTTGTATCAGGGATTAATCCCAGGGGCACTTAGCCACTGAGCTACATTCTCAGCCTTTTATTTATGTTTTATTTAGGGCCTCACTGAGTTGATGAGGCCGACTTTAAACTTGTAATCCTCCTGTTTCAGCCTCCAGAGCCCCTGGAATTATAGTCATGCACTACGGTGCCAGGCTCTGGCACATATTAAAATGAGTTGAATTCTGTTGTCTTAAATTTCTCATCAACAGTAATATAACATGTACACTGTAGAATTCCTCTCTCTCATGTCTCTTTTATACTTCAAACATTCCAACCTAGAATTTAGTCATTTTCATCTTAAAATAATTTATATGTTTCACAGGGCACAGAGGTATGCTGATACCCCAGCTGCTGCTCAGCCTCAGTTGGAAGAGCTACCACCCATCAGCCCAAGCAACATCCTAAACTCAATCTGCCTCTGTAACTGGCCCAAACCACTGTTGTAAACTTCCTAAACTTGATAATCAGTGTTTTGCTCCTGCCCTCCTTTTCCCAATCCACACTGATAGCCCCAACTGCTTCCCTGATCAGTTGGAGCAATCACCATACTTTACCCAAGGTATATAACCAGTCCAAGCCATATCTGTAATCAATCTGAGGTATTTCATTGATCACAGCACCCTGGGCCTGAGTATGCGTTCCTTGGTACCTGACTTCCACTGCCCTGGACTTTCCATGGTCACCTGAGCCACTACAGGACCTGAGGATGCACTGATGCTGAGGAAACATCCACTGTGCTCTGCATTTTTGAGCTACCACATCCAGTGTTAGAGTGGGAACATAAAAGAACCCCATTCATTCTGCTGTATGTGCTCTATATGACTGTATGTGCTCTATACACATACAGCAGTACTATATGTGGCAGTATATTGTACCCCATCCAATGTGACTCCTCAAGACAGAAGGGCTCTCTGACCCTGCTGAACACATGAATTACCAATGAAGATTCTGAATGAAGACTGTATTATGGCACCCAACTACAAATAAAACTAACATAGCCTACCAAATTGAGACCTTAAGATCATCTTTAGGAGAGAGACAATTACCATGAAATGTACTATGGAGAGCAGTGTTTTGAATCATTATCTTTCTCTCTCTTGACTGCAATGCACTGGGAACTTCCTGGGCAAAGGTGCAGGTCAAGAGGTCCAGTTGCTGTGGTGATGTCAGCCAAGGGAACTCTGTGCAAAGCCTTATAGTTATCAGTTGGGACCTTAAGCTCAGGCACCAGCTCCCAGAGGTAGAAAATCCTGAGCATAACAAGATAACTCTAATGTCTTGCCAGTCCCTGCATCCTTCAGATTACCTACTTTGCTGAAACTTTCTCACAAATAACCTTTTGATGAAACCTATATAATAAACATGCTGAGCTAGCTCTGAGTCAGTCAAATTCTGATGAAGTTTAGCAATTAACATTTAAATAAATAAAGTGTTATACACACTCTTATTCTTAGTAGCCAAATGTATTTAATTATTCTCTTGAGTGCCCACTTAGTTCCAGCTTTTTTTCTCTCTCTGTGTCTGTTTGTCTTTTCTTCATTCCACCATCATCCTTTCATTTAATTTGTTTCCCTGAATTAAAATCCATGACTGAGAGGAAAGATGAGAAGGATATGGCAAGGTACCTTATAAAAGTGTATGCACACTGATCCACTATGTATGAAAATCTTAAAGTGAAGTCAAAATAAATATTTTAAAAAAGGAGGAAATGACATCTTGGAAAATATACAATAATTGTGTAGCAACAATCTCAAACAAAAGACCTTAAAAGAATAATTATAAGTAAAGCAAAAAGTTCAATAGAATACAAAAAGGACAGACAATTCAATGAAATAGAGTAAAAATCGCAATATGAATAAGAAATTCATCAAAGAGATAGACATTTTGAAGAAAAACAGCAGAAATCTTGGAAATGAAGAACTCAGTCAAATAAAAGTTCTTTTGAAAACATAAACAACAAATGAGACTACTTGGAAGGAGGAATATCCAAGCAGTAAGATAAGGCTAGGTCTTTTGTGATATCCAGGTCAAATAAATAAATAGAATAAAAAGGAAGGAAGCCAGCCTTCAAGATATTTGAGACACTGTTAAATAAAGAAATGTCTGCATTTTGAGAGGGCGTGAAGGTGAGGAAAAAGGAAATGGCATAGAAAATCTATTAAATGTAATATTTGATGAAAACTCTGTTAATCTTGGTCCAAGATATGGACATCCAGGGATAGGAAGTCTATAGGACTTCATACAGACATTACAAGAAACAATGTTCACCATTCCATATTTTAGGCAAATGTTCAAAACTTCAAGACAAAGAAAGAATCCAAAAACTGTAATAGAATATTGTTATGCCACTTTTAAGGGTATGCATAGTCGACTTATAACATGTTACTCATCAGAAACCACATTGGCCAAGAGGGAAAGGAATGAAACAATCCAAGCACTGAAATAAAATACTTGCCAAGCAAGAATACTATATTTAGAAAAGCTATCCTTTAGAAATAAAAAGGTTTCAATATAAGCAAAAGTAAGGAAATTTTTGGCCAACAGAGCAGACTGAAAAAAAAAGATTGTTAAGGTAATCTTACATCCAGAAGTAAGAGACAGATAACTATCATCATAAAAATACATAAGAGCATAAATTCCACTAGAAAAGCATGTACACAAAAGAGAAATATTAATGAATCAGGCATTTCCTACAGAATAAACTACCAAATTGTAATGGGGAAGAAGAGAGGAAGAACAAAGAATATTCAAATCAGTTAGAAGATAGTTAACAAAATGACCAGAGTAAATACTGATATATCAAAAATGGCCTTGAATATGAATTATTATGCATTCTGCTGTCATGTATAATAAGTTAAAATTTTTAAAAAAAGAATGAAAATTTTTCTCTAAAAAAATGGCTTAGAATGCAAATGAACTAAATTTTCCTAAACTATACAGTTTGGTTTATTGAATTAAAAAAAAGAAAAAAGACTCAACTATATGCGACTCACAAATTTTTTATTAGAAAAGACACAGCTGGAAAGCAATAGGATAGAAAAGGCTATTCAGTATACGTGGAAATCAACAATAAACAGGAGTAAAATAATTTAGATAATATAGACTTTAAATAAAAATTTGGAATAGGGACAAGGTCATTATGTAATGATTAAAAGATAAAATTCAACAAGAAACACATTGTAAATGTATTTGTATTTAATTTGTAGTTAATGCGAAGAAACAAAATTTTAAAGCAAACACTATTAGGTCTAAAGAGAGAGATAAACTCCAATAGGATAGTACTGGGGGAGTTTAACAATCCATTTTCACCAATGGATATACCACCCAGACAAAAACATTCACAAAGGAACATCAGCATTAACTTTTCACACACATCAAATGGACCTAACACACAGTCACAAAACATTCCATTCAAAAGCTGCAGAATTTAAATTATTTTAATCAGTACATGGAGTTTTCTAGATTATAGACCATATATTAGTCACAGAATGATTCTTACCAAAAAAAGATTAAAATTATATAAATCATATTCCATAGCTTTTGTAACCATGTTGGAATAAAATTAAAAAGTAACAGCAAAAGAAACTTCAGAAATTATACAAATATATACATACAGGACAATACACTTTTGAATGAACAATGGGTCTTTGAAAAAATTAAAATTAAAATTTAAAAATTTATCAAAACAAAATATACTATAAAATAGAGACAAAATGTACTAAAACTTATGGTATGCAGCAAAAGTAGCAATAAGCACTTATACCAACCAAACATATTTCAAATAAAGAATCTAAAGATGCATCTGAAGGAACCAGAGAAGAACAAATCAAACACAAAATTAATCAAAGTAAAGAAAGGGCAAAGATCAGAGAAAAAAATAAACATAGAAACTATAAAGTTGTTACAAAGATCAATGAGATGAAGAGTAGGATTTTTGTACAGATTAAAAACCTCTATTGCTCACCATGCACAAAAATCAACTCAAAGTGGATCAAAGACTCAGGTACTAGAACAGAGATCCTGTGCTTAATAGGAGAAAAAGTAGGCCCAAATCTTCATCGTGTCAGTCTAGTCATTACACTGTGTAATTCACAAAATGTACTTGCAACCAGAAACTTCCTAATGGGCAATTAATTAGTTACTGTTATTTGTAAAGGGTGAAATTTTAAATAAAATATATAGTGTTCTATTATCAATGTCAAATAATGATTTTCAAAGCATTACATACATGATTGATAGTAAACATTTCTGAGGTAATATATTCAATATCATATAATAAAGTTATTGAAAATTGGAAATATCTATAAACATATGTATATGAGAATCATTTTTATTTTCTTCCTCTATTCTTAGTAGAGGTAGATATTTTCTCTCTTTCAGTTTATTTTTTTTTAAAGAAATTAAGTTATTCAGGCTATTCAAGTGACAATATATACTTAGCCTATTTTTTTAATGATAATTTCTCCTCTCTTTCTAATCTGTCATCCTTATATAAATCAATCTTTTTCATCTTTCCATGGACTCATTTTATTTTAATAAAAGAATTATTTTTATTTAAATTAAATGTTTATAGATGTTCATTGAAAAAATAAATATGTGCAATTAATTGGGAAAATAATGAAATAACATTGATTTACATCAATGCAATTGTTGTTAATATTTGATATTCCTATATCATTCTTTCTTTCTGTATATGTAATTCTTACTTTTCAAAATAAAATGCAAGCAGAATATTTTAACAACAGGATATGACAAAGTTTTTTACACTTTCCTAAATATTTTTCTAACATATTTCTAGTTTTTTTCTTATCAAAGTAATTTAACATAAATTATTAGAACAATCTATTATTACATAATAAGATACTTAATTTTAATTTTATTATGAGTAATTTAATTACAATTTTATACATATTTTGCATGCATAATCATTATTTTCATAGTGTACTTGGTCAAAAAGAGCTTTGAACATGGATGATAAACACTACTTAATGCTGTAAAAAATAATTTCCATATTTAATTTAATATTTGGAAAATATTTGTCCTCTGCATCTCAAGTATTATTAGTCAGAACAACATTTATTTTATTACTATGGAAAAGTTGCTTTTTATGTTATTATAATTTCCATTTTAATAATTTAAAGTATATTTCAATGTATTTAAAATTATAAACCTTACATATATGTGGAAAAAATATTTCTCATATTATCATTTGCTGTTAATTTTCTTTATACACTGGTTCAATTGGACATAGATATTTTTATGTTGTGTGTATTGTGACAAGATGCAAATTAGTATGTTCATATTAACAAGTAGTTAATAATTGTGTTCATAAACTTAATGCATAATTTCTTAGTTTAATTGAAATAATGTAAATATGTGTATGTGTGTATGAATATATAACATATATAGGTGTATGCATGTATTCTCACACATTTCATATTGTTAGACAGAAAAGATAATGAACTAAAATTGCACTGCATTTATAAATTGATTTGAAAAGAGCTGGCACCTGTAGTATATTTAATCTTCCCAACCAGAACTGTGAAGAGTCTGATGTTTATTTAATTCTTTATTACTACTCAAAGTTTATTTTCATCTTATAGGTTTTAATATTTCTTTTTAAATTAATTCATATGAATTTTAATGTTATTGTGTATAGTTCAACTTTTATGGCTGTTTTAAAAATTATTTTTTAGTTATTATACTGAAAATGATGGCTATTAGTGCTTTTTAATCTGTTTTAAAATTATTCATGTTGCTCAAAGGTTATGTTGGTTCCTTCACTTTGTAGGCAATATTCTTGGATTTCCTTTTCTCCTTATTGTATTAATCAACCTCCCAGAACTATTTTAGATAAAAGTGATAGTATAAAAGTTTGTCTGATTCTTGACTTTAAAATTACTTGTTGTCTAATTTATTTAAAGTTTTATTTTTAAGAAAAGTCTGTAATGCAAGCAACAATAAATGTTGGTGAGGATGTGGGGGAAAAGGTACACTCAAACATTGCTGGTGGGATGGCAAATTGGTGCAATGACGCTGGAAAGCAGTATGGAGATTCCTCAGAAAACTTGGAATAGAACCACCATTTGACCCAGCTATCCCACTCCTCAGTTTATACCCGAAGGACTTAAAATGAGCGTACTATGGTGATGCAGCTCAATTCACAATAGCTAAACTATGGAACCAACCTAGGTGCCCTTCAACAGATGAATGGCTAACTAAAATATGGTACTTATATACACATAATTGAATATTATTCAGGCTTAAAGAATAATGAAATGATGTCATTTGCCAGTAAATGGATGGAGCAGGAGAATATTATGCAAAGTGAAATAAGCCAAACCCAAAGAACCAAAGGCCAAATGCTTTCTCTGATATGTGGATGCTAACTACAATAAGGGTAGAGGGCTAAGAAATAATGGAAGGACTTTGGATTGGGCAGAGGGGGAGTGAAGGAGGGGAGAGGGTATAAGTTTAGGAAATATAATTGAGTGAGTTGGACATTATGACTCTATGTGCAGATATGATTACATCACCAGAATAATCCCACCACATGTACAACCAGAAGAATGAGAGGTTATACTCCACTTACGTATGATGTGTCAAAATGCATTCCATTGTCATATATAACTAATCAGAACAAATTTTAATAATGAAAATATCTGCAATACATGATAAATTTTGTTAAATTCATTTTATAGGGTATTTATTATACCTTTTTTAGTAATACATGTTTTGCCTCCTATTGGTAGCTTTAAGCCATTATACTATGATTACCTAATATTCAGAGTTGATACACTTACTTTTTATTTGAGTTGTTAATATTTAAAATAATTGCATCAATATTTATAAGTGACATTACTCAAAAGCAGGTTTTTCTAATATTTTGTAGCCTTAGAGTAATTTGTATGAATGAGATGGTATTGCAAGATCTAATATGGAAGAAGGGGCAATTTGCAAATGTTGCTGTGAGAAGAGAGAAGCTTTTTCCATTTTATTTCTATTTAGGGATCATGACCTTCAGAAATATTTGTCCTTTTTTGGTCTAAATATCATTTAATTTTTTAATTGTCCCACCTAGTGATTTGATTGTTTCACTTTGTGTATTTTTCCTGATTTAAGTATATATCTTTGGATTCATTCAAGAAGTTTTTAGGTGTTATTATTTTCTAATTGTGATGAGAAAATTACAATTCTGTATTTTTCTTGCTTAGCAATATTTAAAAGATTTACAATATTTTCAGATATTGCAATTCTTTTGTTGGTATTTTTAATAATAATTATTTGGATAAAATATTTTATTTTCTTTATTTTTAATTATAATTGTTAGCACATATTAATTGTACCTGTTACTGTGTTTCATGGTAATATTTTAATTGTGACATTTAAAAATATTCACATAAGTTACTTTGAGCATATCTACCCTGCCTATGAACCTCTCATCTCCCCAGCCCCTCTATAGACATGTGCAGTGGAAAAAAACTATGGTGAACTCTTCCATTACCATTACATTTATATGAATCTATTCTTATATTTCTGAGGTTGTTAATTGTTAGAAATTTGTATTTTTCTGTGAATTCTTTATTCAGATGTAAAGCTACAGTGTTCTATCTGCATGTTAGATTACACTGTCCATAAGATAAAGCAACTGTATTTTAGAATGAGTTTGTCTTTAATTTTATTTTCCCTTTGACAATATTGGAGTGATTTCCATTTCCTTTTGCTGCATTTTCCTAGCATTTATATTCTATTATTTTATAATTTTCTAATCACTTTTAAGTGAATATCTGGTAGACATTTATATATGGATTTATTTTGTTATATATAAGTGTTTGTATTTCAATATTTAGTTTATTTGTTTTATGTATTTTATAAAAAACTGATGTATTTTTCTTATTTATTATCACATAATTTATGTGTATGTGTCTTAATGTAGTTACATATATTCTTATTTGATTAACTTTCTCATAGTTCCTATTTTTCCTATTTTATGATTAAAATGAATAATAAATACATTGTTCATCCGATATTTCCTTTATTAAATAATATTAAAGCAAAGACATGCCCTTTGAGTCTCTGCTATGCAAGTCACATATTAAGCATGACATTTCTTCTGTTTGCTCATATTCCATTTCCTGTCACCCTTTTTGATATAATATGTGATATCAGATTCATTATTACTGTTTTTGCTTTTAGTAGAATTTTATTGCTGTTACAAAGAGTTATTCACCAAATTTTCAACACATTAAAACTCCATACTTCTGACAGGGCAGCAGGATTTCATGTGAAGCAAGAGTGGACAAGCTCCCAAGCACAATCACTTTTTGTATACTTACATTGCATTTGCTGATGTCCTTTGGAAAACACATCACAGGAAAAAGCATAGAATTAGATAGAGAGGGCTCTCAAAGTTCTGTCACAAAGGTTTTGTATATAAATAATAGAAGCATTTGTGTGTGTGTGTGTGTGTGTGTTTGCTAAATATTCTGCACAACATTTTATAGTCTATAATACTTCATTTTAGACAACTTTTACAGATTATGCCTTCTTATCTCCTTCTTTAATGTCTGTTAATTTGCTTTTAAATTTCTCTGTATAAACCACATGTGTGTTTGTGTGTATGTATATATACGTACATAAATGAATACATACATACACATAATATATATGTATATATACATGTGTGTGTATTGGTTATGGTTAATTTAGAATTTCCTCACCATTTACCTAAGTGATGTTTTAGTGCTGTCTTCAGATAATAAGCTGGAGGGCTTGTTGATATAAATTTACATTTTCCATAAGCAATTTGACAAAGTGATTCTAATAGCAAGGATACCATAGCTGTGGGCACTTCTAGTAGAGGAACTTCATTTCTGCATAGTTTACTCTCTGTGTTGATGAGATAGTTTCCCTGAGAGCAAGGTTTCTGCATTTAGCTCTGTGTTTGACCTATATTTCTTACTGTCCAACCTATCTACAGATTTATATGACCAGCAATTCATACTGTAGAACACAAGCTTTCTCTATTTGTGTGTCATTTCTATTTCACAAACCAGAAACCTATGGGTTAAATACATTCTTGAAAATGTTCTTTTCTACCTTGATTTTCATATGTAATGTATTATGGTATTATTTACATTTATCTATTCTATGTCCATCACTCTCAGCTTCCAAGCAGACTGAAAAGCTTTGTTTGTGAAGTCCTAGAAAGCACTGGGGTTGCCCCAACCACTCCCAGTAAAGTTAAGGGAAAAAATTCATAATAAGAATGAATGAGAAATTCAGGAATTAAATAGAAAGCATAAAATAAAAAAAAAACTAATATAAATTTTGAAACATACTAGATAAAGCAGAAAAATGAATGTCTGAGCTTGAAATAATTTTTATGGAACTATCCAGTCACACACAAAAAATAAGAAAGTCTACTAGAGTTATGGAACATCATTTTAGACACCCAAAATTTGAATTGTCAGTGTCCCAAAAGGAGAAGACTAGAGGAAAGGCATAGAAAATTTATTTGAAAAAAATAGTACCTGAAAATTTTCAAAATTTTGGGACAGATATGGATATCCAGGTCCAGGAAGCTCAAAGCATCCAAATTAGATTCAATCAAAAAAAGATCTCCAAAGCAAATTTTAGTCAAATTAAAAAAACGATTACACAAAAAAAGAGATAATTTTTAAAATAGCAAGATAATTTTATCAAGACATGGAAAAAGGAATATCATTTCACTAATAGAAGCTATATCAGCAGAATCCCTGCTGACTCAGAGATAATGGCATTACATATTCAATGTCTTGAAAGGAAAAACCCAAACCAACCAAACAAAAAGAAACACAAAAACTCCTTCCAATCAGGAATACTATACCCAGCAAAGATATCTTTCAGAGTTGAAGAGGATATAAATTCTTTCAAATATAAGCAAAAACTGAGGGAAATCACTATTACATAAACCTCACAACAAGGGCTTAAAAGCATCTCATTCATATATATATATATATTTTTTAATGTAGTTTCATATATTCTTATATATATACACATTATCACATATTATCATATATATATATATATGTATATATATATATTGGACTTTATACATTTGTTTGTGATATATAATATATATATAAAATAAATTTTGATGTATACAATCCAATAATGAATTAAATACCCAAATGTATAAAGTCCAATAATGAATTAAATACCCAAAAGAGAAAGGGAGAAGAAAAATCGAACCTGATCAATATATAAGACTAGGGAACCACAAAGATAAAGAAGAAAAACAGGAAAAAAATATATACAAAATGACCAGAAAAAAATTAACACAATTATAGAAGTAATAATAGTTTTAAATGTGATTGGATCAAATCTGCAATAAAGGTATTGAGTGCCCAAGTGAATTTTAAGAAACGACCCAATTATAGACTACTTATAAGAAACCTGCTTAACCATTAAAGATATACATATATTAAAACTTAAGGTATGGAAAAATATTTTATGAAAATGTAAATGAATAGTAAGCAGAATTAGTTATGTTTATATCAAATGAAATAAACTTTAAATCAATCACTATGTAGTAAAGAAAGATCATGATATAATGATTCAGGAAAAAAATTCAGCAACAGGAAAATATTATATATGCATCCAATGATGAAGCATCCAATTAAATAAAGCAAACATTATTAGATCTAAAAAGACAAATAAACTCTAATAAAATAATACTTTGGAATTTCAAAGCTTAAACTTCAATAATGGATACACTATCCAGACTGCCCCCCCAAAAAAATCAACAAAGAAATCACACAGTTAATCTACAGTATAGACCAAATGACCTAACAGACATTAATTATCATTTCATGCAACAGAGGCAGAATATACATTTATTAATCATCTCTTAGGTCACAGAACAACTATCAACAAATTCGAAAGCATCAAAATCATACTATGTGTGTTTTCTAGTTCAATGGAATAAAAGGAGGAACTGCTAAAATAGAAACTTCAGAAATAGTACAAATGTGTGAAAAAAAACAACAACATGTTTTTAAATGACTTTGGGTCAATGCAAAGTTCAAAAGAGAAGCTTAAATAACATTTTGAAATAAATGAAAATGGAAACACATCATAAGAAAATTTAAAGAATATAGCAAAAGCAGCATTAAGAAAGAGTCATAAGACAAGTGCCTACATAAAAATGATGGTAAGGGGATTTCAAATTAACAACTTCATGCTTTGGTGCAAGTAATTAGGGGAAGAAAGAAAAAAAACAAACCAAAATAAGTAAAATTATAGATAAAAAAGTTGACATTATTTCTGATACAACAGTGTCAGGAGCGGCAAATAAATTATTGCTTTTAACTCCATAGTCTTTGACTGTTTGATTGCCACATCTGGAAATTTTTACAAGTGAAAGTGTAGAAAGACACGCTCATTTATAGACAGCTGCTGTTAATGAAGCCCATTCCATGCTTGGCATGGAATTTATGAGTTCAATAGCTTTGAATTTAGATGCCTGCTAGCCTTGGGTGAAAGAGATACCAGTGCACCTAAAGAGCATTGAGACGCCAGCTGCCTCCAGGAGGGAGAATCACAGTGCAAGTGATAAAGCCCCAATCAGGCCATCTGCCCCACAGCCTCTTCCTTCTTGTTTACCTTAAGAACCCTTCCTCAGGATAAATTCTTTTAACGTTTTCCCCTGTAATGTAAAGGTTGGCAGGCCTTCTCTCTTTGTTAGTGATCAGACTTACCAGGTCTTTTGCACCCATCAGGTCCCTGCTTAAACTATATTTCTTGTGTTCTTTGTCCTTATTTCTTAATACCATTTTTTTCAGCCTTTTATTTCCAGTCACATGGTTTTCTTATCCCCTTGTTCTACAGGTCATGGTGAGAAAAGGAATATAAGCAACTAATTGCCAACAAATATAAAACCTACAAGTGGATAAATGCTTAGACACTTGTACTCTAACAAAATGGAACCATGAAGATACAGGAAACTGATAAGGATTAATGAGATTGAATCACTAATACAAAGATTCTCAGATAAAATTCCAGGACCAAATGGCTTCAGTGTTCCAATTTGCCAAACTTTTACGGAAGAAATAATATTGATTTTTCTCTAACTATTCAGACAGAGAGAGAGAGAGAGAGAGAGAGAGAGAGAGAGAAAGATGGAAATTTTCAAAACTTATGCAATAAGGCGAACATTACTTAAAAACAAAAGTGGATAAGAACCATGACAAAGGTAGGAACTATAGACAACTATAACTTATAAAGGTAAATGCAAAAATTCTCAACAAAACTCTAGCAAACTGAATCTAGCAGCACATCATAAAAGTATATAACACTACCACAAGATATTTATGCTGGGATTTAAGATTTGTACAAAATTTATAATTCAGTATATTAATACATTGTATCCATGGATTGGAGAAAACCATATTATCTCAATAGATGGAGAAAATGCATAAAATAATATTGAACATGCATTCACAATAAAACCTTAAAAATATTAAGTAAAAATGGAATATACTTTAACACAATAAAAGTTATACATGACCAACTTATACTTGACATTATACTAAATTAAGAAAAGCTGAAAACGTTTTCTCTATGATCTGAAACAAGACAGCCATGTCTATTTTAAAAAACCTTATTTAACAAAGTGCCAGAATACTTAGGCAGGGAAATTAGGAAAGAGAAATAAATAAAGTGCATCCAAGTCACAAAGGAAAATGCAAAATTATTCATGTTTGAAGATTATATGATTTTATATACAAAAACCCCAAAAACTTCACTGAAAATTAATAAGCAAATATAGTAAAGTTGCATAATACAAAATTGGTGTACACAAATCAGTATATTTCAAAATTACATAAAAGAGGAAGTGAGGGGAAAGGGGAAAAAATATAAGGGGGAGAAATGAATTACAGTAGAGGGGGTAGAGAGAGAAGAGGGGAGGGGAGGGGGGAGGGGGGATAGTAGAGGATAGGAAAGGCAGCAGAATACAACAGACACTAGTATGGCAATATGTAAATCAATGGATGTGTAACTGATGTGATTCTGCAATCTGTATACGGGGTAAAAATGGGAGTTCATATCCCACTTGAATCAAAGTGTGAAATATGATATATCAAGAACTATGTAATGTTTTGAACAACCAACAATAAAAATTATAAAAAAAAACAAATCAGTATATTTTATATACCAATAATAAATTTGAAAAGAAAGCTACCCATTTATCATAGGCACAAATAAATAAGTAAAATACCTAGGAATAAATTTAAAAAGGAAAATAAAAGATCTCTATAAGAAAGTTTTAAACACTCTTGAAATAAATTGAAGAAAACACACACACAACCCACACACGTGTTAGAAGAATCAATATTGTTAAAATGTCCATACACAAAGTAATCTACATATTCAATGCTCTCTCCATTATAATACCAATGATAATTCTTCACATAAGTAGGAAAACAATTCCAAATTTGAATGTAACCACAAAAGATTCCAGATTGTGAAAGCAATCTTAAGCAAAAAAGAATAAGTCTAAAGGCACCAAAATACCTGCTTCAGTCAGTTTATTTATTTTTTAATCATTGTTGCCAAAAAAGCCTGCCAAAAACAATTTTAAAAGAGGAAAAATTTATTTCAGCTCACAATTTCAGAGGTTCAGTCCATGTTTGGTTGACTCCATAGCTTTGGGTCTCAGTGAGACAGAATACCGTGGCAGAAGAATAGCAGTTTAAACATGGCATCCAGAAAACAGAGAGCTCTGCTTACCAGGGACAAAATATAAAATCCAAACTCACAACCATGTTGAACTACACTTTTTTAGCCACCTGCACCTGCCTACAGTTACCACCCAATTAATTCATTTCAGTAGACTAATCCACTATTAGATCACAGGTCTCATAATCTAGTCATTTCACCTCTGAACATTCTTGCATTGTCTCACACATGAGCTTTTCATTTCTAACCTGTAAGAGTTCCTAATCTCAAAATACACTGCAAAGCTAGAGTAACTAAAATTGTGAATTACTTTCATAAAAACTGGCTTAGTGGTGAATACAGTAGAATAGAGGATTCAAAATTAAATGCACTCATCTATGGATACCCAAGCTTCCACAAATATGCCCAAAATCTACATGGTAAAAAGAACCATCTTTTAATAAATGGTGATGTGAAAACTGAATATTCAGGTGCAGAAGAATTAAACTAGAATACTCTCTCACACCACATATTAAAATAGATCAAAGAACTGGGACTGAAATTATGAAACTATTAGAAAAAAAAAACAGAGAAAATACTAGAAAACATTAGTATAAGCAATGAATATTTGGAAAAACTCCCAAAACACTGGAAACATAAATACAAACAGACTAGTGGAATTATATCAAATTAAACAGCTCCATGGTGAAGGAAGCGATCAAGAGAATAAATAGAAAGAAGAGACAGCGAACATACTAGAAGAAAATGATTGTAAATTACTCAGCTGACAAGGGACTGATATTCAGAATATGTTAGGAGTTAAAAGAATAAACAAAAAAGATTAAAAATGGATTAATCTGAATAGGTATTTTCCAAATGAAGATACACCAATATCCAATAGATATATGAAAAAACATTCAACTTTACTAATTATCAAAGAAACGCAAATTAAAACTACAATAAGATATTACCCTATCCTCAATTACAATAGTTATTACACACCACACACACACACCCACACACAGAGGGAACTATTGGTAAGAAATGAAAAAAAGGAAACTCTCACATGTTGGTAATTATGTTAGCAATTATGTAAAACAGTATGAATGTTCCTCAATAAACTAAAATAAAGCTACTATATGATCTAGGTATCTCACTGTTAGGTATATATGGAAGGAGAATGAAATCACTATATCAAAGACATACTTTCAATCCCGTGTTTATTGAAGCACTATTCATAACTGCCAAGATATGAAGTTAACTGAGATATTCATCAGCAAGTGAATGCATAAAGGAGATATGACCTGTATACATCTTATAATGTCATTCAGAAGTAGAAAATTAATTCCTTTGGAACAACATGGATGACACTGGAGGACATTATGTTAAGTTAAACAAGCCAATCATAGAAAAATATTGCATGATATCATTGATATGTGAAAGCTGAAAAAAATCTCATTTCATAGAAACAGAGAGTACAATGGAAGTTATAAAATGTTATGAATATTGGATATTTTGCCATCTGTTCCACTGGTTCTCAGGCCTTCAGACTCAGCCTGAATTATACCAACAGCTTTCCTAGGTTTTCCAGTTTGCAAAAAGCAAATAGTGGGGTTTCTTGGGTCCCACAATATTAGGGCCAATAGGTTGTGCTTACAGAAATATATTGTAATCACCTGAAATCCATGACTTTCATTGGACTTGCTCATCTGGGGTACATTCTAAGGGTAGGGCAAATGTTGAATGCCACGTGTCACCCCGTAGTACCACGAAGGATGTTCATTGTTCTAAACTATAAACTTCCTCTCTCCCACTCAACTCCTGGCAATTGGTGATAGTATTATGGTCTTATAATCTTCATAGCTTTTTAAAAATATTTATTTTTTTAGGTGTAGATGGGCACAACACAATGCCTTTATTTTTATGTGGTGCTGAGGATTGAACCTGGATCCCGCACGTGCTAGGCAAGCACTCTACCACTGAGGCACAATCCCAGCCCCCATAGCTTTTTTTTTTAAAAAAAATATTTTCCAGAAAAAATCATGTAGTCAGAGTGTCAGAGTCAGGAATACAGATTTTTTTTAGCTTGGTTTCTTTCACTTGATATTATGTACTTAAAGGGACTCCATGTTGTTTTCATGGTTCCATAGTGCTAAATAATATTCAGTTCTGACTATATTTCAGTCTATTTATACATAGTACTGTTTTAAAGATAAGTACACAGTTTTATTATGGGTAAAAATATAATTAATGAGATACTTTATGACCATCATATGTAATATTTAAATGTTAAAGGTTACTGTATTTAAGTATATTGTAAGTAAATTGCTACTAGTACTTAAGTGTGGCTATAGAAATAAACTACTAAATGAAAAAAATATTAAATAAATTAAAATGTCTGAAATATCACATATTTTACTACATTAAATAATATTACATATTAATAATTACATATTAATACTACATTAAATAGTATTACATATTAATAAATTTAATTCCTACCTAGTTTGTATTAGGTATGGAAAAAGAAAATAGCTGTTTTAAAATGGCAAAAACATAGCCTTTATTTGAGATTAGCATACTTGGAAGATACTTAAATTCAAATGAAAATAGCAAAGAGTTAATATTGAATAAAAGAAGGTTACACTTTCTTGTGGTAGATGTACTACAGTAATGTGGACATTCTAAAAGTTATTCTAAAATCTGTGAAAGAAAAACAGCTCTATTTGTTATAAGTTTCCAAAACAATATGTTAGCTCAAATAATAAAAATGCAAATTATCCAATTGACACCAAAATTAGTGACCACAGGAGACCGCCCTCTACTATTTTACAGTGTCATTTGTGTTTGATTGCACATTATGCTCAAAGTAAAAGCTGAACAAATACGAAACAATGGTTAAAAATTCTTTTATTTTTCTCCCCAAAATTTGCATGGTAAATTTTTACAGAAAGATTTATTTATTATTAAATAATTGCATAACTATGAGTTCTGTTGCAACAAGAAATATTTAAATAACTTTAGAAAAAAGACAAAAGTAAAGCAGAAATTGATATTACTCTTCACTATACATGGCTTTACTTATTTTTATTTGTATTTATGAAAGGCTCATAAACTAATAGGAACATTTTCTATAAAATTACTTTGAATGTTATTTTAAAATGCTTTACCCTAGTAATACATATTACTCATTTTTAAAAAAATTTTGTTTTTTCCTTAGGCTGGTTAGATTTAGAAGAAAACTGATTGGGGGGGGGGGCGAGTATCAGGAATTGAACTCAGGAGCACTTGACCACTAGGCCACATCCCCAGACCTATTTTGTATTTTATTTAGAGACAGGGTCTCACTGAGTTGCTGAGCACCTTGCTTTTACTGAGGCTGACTTTGAACTCATGATCCTCCTGTCTCAGCCTCCTGAGCCACTGAGATTGTAGAATTGTGTCACTGCACCCAGCTAGAAAACTTCTTTTTTAAAAATGCAATTTTTACTTTGACACCTGTTAGGTATATTTTTCTTTTATTTTATCAAGTATGTTTTATAAACTCTACTCATTTTCCAAACAAATTTTTTAAGGCTTGAAAGCCACATTACTTTTTCTGCCTGTTTTATTTACTTTTATATATATCCTAAGGAGAACATAAATATCTTTCATTAGAGTTAAAAAACAAAGTTTGATAACGTTTGTCAAACTGATATAGTCTGAAGTGATGTGATTAAAAACATTTAGAGGTTTAAAGTAGAAAACTGAAAAGTTTAAAAAAAAAAACAACAAAAAAACTAATGTTGTCTCTGGATAACAACCAGGTACTGGCTAAAGTAACAGATTATTGTGAGGTTCGCTATAAAGATAAAGATTTTGCATTGATTCTTTACTACTAGCAGCTTAGCATCAATTTCAGATTAGTATTCCTCATTTGTACCTGAGGTTCTAATGATATCTTTCCTGCATCGGGTTGTTCCAACATGCAATTAAAGTGGATAATCTGAAAATAATATGTTATCATCTTAAACCAAATTTGTTAAATATGTACGTGTTAGGGACATAAAGTGTTCAGGAGCCACTTGCAGTTTATTTTGTTCTCTTTCATGAGGTTGGGAGACTTTGAGTTAGAAAGAAGGTGAGCAATCCATCTAATCCTCATCAGGCTCTGTGAGTATACTCTTTAGGTCTAAATGCTTCTGTATATGGACTCTCTGGGCTGCTGTTTTCCTGTACTACTCAAGCAATCACTTTTTTTTTTTTCTCCCACATGAAGTACTTTGTTTGAACATCTATTTATATACTAATTCCCGTGTGCTAATCAATTCCTGTATACCCAGTTGACTTGGGTTACATTACTATATTCCTAAATGAAAAAAAAAAAAAAAAAAACTAACTAACATTTAATATCTTTAAAAATGGCCATCAGTTACCTAAGAATATGCAGTGCATTGTAGTAGGAGGTTAATCTTTATGAAAAGTTGAACATGTGGCATATATTATGAGATATACTAATAATTTAAGAAATAATTGTAACCAGAAATTTCAGCAAGATGTTTTACTCTATAAATGACAGATTATGAATCATACTTTTAAATATTCATTTTATGAAACTACCTACTATTAAAGAGGACACGACTATGTAATTGAAGTTAAAAACCAAATGACAAGAATAGCAGGTTTTTTTGGGCCAATAATTCAGATGTGAGGTCATTCTATAGACCTCAAATACACCATCAATTGCTGTGAAAATTAATCAGATAATTGTTTAAATTCAAAAATTTCAAACCTATTTTGAAATTATGAGTGGCAATTTAAATAAATGGTATTGGTAAAGCTTTTATTTCTCTCAAAGGGTTACCAGATATGTTTTGACTTTGTAATCAGGATTCTAGAAGATAATTTTTGTAGTTCTTTTTCATTGAGATGAGCCAGATGGTGGCATCATTTTCATTTAAATTGTAGCTTTGAACTTTATTATCTAAATATTTTGGTTATTTATGTCACAGTATATTCGGAGTGGTGTTTTTATGGCAGATTTCAGTTTCCAAAAATTCAACAAATGTCTACTCTGCTTTAGGCATGGTGTTAAGTGTTAGGCATAAAATGATAAATATCATTTGCTCCTACAAAACCTATTTTGCTGGGGGAGGCAACATGTTCAAATAAATAAAATCATAATTTTATGTGCTTTTCCAAAAATGTGTACAAATCACAAACATAGTACCAAATATGATGCTATATTCACCTCTTTCTAGCACAGAATTTAGAGTAAGCATAGAAGGGAAAGTGACGCTTGAGTTCTACGAAGTGGGTGTTTAAAAATCAAAAGAGAAGGATATTTTGGACAGAATCGAAATTCATGTAAACCACAGAGTGAAACTACAACACTGAATTGTGACTTTACCTATATTATGGAAAATGAGGATGTGATATCAAGCCAAAAAGGTCAAATAACTTTGGCTTCAGCCAAGTTTCCTAACTCAGAATCCATGATTGGAGAAATACCAATGTAGGGAAGCAATGTGATATAGTCAGGAGGCTGTGTTTTAAGACTTGAGCGTATATATATATATATATATATATATATATATATATATATATATATATATAGATAGATAGCATGCTAGGCCATGGAGCCTCATCCAGGGGTGTTTGTCTAGGAGCTCAACAATGAGTTAGAGTCCACTTGAAGATTATAGGGGATCAAACTTCAGGGAACTTATTTTGGACAAGTTAACTCATATTATATATATCAAAAGAGTTTAGACTACAACCTGGCATAAAAAGATCTCTGAATATTTCCATATTTATTTCCTGTGTATATTCCTTTAGTTTGTGGTAAAGCTGGCATTTAAAATCATTTTAATGCACATCTTGAAACATTAAGCCATAATAACCTTAGCATCATTCCATGTGGATTCATCCATGCTTTCCTTTATTTCCAGTTGCTTTGAGAAGAGTATGTAAGAGTAAAGTGTTCTTTTCTGTTTTTCTACTGTTTCATTGAGGCAATAAAACTGAATGTACCAAGGAACAAAAGAAAGAGATTATTTTTCTTCTGCTTGCACTACATAAATGGAAGAAGCAAATACAGATATTTGCTAAATATAAATGATGCATAAAGCTAATATACAAATTCAAAGGCTATAAATCATACTGAACATATTTTTGCACAAATATGTTTTTGGAAGTTATGAAGAAAATTTTGAAGAAAGAAAATAAAATTTAAATATAACGTCATTAAGGCAGAAGTGGTTGTTTTGTAAATCTCAAAATTTGCATGTAGGAGATGTATAATAGAATTCATGCAATGTACGGGAGATTTTCAGTTCAAGCTGGGATTCATTTCTTTATCAAAATTCCAAAGGTTAGAACTATCTTATCATGCCACGTGATGAGAAGAGAGAGTACACAACGGCATCTGAACAGGAACACAGAGCAGACTCCATTCCCAGGCTTACAGTTTTCAAAACATGTTGAAGGATGTGGGGACACCAGATGCTGCATGATTTAAAATAGTGATAGTTAAAATATTGGAAATAGATTTGGAATATTTTCATCAAAGGTTACCATATTCCTTTATTTTGATTAAAGGTAATTTTGCCAAGGAAGCTGGAGTACAACAAGAATATTTTACAATCTTTAAAGTAAATTAGAATCTCTTTTTAAACAAATGGAAGTCAAAGTTGGAGCCATTGTATTCCCCATTTTTCTAGATTTAATTATTGGGTATCTTTTAAGAATTCCAGGAAAGAAAAGAAGTGGACAGAAAGAATATGGTGTGTCATGAAAGGAATTTGTTCCATTGTAACATTTTGAGGTGATGGAGATAAATAATATAAATATAATCATATAGAGATATTTAGTTGAACATTTAAATCCAAAACTAGACAAAGCATCGAAACTAAGCTGTGCAATTAGCCAAACAAATAGATGACAAAGAAATAGCTGAAGTCCTTCTCATCCTTTGGAGGAACATAGAAATCCAAGGAAGATATATTTTCCATTTAAAGAAAACACAACATGCTGAAACCTAAGTATATATTTTATATTATTGAATTGTTATTTTTAAAGTATTCTTTATTTTCCATTCCTGTCTATAAATTGCATCTTACTGTTCTTAAATATAACAAATCTAAACATAAAAGCTTCATAAACTGCTTAGTTGGGCTCACATTCCTATGTTTCTGAAATATTTTGCACTCAGTTGAAAACTATCTGTCTGGACCATGTATCAATCCCTGTATTTATCTGAAAAAAAAATAAAATAAAATCTAGATGAAGAGAAAAAAGTTTAGATGGTCATGATATTAATATAAAATTATTTTCTACTTAGCTAAAGAATGAATTATCTAAAATAAAAATCTGGACATGTAGTTAATAAATTAAATTAAATTACTAATGGTGTCCTGTTCACTCAGAGGGGAAGGAGTGAACATTTGGTAAGTAACTGCCATGTGGGAGAAATGCAGAGGAGTTTGTATAGATTTATTGAACTCTATTGCTTCATTTAGTTTAAATTTTTATGGGAGAGCAAACATAAACAACATACAAGCATGGGAAAAATAGTTACAAGTAAATTATATTTTTTTTGTGTGTGTAAGACCTAGATGTTCAAATTGTTTTATCATAGGAAAAAACAAAAGCAGAAAGAATGAATTCAAGGGTGACTCAATGTTAAGTCACAGGAATTCTGATAAATTGGGTGAGTCATCTGGGGATGATCTTTTCATTTTATTTTTTTGTTTTGTTTTGTTTTGTTCTATATCCTATCTCTTCTGAGGATTTAAATCCATTGGTTATTACTTTTCACTGCTGTATATTTATCTTCCTTTTCTGTCCATGAGATAATTCTCCTCAATTTAAATCCATTTTATTCTTCTTAAAAATAGGATAGCTAAATGGATAGATGATAGATAGACAGATAGTCAGATATATAATAGACAGACAGATCCAGAGCTGTTCACTTTCCACATCTACCAGGAACACCCATTTGAAGCCAGTGCATCTAAGCCTGATTGGCTGTGACAAGTTCATATCTCTAATCCACCTCTAGACACAGCCTCAGTAATGTTGGTGAAACAAAAGTCTACTTGCGTTCCTTCACCCTATCCCATTCCTATCTATCCATTAAAAATTTAGTGAAAGTTACATTTGTTTATATTAAAAACAGTACTCCTTAAAATAGCTGAAATAGCTCTACATTTCCTAGGCCCTTTCTACCCCACTGACGTGCTCACAAACCTGTAGTTTGTTTACTCAACATGTGTATAATATTAAATAGATGCTTACTTTGCTTATTTGTATACCCTTTATCAACTTCCATATCACTTTTTTTTTTTTTACACTTTTCTAGTTTAATGTTGAAATCCTCTCAAGCTTCACCCATTCCAGTCATACAAATTATTTCATTTCCCTGGACACATAATACTCTTCTCCAGCCACACAGTCCTGGCACACATTTCCCTCTTTCATTGTAATCATTTTTATCTACTTTTTTTTCCTAATTTACTTCCATATTTCCCCCATTATTTTTGTAATAACCTAATGGATTGCTTTCAAGACTTTATGCCTTTATTTAAAATATTTCCTTAAAGTAGGCCTACAATTGTATAAGATTTTGATCATACTAAACCTGAATCCGCCAATGGTACAAAATACAATTATTCCTCATCTTTTAAAAAATTCCTGATAATGATTATCCTTGGTGAATTCTAATAATGAATTAGGAAGAATGCTCATAATCTTGTCTTTAATTTTATAATTCTGCCTAGTACCTACTCTGCAAAGCATGTTATATGAAGAAACTGAGTTTTGAAGAAGTTCAGAAAAATTTCTAAGATAATCTACTGATGATTTCCTAATTGAAATCCAATTCTGTTCCCATTGGAGGGCTTTTTCATATTTTATACCTCAGAAGGGAAGAGTTGAAACATTACTGTTATTTTGTTATAAAATGCTACCAACAAAATTTTACTGTAGCTAAATATTTTTAAAACACAATAAATAAAACAAAATTTTAATAAATATAACATAAAACACAAGTAATTTGTTGGTAAACTGTAATAGTGTATGTATTTTCATAATATTTTTATATTATTTGAAATAAATTAAAAGAGAAAACATTGATGGTTTAAAGTGATATTACTTAGTATATTAAAAATGAGAAAAAGAAAGACAAATATATTTATTTTGTCTTAATTTAAGAACCTTAAAAACTCGTAAATTCAAAAAAACCAAAATCCGTTATTCTTTTAATTGTATTACACATTCATAACAACATTTAAAATGGCTGAGGTAACTTTCTTCCTATGTAATTAAGCACCATTTTTTAAATTACGAGAAATGACTAATATAGACTCTTCAAACGGTTATTTTCTACTGAATGTGTCAGATATTTTTGAAGAATTGATGAAGGATAAAAAACATAATTTTACTTATGAGAGTGAAGATTATAAGATGAGATCTATAGAGTGAAATTTTGTGTAAATATGTATCTAAGAAAAATGTTAAAAATGCACAACACAGATCTGTTTAGCCAGAATTCTTTGAAGGTGCCAACATGCAAAAGAAATGTGATAAATTTCTTAAAATACTGCAATGCTATTAGGAAAACAGGGCTTTCAATTTTTGTTTTGTTTAAGGATGTGGGAACATTTTTAAAGCTTATGAAACTGACATTCTTTTCCACATTCTATAATTCTAACATCAAATTTGTGTTCTCCCCCCACCTTCCAAAACAAACAATTTTTTATGGACACTGACTGCTGGTCCTTCAATTTAATTGAATTCTGATACCAAGTGCCTGGAGACAGTATAGAAACCTCATGTTAAGGATTCAGTCCCACATGACTGTTTCCTACCCTAGGCATCATTCACAAGTAGAGGACTTCTCCTATGCTTCTGAGAAATGGGCTAGAAATTAGGATTAACAAGACTTCCTAAGATTTATTAATTTGTTAGAGTGACTCACAAACATCAGGGTAATTTATCTGTGTATTTAGCTTTATTATGAAGAGTATAACAAAGGATATAGATGAATAGCCAAATGAAAAGGTACACAGGGAGTTTTCCAGGAATATCCTGCACATAGGAGTTTCCATTGCCATAGAACTGGGCTCTGCCACCCTCCCAGTACATATTTGTGCTCATGAAAATGGGCTCTCTAGAAACCTTGTGTTTTAGGGATTTTTATAGAGGCTCATCACACAACTAAATCAGTTTTCAGCTCTTTTTCCCTCTCCACAGGAAGGACTATGGTTGGGCTGAAATTTTCTAGCTTTTATGATCATGGTGGAGTCATTTTGGTGACTAGCCATCTTGGAGCCACAGGAGGGACCATATTAGCATAAAAGATTCTTCTATCACCCAGGAAATCTTAAGGCAGCCAGGAATTCTGTGTTGGGAACTGGGATCAAAGATTAAATATTACAATGAAAGATGATTCTAGCACCTCTATCATTCAGGAAATTATGAGGCTTTAGGAATTGTGTATCAGAAGTTTCAGATGAGATTAATACACACACACACACACACACACACACACACACATATTATCCCATGGATATTTACAGTCTGTAATATTTTGGTAACTCAGTGATAGAACTAAGCAAAAAGTGACAAAAGAGATTAAAATATTCTAGAAGGAATTGTAGGATTGAATTTTTAAAACATTTAAAAATTTTATACTTTCAATTTATTCTTTTGTGCTTGATAAATTTGTATGACTGTTCTAGTTGCTAACATTATTCTATATAATGCTTGATTAACAACAGTAGTCTATATGAAATCAAAGGAATAATTTACACAGAAATTAGAATAAAATCAATGTTTGAAGGAAAAAATGTAAAGTAAAAGTAAAAATGCCATTCTTTTTATAGGATTACATATATATTTATCTACAGAAAACAGTAAAATTTATTTTCATTGACAACCATTTCTTAAAATGGAAAATTTCTCATTTTTTTTCACGCCACTTATTATAATTGGTCCTATGCATTTGGTTCCTTTAGAATTACTGTAGGAATAAGTCTGGTATTAAGGAGTGTACTCGTTCTACAATATTAAGTTAAGATGCAATGTAAAATATTTTTTATCAAATGTTATCCCACAGTGAAATCATCCTTGCCTGGATAATGCAATCAAAGAACAAAAGTATTAAATAATCTGGCTTATGATCACAGTCTTCCATTTGCTGATCCAAGGGTCTTCTAGAACATGCATTGCTTAAGGAATGGACAATTCTATTATACTTTCAAGGAATGTGGAATCATTTAGTATATCATTAGTATCTGTCAAAATGAGATAATCATTTGTACATTTAGCTCTCATATATTAAACAAATCAATTGGGTTGAACTCCTATTTTGGTAGAGAAAATTGGTTAGGTTAGGTTACAAGAATTTCAAAACACTGGTGATTAACATGCTGCCAGGTATGCAGTTGATGGAAATTGTTTGTTAAAATATATTGAATTTTTTTTTGAGAGAGAGAGAGAGAAAATTTTTTAATATTTATTTTGTGTTAGTTTTCGGTGGACACAACAACTTTGTATGTGGTGCTGAGGATCGAACCCAGGCCACATGCATGCCAGGCGCGCACGCTACTGCTTGAGCCACATCCCCAGCCTCAAAATATATTGAATGTTTTTCTTGACATTGTAAAGTTTGAATATCTGGCTAATAAAACTATATTTAATATTTTAATAAAATTGATATTCATTAATATTGCAACAAGAAAGACTCATATATGAGTGTTCTTATAATACGTGGCTGATTTAGAAAGGTATAATTCCTTAAATTTCTAAATAATAATAAATTTCAGAGTTTAAAATTATGTTCCATTTGAGTAATTCAAGGAATATAATACATAAGAAGGCTTTATAGAATGTGCACATTAAAATAAGCCAAATTACAAAAATAAAACAAATTAAAATGTTAAATCAGAAACAAATTGGTAAAACATATATGAATATTATGGCTATTATATTTTATGTACTCCATTCTCAGAGGTTGTGCAAATGTTTCTCTTTTTTGATTGAGAAGAATACAAATAAGATAGAACTCCTCCGGGATCAGTATTAAGAGAAGGAAATTATTTGATAGAGAATTGTATTGGATTTATATTGTACAGACCAGAAAATATATATTCTGTACTGCCTCTGATTTTGAAATTGTCTCCTGTGAAGGTATACTTTTCCTGGCAGAAAAAAAAACAGCTTTTATTTAGCAAAAAGCAGGTTTTTTTTTTTTTTTGGTGAAAATAACTGAAATGTCAGGAAAATGAAGAGAAGGAAATTGCTTGTAAAATTGCAGAAGATAACTTAGATATGAAACCTGAAAAGTTCCTAAAATGTCATAAAACTTTAATGCCAAATTGGTTTCCCTAAGTTTTATCTCACTGTTTTTAAGATTATTTTAATTGTGCATATTGATTATACAGGATCAGGCTTTACAGTGTAATATTTTAATACAGGTTTAAAATGTGTATTTATCAAATTAGAGTAATTAGCATACTTTATCTCAAATATTAATCTTTGTGTTGACAATGTTCAAAATTACTTCCTCTGCTACTTCAAAATATGAAATGTTATTATTATCAGACACCTTACTGTGGGAGAGGATGACAGAATTTATTCCTGTTTTATAACTGTTTTGTGCCTGACCACCAAGTTCTCCTACCTACTTCCACCTACCTTCCCAATTCTGGTAACCACTATACTATTCTGCTTCTATGGAATCAACTTATTTAGTTTCCACATATAAGTGACAATACGCAGTATTTATCTGTGCGTGCCTTGCTTATTTTACTTAACAATGTCATCTAGGGGTATCTATATTGCTACAAATGACAGGATCTCACTACTTTTATAGCTGAACAATAAATATTCCATTATGTCTATATAGCATATATTTTTAAACACTTATTAAATCATGAACATCTAGATTGATTTTATAAGTTAACTAATATGAAAAATGTATATCTCTATATACATGAAAACATTTTTTATTTATATATGAGAGCAGAATGCATTAAAATTCTTATTATACATAGAGAGCACAATTTTTCATATATCTGGTTGTATACAAAGTATATTCACACCAATTCATGTCTTCATACATGTACTTTGGATAATAATGACCATCACATTCCACCATCATTAATAACCCCATGCCTTCTCCCTTCCTCTCCAACCCCTCTGCCCTATCTAGAGTTCCTCTATTTCTCCCATGCTCCCTCTCCCTATCTCACTACGAATCAGCCTCCTTATATCAGAGAAAACATTCAGCAATTGTTTTTTTGGGATTGGCTAACTTCACTTAGCATTATCTTCTCTAACTCCATCCATTTACCTGCAAATGCCACAATTTTATTCTCTTTTATTACTGAGTAATATTCCATTGTGTATATATGCCACATTTTTTTTATCCATTCATTTATTGAAGGGCATGTAGGTTGGTTCCACAGTTTATTTTTTTGTGAATTGTGCTACTATGAACATTGATGTGGCTATGTCCCTGTTATATTCTGTTTTTAAGTCCTTTGGGTATATAGACCGAGGAAAGGGATAGCTGGGTCAAATGGTGGTTCTATTCCCAAGTTTTGACTTAATTTTTTATCAATGTTTCATTTATAGGCTTTTACAATTTTGTTCTTAGAACAATTATGCAATCATTTCTTCATTAATTTGAATTATATGTGTGTGTATAAACATATTATAATTCTACTCAATTTTAATGAAAATTTGAAACTTCATTTATTCCATTTGAGGTAATGTGGATTTTATAAACCTTGTAAAGCTGCTTCACCAGCTTGTGGGTAGGTATGAATAAGAAAAGATAATTTTTAAATTATAATGGAAAATTTTGAGAAAATATTTTATTAGAAGACTAAGAATTCAAACCTAAATCATATTTATATAATTCTTTTTTGTTCACATTATATATAGATTTTCTTTAAAGAATACATAATAGTCAAAAATACTTTTAAGGATATTACTTTATTTTTGAGCAGATTGATAAACTACTAAATCCTCAAGTGGGAAATACTTGTGAAATTGCATTTAAAATTCATATTCTTTTTTTTATTAATAATTAGGGTATTTTAGAAACATAAGTAAGGTCAACACTAATTTCTTTCCTCATAATTTTTCCCATCTTAGTTTTATGATAAACCTATTTTCTTCTCTTTGTCTTTTCACTTAATATCTATCCTCTTTTCCTTTTGGCAAAATTTCACCTTCTTTCATTAAAACTAAAAGGCTTCTTTGTAGAGAAAAGATTCTAGAGATGGTTAAAGCCAAAAAGTATCAGAGACAGGAATATGTAGATAGTATTTTTAACTCAATATTTGCAATCCTCAGCAGAAATCAACTAGTAAAAGGTTATTGTTATGTATTACATCATTGTTGTTACCTATTACATTTAATACTTGAAAACTTGAATTTGCATAAATTTCACTCTGAGTTTTGATGTAATTGATTAGTTAAAAGTTCATTGCTTAGAAAGTAATGCCATGGTTTGTAGAACTTCATTTAACAAGATAATGTAAACATGAAGAGAATTTTTAAGACAGTTTAGAACACTAAACTGTCAGAAACAATATTTATGTCTTTGAATATTTTATAATGAAGAGTTAAACTTTATAAAGCATCAGGAGGTCTATTCAGAAAAAAAAAGAGAAATTGTACCCTTTAAAAAAGGCTAAAGAAATCTAACTCATTTATAATTTTCATAGATTTCTTTTGAAGATTGGATTTTAACTTTGCATGGCTATTGGTTTAATCCTTTACTTCAAGAAAAATAAATGTAATTCAAATAGTTGAATTGGAAAATTTGGGCTTGACAGAATCCTGTTTTCACAATACAGTTATATATGATGATTATCAAAAATTGTGTGCTTAAATATTTTTGATTTGAAAGTAAGAAAGTTCATTTTATATGGTATAATTAACAAAAATGAAGTCTACATCAATATTAAAACTCTTTCTATAAGAAGTATTGCAGAAACTCATGCTTTGAAGAGTTTGAGCTAAAATTATGAGGAAACTCCTTTACTGTTTTTAATTATTCAAAATAATGTCAGACAAAAATATTTCAATATATAGCACTGAAATGTTAATATTGTTTTCCTCTAAGTTAATTTCTCTTTCTGTCTTTCCAAGGATGCTTTTCATTTTGGAAAATTAATAAGTCAATCAATACTTTTCATTTCTTTGTACTTCCTTAAATTTATGTCTGATTTGGTGAAATATATTTAAATCTGAATTAATATACAGTTAGAGATATATCAAAATACATGTATTTTGTTATATAATTTCTATAGAATTTATTTTTGGAATGATGAATGACTGTCATGCCTTTTACTTCTAAATAAGTAGTTGATTATTATAATACTAAAGTCTATAATCCTATCCCACTAAATGTCAAATGATATATATATTTTGCAAACTGAGGTCTTGCACACACATACTCACATAATACTGATGCTGCATCTATTTTGCCTAAGTATCACTCAGCTATGATATATGATATGTATTTATCAGTTATGATATATAATATCATGTATACATAATATATATGCATAACATATATAAAATCATATATATGTACATAAATTTGATGGCCTGGTAGCCCATCCCTATAATCTCAGAGACTCTGGAAGCTGAAACAGAAGGATCACAACCTCTAAGTCAGACTCAGCAACTTAGAGAGACCATAAACAACTTACCAACACCTTTTATCAATAAAAAAATTTGAATGGGTTGAGGATATGGTTAAGTGGTTAAGCACCCTGGGGTTCATTCTTGGTAACTAAAAAATCATATATGTATAAATTTGTAAAAATAGAAAATTTTATATACATATATATAAAATTTGTATATATATATACATATATATATGTGTATATATAAATGGGTATATATATAAAATTTGTGTGTGTGTGTGTGTGTGTGTGTGTGTGTATATATATATATATTTCCATCCCTCTCAGGAGTCAAATGTATAATCACATACAGAAGCTGAAGTTAGACTGTTTAAATCCAACTTCACTATTTACTAGCTAACCTTGCACAAATTACATCATTTCTCTGTGTTTGGATTCTCAACTCATCATATAATAATAATATTTCCACATAAGATTATCATAAAGATTAAATTAATATACAATAGTGCTTTGAGCATTGTCTTAATATTATTTTTATTCACTCCTATATCTGCAACATTTTTTCAATTTTAAAATAAGTTCATGAATTTTCTTCCTGAATTGCATTTTAGGGCCCCAAAAACCTGTTGGAATTTTTATTGAGATTATATTATGTTTCCAAATTTAATTATTTCACAAAAATACACAAATACTTTTTGCTTCCATGATATATAATCATTTAAAATATAGTTATATTATTTTAATGGAGGCAGTTCATAATGTGCCAATGTAGAATTTTTTCTTTGCATATACAAACACATTATATTATATTGTCCATTTTTTTCTTTCACATAAAGATTATATACATGCAATTCATGTGTATAATATTTATTGCTCAACAATGTTTTACAGATATTTCTATATTGATTTTACAGATTTTTTATTTAATTTATTTATGATAGATGTATAGAGCATTTTCAATTTTATAGAAATATTCTTAAATTATGGGTAACATGAATGCACAAATTATTTCCCATCTTCTAAAATTAATTACCATTCTGACTTTTCTATAATTTCATTACCTTATATTCCAGGCTGCATAATAAAGCAATTTGAATTGAAAACTTTGCCAATTCCCATAAATTTAGTTTAGGGTATCAATTGAAAAGGAGTAGTTTGCTTAAAATTAGGATAGAAACTTATGGCAGATTAATTGCAGTTTGAAACATAAACCTTGAACCCCTAAGTTCTGAGTCTCCTTTTTCCATAGAAGCACCCGCAAGAAGAAATTCTACTAGCCTTTACTTAGGTAGTTGCTTTGCTGATTGCCTGAAGACCTTCTTATACTATATTTCAGTGTTTGGAGACCTGTGACCAGACACAAGTTCAATCAACACTCAGGGATCTGTTAGAAAATATAAATACTTAGGAGGTACCAAATGCACAATGACCACTATACCTTTATTAATATGGGAGTGTGGAAAAGAAGACATTTTTCTCTTTTTGTGTCTCTCTGTTTCATTACACACACACACACACACACACACACACACATATGTATATGTATATATATATATATATATATATATATATATATATATATGATTTATTTTTATCATTTATAGTTGCATTCTCATTTAGGTTTGAATTTATGAAAAATTTATTTTTAATATTTTAATTAGTTTCTAAACAGTGATTTCTTTATGTAGCACCATTAGTGTTGCCTTCTCCCCTAAAGTTTTTCTTTATTAACTTTTTTTTATAGTACTAGAAAATGATCTGAGAGCCTTACAAAGACTAAACAGGCAGTCTACTCCTGAGTTATACTCCCAGCTCATTGCTCCACTGACTCTTTAAGCAACTTCTATCATTTTTAATATTTATATTTGAATTTATTTCTGGGCTATTGTTTTGTGTTTTATATTTTATTTTTCTCTTCCAATATAATAATTATTCATTATTATTTTACAACATATCTTAAAATAAGTAGGATAACCATTATTCTTTTTTCTGTTTTAAAATTCTGATATCCTACTTGTGAATTTAAATCCTTGCACGTGAATTTTACATTTATTTCTTCTGGAATCATGACCAGAATTGTATATTATAATAGTCAAATTTATGTATTTGAAATAATGTGTGATTATGTTTCTGAATATGATATGTGTTGTGTTTGCTTAGAGAAAAAGCTAATTCTAATTGCTTTATATTTTTTATTTTATAATAAATTTAATTTTATTTTCAATTTTATTTTTAGTTGGTTATTTTTTACATATAAGAATTCTAATTTATTTTTATTTTTTTTGTTATTTCTGATGACCTTATCAATATTATTTCAGTATTTCTAATAGTTTCCAATATTTTATTTAGTTGATTCTATTCTTTGTTAGTATATGTTTTCTATAAATATTTATTTTCTTTCAATCATATAAAGATTTAATCTTGAGCCCTTGATCGACGTTGCTCTGATGGAAGCCCCCGCCGTGTGACACTCGCTTGGTGCAAACAGAAGACGGTGCAGAACAGAGGCTTTGCTTGCGGGTTGCCAGACCGAGCTCTGGACACAGCACAAGCTTACCCCAGCACCTCCACCTCACCAAAAATCCTAAGGGGTAACAGACAGAATCCATCTGAGAAAACCTTACTCGCCATCTATCGGTGGGCGTGGTTACCAGCAGGGTTCTGCTGCTCATCAGGTACCTGGTTTTCAACTCCTCCACCCCCAGTTTGATAAATCACAGTTTTCCCACAAGCTTTTTGGGGGTGTAGCTATCAACGCAGAACAGCAACTCTACAGGCACCTGGTTCCAACTCAGAGGCTAAGAGAAGGGAGGCTCCAGGTAGAATGCCTCAAGCCCTCTCACACTGGCTACCTCCACCATCCTGAGCACAGAGACTCAAGCCAGAAATAGACAACTCCACCTACTTGAAGAAAAGAAAACAGAGCTCTAAGAGACTTTTTCTTTCTTTCTTTCTTTATTTCTTTCTCTCTCTTTCTTTCTTTCTTTTCTTTGCTCGCTCTTCTCATCCATTCTCCTCTACCCTTCCCTCTCTGGTTCTCACAACCTCAACATATGAGAGTCCAAGAACTTTGCATGAAATTAGACTTTAAGAACTGAATCACCAGAATAATATAATATAGAGGAATTGATAGGCCCCACCTCACTCCCCACTTTTATTTTATTTTTTGTTCTTATTTTCTTTCTCCCTCTCTTTCTTTATTTTTTTCTCTTTTATTCTTTTCTTCTTCTTTTTTCTTCCTCCCTCTATTCGACTTTCAACCTCCTATCTTTTACTATTTATACGTAGGATAATATTCTTAATAGAGATAAGGAGTTTGAAGTTACACATTCTTCCATAAATTACCCCTGACTATTCATTAGAGTTCTTCTCTAAAGTTGCTAAATTAGAGTAATCCCACACCCTCACTCAGCAAATAAAGACAATGAAAGTTCACTTTGACAATGAATCACATAAACAAATCAAAGAAGCAAAATATCAACTCTATAGGGAGATAGAGGTTATACCAAAACAAAACAAAACAAAACAAAAAAGAAAAAACAGAAATTCTGGAAATGAAGGAAATTATAAACCAAATTAAAAACTCTAATGAGTGTATCATCAGTAAAGTAGACCAATTAGAAGTCAGAACATCAGACAATGAAGACAAAATATATCATCTCAAAAAGTGCCTAAACAACTCAGAAAAGCTGATAAGAAACCACGAGCAAAACATCCAAGAAATCTGGGATACCATAAAAAGACCAAATTTAATAGTTACTGGGATAGAGGAAGGTATAGAGGTCCAAACCAAAGGAATGAGCAATCTGTTCAATGAAATAATTTTAGAAAACTTTCCAGACATGAAGAATGAATCAGAAATCCAAATCCTAGAAGCCTACAGGACGCTGAAAGTACAAAACCACAAGAGATCCACACCAAGACACATTATAATGAAAATGTCCAACATACAGAACAACGAGAGAATTTTAAAAGCTACAAGAGAAAGGAGGCAGATTACATTTAGGGATAAACCAATTAGGTTAAAGGCTGATTTTTCAACACTGACACTGAATGCTAGAAGATCCTGGAACAACATATTTCAACACTGAAAGATAAGGGGTTCCAACCAAAAATCTTGTATCCGGCAAAATTAAGCTTTAGGTTTGACAATGAAATAAAAACCTTCCATGATAAACAAAAGTTAAAAGAATTCGCAGCTAGAAAACTGGCTCTGCAAAGCATCTTGGACAAAACATTATACCAAGAGGAAGTGAAAAACAACAATGAAAATCAACAGTGGAAGTAGTACAGTAAGGAGAAAAACTAATCAATGAGGAAAAAGAAATCAAGTTAAATAACAAAAATAAACAAACATGGCTGGAAGTATAAACCATATCTCAATAGTAACCTTAAATTTTAATGGCTTAAACTCACCAATCAAAAGACATAGGCTAGTAGACTGCATTAAAAAAAAAAGATCCTACAATATGCTGCCTACAGGAGACACATCTGATAGGAAAAGACATACACAAACTAAGGGTGAAAGGTTGGGAAAAATCATACCACTCACATGAACCTCAGAAGCAAGCAGCGGTATCCATTCTCACATTAAATAAAATAGACTTCAAGCCAAAGTTAATCAAAAGGGATAACGAAGGACACTACATACTGAGAAAGGGAAACATTCACCAACAAGACATAACAATCATTAATATATATGCCTCAATCAATGGTGCAACTATGTTCATCAAGCAAACTCTTCTCAAGTTGAAGAGACAAATAGACCATAACATAATAATCATGGGTGACTTTAAACACACCTCTCTCACCACTGGATATATCTTCCAAACAAAAGTTGAATAAAGAAACCATAGAGCTCAATAACACAATTAATAACCTAGACTTAACTGACATATATAGAATATATCATCCATCATCAAGCGGATATACTTTTTTTCTCAGCAGCATATGGATCCTTCTCAAAAATAGACCATATATTATGCCATAAGGCAACTCTTAGCAATTATAAAGGAGTTGAGATAATACCATGCATCTTATCTGATCATAATGGAATGAAACTGGAAATCAACGATAAAAGAAGGAAGAAAAAAATCCTACATCACTTGGAGAATGAACAATATGTTACTGAATGATCAGTGGGTTACAAAAGACATTAAGGAAGAAATTTAAAAAATTCTTAGAGTTAAATGAAAACACAGACACAACATACCAAAATCTATGGGACACAATGAAAGTAGTTCTAAGAGGAAAATTCATTGCTTGGAGTTCATTCCTCAAAAAAAAAAAAAGAAAAAAACCAACAAATAAATGATCTCACATTTCATCTCAAAGCCCTAGAAAAAGAAGAGCAAAACAATAGCAAATGCAGTAGAAGGCAAGAAATAATTAAAATCAGAGCTTAAATCAATGAAATTGAAATAAAAGAAACGATTGAAAAAATTGACAAAACTAAAATTGGTTCTTTGAAAAAATAAAT
Source organism: Callospermophilus lateralis (assembly GCF_048772815.1). Lineage (NCBI taxonomy): Eukaryota > Metazoa > Chordata > Mammalia > Rodentia > Sciuridae > Callospermophilus > Callospermophilus lateralis. The sequence continues at coordinate 62,055,128 of NC_135310.1, read as the reverse complement.
AAGATTGACAGACTCTTAGGCATGCTAACAAAGAGAAGAAGAGAGAAAACTCAAATGACTAGCATACGGGATGAAAAAGGCAATATCACAACAGACACTACAGAAACACAGAAGATAATGAGAAATTATTTTGAAACCTTATACTCCAATAAAATAGAAGATAGTGAAGGCATCGATAAATTTCTTAAGTCATATCATCTGTCCAGATTGAGCCAGGAGGATATACACAACTTAAACAGACCAATATTGATTGAGGAAATAGAAGAAGCCATCAAAAGACTATCAACCAAGAAAAGCCCAGGACTGGGTGGGTATATAGCAGAGTTTTACAAAACCTTTAAAGAAGAACTAATACCAATACTTTTCAAGCTATTTCAGGAAATAGAAAAAGAGGAAGTACTTCCAAATTCATTCTACGAGGCCAACCTCACCCTGATTCCTAAACTAGACAAAGACACTTCAAAGAAAGAAAACTACAGACCAATATCTCTAATGAACATAGATGCAAAGATCCTCAATAAAATTCTGGTGAATTGGATACAAAAACATATCAAAAAGATCATGCACCATGATCAAGTGGGTTTCATCCCCAGGATGCAAGGATGGTTCAACATATGGAAATCAATAAATGTAATCCACCACATCAATAGACTTAAAGATAAGAACCATATGATCATCTCAATAGATGCAGAAAAAGCATTTGACAAAATACAGCATCCCTTTATGTTCAAAACACTAGAAAAACTAGGGATAACAGGAAATTACCTCAACATTGTAAAAGCTATCTATGCTAAGCCTCAGGCCAGCATCATTCTAAATGGAGAAAAATTGAAGGCATTCCCTCTAAAATCTGGAACAAAAAATGGATGCTCTCTCTCACCACTTCTATTCAACATAGTTCTTGAAACACTAGCCAGAGCAATTAGACAGACAAAAGAAATTAAAGGCATAAATATAGGAAAAGAAGAACTTAAACTAGCACTATTTGCTGATGATATGATCCTATACCTAGCAGATCCAAAAAGTTACACCAAGAAACTTCTTGAACTAGTAAATGAATTCAGCAAAGTGGCAGGATATAAAATCAACACCCATAAATCAAATGCATTCCTGTATATCAGTGACAAATTCTCTGAAATGGAAATGAGGAAAACTACCCCATTCACAATATCCTCAAAAAAATAAAATACTTGGTAATCAAATTAACAAAAGAGGTGAAAAAATATATACAATGAAAACTATAGAACCCTAAAGAGATAAATAGAAGAAGACCTTAGATATACCTTGCTCATGGATAGGCAGAATTAATATTATTAAAATGGTCATATTACCAAAAGCACTCTACAAATTCAATGCAATTCTGATCAAAATCCCATTGGCATTCCTCACAGAAATAGAAAAATCAATTACAAAATTCATCTGGAAAAATAAGAGATCCAGAATAGCTAAATCACTTCTAAGCAGGAAGAGTGAAACAGGTGGTATAGCTATACCAGACCTTAAATTATACTACAGAGCAACAGTAACAAAAACAGCATGGTACTGGCACCAAAACAGGCTGATAGACCAATGGTACAAAATAGAGGACACAGAGACCAATCCACAAAATTACAACTACCTTATATTAGACTAAGGTGCTAAAAGCATGCAATGGAGAAAGGATAGCATCTTCAACAAATGGTGCTGGGAGAATTGGAAATCCATATGCAACAAAATGAAACTAAATCCCTTTCTCTCACCATGCACAAAAGTTAACTCAAAATGGATCAAGGATCTAGGAATCAAACCAGAGAATCTGCATCTATTAGAAGAAAAAGTTGGCCTTAATCTCCATCTTGTGGGGTTGAGCTCCAAATTCCTTAATAGGACACCTATGGCACAAGACTTAAAATCAAGAATCAACAAATGGGACATATTCAAACTAAAAAGTTTTTTCTCAGCAAGAGAAATAATAAGTGAGGTAAATAGGGAGCCTACATCCTGGGAACAAATTTTTACCCCTCACACTTCACATAGAGCACTAATCTCTAAGATATACAAAGGACTCAAAAACTTAAACAACAACAACAAAAAAAAACCCCAAATAACCCAATCAACAAATGGGCTAAGGACCTGAACAGACACTTCTCAGAAGAGGACATACAATCAATTAACAAATACATGAAAAAATGCTCACTATCTCTAGCAATCAGAGAAATGCAAATGAAAACTACTCTAAGATACCATCTCACTCCAGTAAGAATGGCAGCCATTAGGAAGTCAAACAACAAGTGCTGGCGAGGATGCAGGGGAAAAAGGTATACTCATACATTGCTGGTGGGTTGCAAATTGGTGCAGCCAATTTGGAGGGCAGTATGGAGATTCTGGGAATGGAACTGCCATTTGACCCAGCTATTCCTCTTCTTGGGTCATACCCAAAAGACCCAAAAAGAGCATACTATAGGGACACAGGTACATCAATGTTCATAGCAGCACAATTCACAATAGCTAGACTGTGGATCCAACCTACATGCCCTTCAATAGATGAATGGATAAAAAAAATGTGGCATTTATACACAATGGAATATTACTCAGCACTAAAAAATAACAAGATCATGACATTTGCAAGGAAATAGATGGCATTAGAGCAGATTATGCTAAGCGACGTTAGCCAATCCCTAAAAAAACAAATGCCGAATGTCTTCTCTGATATAAGGGGGGGGGGGCAACTCAAAATGGGATAGGAAGGAAGAGCTTGAGAAGAAGATTATCACTAAACAGGGAAGAGAGTTGGGAGGGAATGGGAGGGAGAAAGGAAATTGCATGGGAGATGGAAGGAGACACTCATCGTTATACAAAATACATATATGATGGTGTGAGGGGGAAGGGAAAAAAGAGAGAAATGTGTCACAGTAGATTGGGTAGAGAGAGGTAATGGGAGGGGAGGGGAAAGGAAAGAGGGATAGGGAGGGCAGCAGAATACAACAGACACTAGTATTGCTGTATGTATATACATGGCTGTATAACCAATGTGATCCTGCAGTCTGTACATGTGGAAAAATGAGAATTCATACCCCATTGAATCAAATGTATGATATGTCAAGATCATTGTATTGTCTCGAGCAACTAATAAAAAATAAAAATTAATAAAAGATTTAATCTCTTTAACTTTACTATCAACACATTTAATAAAATATTTAACATGTTTTTCCCTCATTCAGATGCTTATTATAATGTTACATAATTTCATCTCTTAATGATTTTTGCACTTTAAATTAGCATTTATTTATGTTTAGCTCTTGTTCTTTGAATATTAGATCCCAGAATTTAATTTTTTAAAATTAAATTTTCCTATGGCATTTTTATACTAGTAGTTATATACTTTCTATTAATTTTAACAGAAAGCATAGTAATTGTAACTGGAAATTATCCAACACCCTAGGATTGCTTAAAAATAATTACTTTAAACTCTTCTGTTTGATGTATAGTCTTTTAAATATTATTTGCCTTATACTTAAAAGATTATTTTATTTTTTGGAATATTTTATGACCTTATTCCTTATCAGTCTTCTTTTTAGCTATTATTCAGAATTTTAGATCTGTTCATGAAATTTTCAAATTTCTACTGTTTTTATAAATGTGCATATACTTATGCATTTGGTTAAATTTTTTTTTAGATATAAACACACAGTTGTTTATCCAAATATTTATTTTGAGGGATTCAAGACTCTAATTATTCCATTTGAATTGGAAAACTCTATTTTAATTATATATATATATTTTTATTTCTTTCCACTTTCATAAAGTTTATCTATATAACTTCAAAAAATTCCACAATATGTATCTTTAAGCTTTGCTCTTACTCTTATTCAAACCTTGTAGTTAAAGTATGTCAATTGCTATTACAAATTACTACAAAATCGTAAAGCTTACTGCAAAGAAGATTCTTTTCGCCATCTTGTCACAACATTGTGTATTAAACGATGGGAATACTCCACTCCATGTCATCCTTCAAAGTCCTAAGTTCCCTTCCTCTACCGGTTTAGGCATCCTTAGGTTCTTGAATATCTTCCACTTGATCCTCTGCATTCAGTAGGTAGAATGACAAAGGAGCATTGGGGAACCATACCAAATATTTTTTAGGGGTTAGACAAACATGTTCTCACTAAACTGCAGAGAAATGTGGGGAGTATAATTTAGCTCTTAGCCAGGAAACCTGGGAAAACAAGTTTTGTGAAGACATAGAGTTGTATCTATCTTGCCCCCCACCACTCCTGCCAAGTGTTTGTCGCCCAACATGTTTGTATGGTTAAATCAGAATGTAGAACCACTGCAAGTGAAATAGAATTAATGATATACTATGTCTAGCCAATCTTACACAATTTGGGAAGAGTACATGGTATGGCAGCATGTTGACAATAGACATTTAACAGATGTGGGAAAAGACAATTTTCCGGGACTACAAAAAACAGCTCATGAAGCAGCCCGCAGAAGACTGTAAGACCTGCTTGGTGATTGGCTTCCAATTGTGGCAGGTCAACAAAATAGGTGGGCAAGAATTAATTAAACTCTATTTGAAATACAATACTGGCAGAATAGATGGAACCCATAAGAACCAGTTGGAATCCTCAAAGACAACGTGGACCTCTGTTGGGAGCACAAAATTAATTGTGGGCATGTCTAAACTGTCTCTAAACAGAGGTGTAGTCTCACCAATCTGAGACCACTTCATTGCCTTGGCAAATGTCCTACTCAAAGAGAATTCTGTGATACCACGGAATTTATTGTTTCAGACAGTCCTAGGTTCAAACGCAACTCCCTGGAGGTGGGAAGAGATACCAGTGAGCCCAGTTAGCCTTGGGGCGCCCGCTGCCTGGACAACTTCTCCACAGCCTCTCCCTTTTTGTTTACCTTGGAGAACCCTAACTCACAAGGAATTCTTTTGATTTGTTTCTCTATAAATAAAACAATCCTGGGCTTTTTCCCTTTGTTAGGATCACACCCATCAGGTCTTTTCCACCTCCAAATCCTCCACTTTCAATATATTTCTTGTCTTTTGTTTTTATTTTTCAATACTTCTTTTATTTCCAGTTGGCCCACATCTCTGCTGGATACTTATTCCCTCCCAGTGCAGACCTTGGGTGGGAAAACCCCAAGGAGAACTGGACTCAATCCCGTCTGACCTGATATTAAACCCTAATAACATTAAAGACCTGTGAAAAAGGCTCATGCCCTTTTTCAGAGACAGATTCAAACTAAAGGAGGAGATCCAGAAAGTGTGGGAAGACCTATAATCTACTTGTTGATTTCTTGAGACTGGGGATCAGTAATATGTGTGAGCTACAGTAGTACCTCTGGCTTTGTGCTGATTGGGGAGGAAGCATCCTTTCCTCCACTTTCCAAATTTGACACAATTTCTCCTAAGCAGAGATTATCTCCAAAACATGGAGGAATTCAAAATCAGGCAATGTAGTTCCAATTTAGCATCAACTTATTATAAAATAATTTACAGTGCCTTTGAAATCTCACTACAGTATAAAACTATACTTTGTGATTCTGTTTTTGCACAACTGCATTGGTAAAAATAAAAGAAGTGTTTCCTGAGGATCTTCATATTAGTGCCTTTATATGCTGCAGAATCTATAGTGTGTGTCAAGTATGTAATTGTATTTTGATCCCATTTTAAAGATGTCTTGGGTATGAAAACAATGTGTTTAATTTATCTCTGCAGTTATAGAAGTGTCATTGAAACAGGTGGAAAATCATTTTAAAACTGTATTATTTTTTAATTAAATGTTTCGATCTATTTTTTTTAGCAACTTTAAATAATATAAGACAGGTTGTTTGAGATATAATGCTCAAGTTCAGCAAACTTTTGCTAAGAAAAGAGAGTTTGCTTTTCAAGAAATTTTTCAGTGGTTCTCAAGCTATCTAAAGACAGCTCTTTTGTTTTCAGTATCTGAGCTGAATGTATTTTCTTTAAACTGAAAGTACCTAAAGAAGAAGGCCTTAGGGATATGGTACTACCAGAGCTATTCACTCTGAGCCAAGGAAAACATAAATACATTCTTTCCAAGGTAGTGGGGTTTTTCAAGGCTCTGTAAATTGTTTTGTGATAGATGAACTCTAGGAAAACACATTGGCTCTGTTAGAACAATCAAAGAAACAATATTCTAGTAAAGAAATACACCCTGGGGTCCACAGAGTCATTATGTTATGAAGCTAGTGGGTGATGACCCTTCTATCTATGGCACGACTGAGAACATAGTTAAAATACTACATATAATGCCTTACTACCTGAAAATGCCAAATCCTTACAACCAGTGAATCATCAAAAGAGTAGAGTGGATCATTACAACCAAAAAGCAACATCAAGGCAGGATGACAACAGATTGATTTAAAATGTAAGTGGCTATATTAAAATCTCAGAGTTCTGAGAAAACACACATTTTAAAGTGGTATTTTAAATTGATCCATAGTTCCCACATATTTGTTTTTTGTATGGAGAAGAAAACATTTGTCATTTACTGCATTTTTTTCTCCCTGGAGTTGAAGCTTATGACATTCATTATACCTCATACAAAAAGTAAGAAAATAAACAATTCATGCTACAATTTTCCTATCTTGTCTTTTGCTATGAAATTTGCTTTATTTTCATCATGAATTATCAGTTAAGTGCAGTTATATGATATAGTCATTGATATTAATGATCACAAATAATGAAATAGAGAAAAAGAACGGTGAAGATGGATTATTTATGCATAGGAATGAATATATACAGATTTATATTTATATATAAATAAAACTTTTGCAATTATATGTTAACACATAATTATTTATATATAGAAAATACATCAGGGTTCTCCAGTAGATATGCAATCCAAAATGCTGAAGCCCCAGAACAAGATGGATCAATGCTACTACCTAGCCTAAGACCAAAGGATTCTTAAGAATCGCTGGCAGGATTCACTTTGGAAGAGTGAAGGAGTCAGAGTCCGAAATCCTCAATCTCAGCAGCAAAGGCAAATCATTCAAGAAGAGTTGCGCTGAGTGCGGTGGCACACACCTGTAATTCCATCGGGTTGGGAGACTGAGAAAAGAGGACCCTGGGTTCAAAGCCAGCCTCTGCAAAAGCAAGGTGCTAAGCAACTCAGTGAGACCCTCTGTATAAATAAAATACAAAATAGGGCTGGGGATGTGGTTCAGTGGTCAAGTGCCCCTGAGTCCCTGCAAAATAAATTAAAAAATAAAACAGTGGAGCTTTCATCTGCTGCTGCTTCTTTGTTCTTATTTTATTCCATCCAAGCCATCATCCTATTAGTCAGTACTACCCAGGATTAGTGAGGTTTTCCATTTCAGTTGACTATCATTCCTAGACACACCCTCCTTGACACACCCATAAACCTCTTAATCATAAGCTTCTCTTAATCTAATCAAGCTGACAATTCAAATTAGAAACTATAGAAAATATATAAACATCTAAACAAATAAATGTATATGTTTCTAAATATGTAAATAATAAATTTATATTTCTCTTTTACTTTCTAGCTATACTGAACAATGAATAATCAGAAGTAGAAAATACTGAAAAAGCTTCCCTTTAGAAGAGTGCTGCTAGCACAATGTGCTAATTACATAATAATAGTAGAGTTTGACTTAATTTCCCTTAAATAAATATTAATTTATGCAAAAAATTTTACATAACAGGAAAATAATCATTGAATAAATTAGAGGAGAAAATAGATATTCAAATGAGCACAAAGCATAAGGATACAAGCATATACTAAGTGCTCAGTGAAAAGTGCTAAAATAGTATATATCTAATATAATATGTAATGTGTATTTTTGTTCAAAGCATTATCAATCTTGAAATAACATGATAGATTCATCTCTATGAAAGTATAACTCTGTCAAAACACAGTCACAGACCCACAGCAAGATTATAATTAAAATAAAAAGACAAATACTGATTTAGTTGAAAATATTTGGTATAATATAAAAATGAACCAATAATCTTAATAAGTATGTGTATAACATCAATCAATAACAACATTAATATGAGTTACACTGGAAAAAAACACAAACAGCAGAAACAACATTTACATAAAATCCTACAAAGGAAACACAAATATTTTTCAATGTTTAATTGGGTAAAAAAAATAACAACAACTAAAAGCATTTATTTACCTACCTAATTAACGGAATTTGAAGACATTGAAAAATGTAATATTTAATTATACCAGGTTTTGTTAAAAACTGTTTAAAGCAATAATGGTAGAAAACATATTGGTAGAATCCCTTTGGAAATTTTTTAATCTTAAAAATCTAAGTCATTTATTGTAATTAATTTTAAGATTTTATTCCTGAAATTTTGTTTCCTGTAATCCATTATTGAAACTAATTTAAATTGCCAAAATGTGTCAGGAAATATGTACTAAAGATTGAGAAACAGACAAAAGAGACTATAGAGTGTCATTTACTGGACATTATGTGATAGATACTTAGGATCATAAGATAATATAGAAACATTGATTAAAGTGTACAACTTAGTATTTATCAGGACATCAGATGTGTATCTCTGATTATCTCTTTAATGACTAGTCTATTTTAGGTCTTTGCAGGTGATACAAGTTGGAATGTCAAACAATATTTATAATGCAGATTATTATCATTTGAAGTAATATATATATAATATATATATTATATATATATATAATATATATATAACCTAATAGAGATAAAATTGAACACTTTCCTCTAGAAATATAAACTTAATCATTACATTTATTTTTGTCATTGGTTATTAGCAAAGTACCCACTACTCACTCTGATTCAGGCTGAAACCAGCACCAGGAACCAGGAAACATCTGGTTATAGGTGCAAGGTTTCTAAAAATTGATAGTACAAATTAAATCAGCTAGAGAAAGACTCCACAAAATGACAGGAAATAAAGAGCAGAGAAAGAAACGATTGGAAGATATCAGTTTTTCAAAATAAACAATAAAGATGGATCACAGAGCTTATTCACTTTTTATATGTAGAAAACTGATTAACAATAAACCAAAAACTTAAAAAGAATGTGAAGAAATAATAATAGAATCTTATGATCAATTAACATACCCTGTTAAGGAAAAATTTTCATTCAATTTAATCACTACAACCTAGATTTGGTCACTGAAGTTCATAAAGGAAGTGTCCAGGCAGACAATTCAAGTTTGTAAAAGGATACTTGTCAGATGGCCTCATATTCTATATGTACACATTCAGAAAAGTAAGATCTGAGGGAAGTAGCATTGAACTCAAGAGTTTTCCAATCAGCCGAGGTTTTCTTTGTCTATAGTGGAAACACCAATATTTTTAAACAGACAAGGTCTTGTGCACAGCTACTCACATTTCTCCATTTTTCCTCTTATCTTTTTTCCCTGGGTACTTTTAATTTAAATAAAAGATTCTAGTCATTGCTAGGGAAGGAAGAAATATTTCTGTCCTTGTGTTATTTCTTTCTTTTTGTCCTTTGTTATTTTCTATCTCTGTGTTTAATCTATATTATAAATCCTCTTCAGTCTCCTATGGATTAAGCAGTTTTGGACTGCAAATCCAGTTTTTATCTTCGACTTCATGCCCTGGTACATCTATCCCCTAAGGTGAAGAACAGGGATTGATTTACAGGATTGTGTGTGGGAAAATAATTGGAGAAAAGAGCAACAACTAAACAACTGTTGATCTCAAACAACTGACAAACACACTTCCTTACTGATACATATTTGCATCCTTAATACACCAGTCAAGGTTCTGTCATGATGCAAAATCACACCAATAATTTGAACAGGGACTATGCAATATAAATGTGTTAAACAGTAAAAAAAGGAAATAACTACTAAGAAGGATAAAAATAAATCAATAAGAAGCAAGAATAAAGGACAAGAATACTGTTACTACTTCTCTGGCTGAGCTAGGATACACAAGGGAGAAAAAGATGGGGGAGTGACTAAACTTTCCTGAATCTGGGACTCAGCCCTCCCTGGAGAAGTTATTGCTTTAGCATACTGAATGGCCAAAAGTTAACTGAAGAGAAACTTGCTTTAGATGGTGAACAAAAGACTGTCTAGTGGAGTGCTAGCTAGACATGTTGGTTGTATGCACTGGAATATTATAAAGACTGACTAAAAGGGTTTGGGGTGGGTGCCATAGTTTATCTTGAGTACAACAGAGTAGAAAAAAAGTGATTTTGGAACTGAGACATGATAAGTTGATAACTGGCAAAACCATAGAAACATTTAGCATATCCAGAAAACAAATAAGAACCTAAAATTGTTTCCTTAATTGGGTTTATCATAACCAAACTCAAACACTACAAACAGCACAAAACTGTGTGAATAATTATTCTAAGGTCACTATAGTTGTGTTGAAAAGCCAAAACTTAAGGTGAAATCTTTTCCTTTTAAAATATGCTAATACCTACCTGTCCCACTCCACTGTGTCAGGAGGCAGTGCCTTCAAGAACTTAGATTCTGTATTCTTCTGCAAGCCCAGTTTCTACTCTCTCTTCTTTCTTTATTTTTTTTTTTTACATTTTTATGTGTATCCTAAATTTGCATACCCCACTTAACATGTCAATCTGATTTTTCTATTCTTGATATGTAGTGAGTTGGAATCAGCAGTTCTCTGCATTATTTTAGTGATTGATCCTAGTCTCTCCTTTGGAATGTATAAATGTTAATACTTTAATATGTTCTCAAATAGGCCAAAATAATTTTTTGAGACTACTTTAACGTGACCTTTTTCATTTTCTTCCAAAAGTTTTACACAGAAAATTTTCTAAGTATTTCTGAGATAATGTCCACAGGCCCTTCCTCTGGAATTACTGGGGCCATGTTTGATGCTAATAGTGAGAACAGAAAGGATTTGTTGTTAGTAGATGTAGATGTTGATCTGAAAGAAACTAATTTCTTCACAGTGTTCTATGATCAACATAGGAGTCACATCTCAAAACTGGGTTTAAATGACAAAGGTCCTATCTGTGCTTTACCCCCCCTATACCTTAGATCACTGCCTGGAATAGTTAGTGATTAATTATTATACACTGAATACAAAATAACAATGTTGTTTATGTCATTTCTTTCTATCATTTACTTTTCCAGTCTTTTTAAATCAGTTTATATAACAGTGCTCATACAATTTTGACACTTTCTGCATTTTCTTACAATGCCACAGGTAAAACAGAGAATTGCCTTGTTTAGTATAGATTAAGAAACTATGTTATTTTTATTGGCATTTATGTGTCTTTCAGTCTTCCTTTTTTAGATTTCAGAGTAACCCGATGTTAAGGATCTGCATTGTAGCCTTTTAAGTTCACTGGTAGCTCATGATATGTTTCATTTTTAAATTTGTTTCTTTTTTTACCCCATTTGACTGTATGTCTATGGAGATTTACTTTTGTTTATTTCATTTATATTGGTTCTTTATAGTTACACATGACAGTTGGATCCATTTTGACATAATTGTAAAAGCATGGAATATATGTTCTTCTAATTCAATCCCCACTACTTCCTCTTCCCAGCCCATCTCCCTTCCCCCTGCTCCCTTTCCTCTACTTTACTGATCTTTCTGCCATTTACCTAGATTTTTTTTTTAATTAATTCCTTTTGAATGTACACAATGGAGAGAGTTTCACTAAGTTCATTCTTTTTTAAAATATTTTTTTGTTATAGATCGACACAATATCTTTATTTTATTTATTTTTTAATGTGATGCTGAGGTTGGAACCCAGTGCCTCACATATGCTAGGCAAGTACTCTACCACTGAGCCACAATCCTAGCTCTCATTTTGTTTTTTAATGGATATCTTTGTCAAACAATATGCATGATTTTGTTTATATATTCTCTGTCTTATCTTATTCTTGCTGCAGATTCACAACAATATTTATTCTTTATAGTTACCATGGTTTTGAATCTGTTCTCAGCTACTTCTGTTTTAGAATCTTGGGAAAAGTTGTTAACTCAATTTTCAGTAAAATTAAGCTGAGGGTAAGTCTCTTGTTTCATCTCAGCCAAATTTTCCGGTAGGATTGCCCCAAACTGTCCCAATAAATGGTTGTTTGGGATTCCAAAGAAGCAGCACCAAAGACCAGGGTGATCAGCCTAAAGTAGTTATGAGAGGAATACATAATCGCAGAGTTAGCTGCAATATGGATGTGAGAGCCAGCAATAAAAAGACATTTCAGCCAGCATGTCCTCAGACAGTGGAGCAGCATATGATTTATGTGAGGGTTTAAAAGAAATTTGACTCAATGCTGGGGCCAGTTTCTCTCAGATTTTTGAGAACCTAGATACCTCTATTAGGCCTTGGAATGTTCTAGGTTCCAGCTTGGTTCAGGACTTCCTGGAAGAAGCTGCACCTTCCTGAGTGGTGAAGCACTCAAGGTACTCTGAATTTTGTTTAGAACAGAGAAAGAAACTTGGCCACCCTACAGCTCCTTTTTTTTTTCTTTTTAAGTATTTTTTTTTAATAATGCATATTCCTGGCTTACACACACACACACACACATATAAAGATGAAGAAATCCAGAGGTGTTCTACCACTGGAATACAACCCCAGTCTTTTTTTTATCTACCGCAGTCTGGATGCAGCAAACTAACGGGTGTGGGGAGCGGGGGGGGGGGACGTGAGGAGCAACTTGTGTACATTGATACAGCAGGAGTGGGAGCCCTTTATTGTAGGACAGGAGGGGTATATATACATTACACACAGCTTATCTTAATTAACATAAACTAGATACAGCAGTCAACCAATAAGGAATCTCCACACTTAATGGCTCGCTGGCTTTACTTCACAAACCACTCCCTCTGGCAAAATGCTAGACGCCATCCTGACTTGTTTACAGACCCTAACATTTATCTTTCTTTTCTTTTTTTTTTTTTTTTTTTTTTTAGTTATTGATGGACCCTTATTTTATTTACTTATTTACATGCAGTCCTGAGAATCGAACCCAGTGTAGTCTACCAATGAGTTACAAATCCAGCCTCCAATCCCAGACTTTATTATTATTATTTTTTTTTATTTTGAGGCAGATTTTCTCTAAATTGCCCTCAAATTTGTGATCACCTTCCTCAGAGTCCCAATTTTTGAGATTACAGGTTGTGCCACTGTGACCAGCTTTGGAATATATTAATATTTACTATTTGTTTAAAATACTAATTTGTCACTATTTTTTAAGAACATGTATTTGAGTTCAGTTAATTTACTTCTTGTATGAAGTAAATAATACGAAGTTTAAACACTGTTCTCCCAAATATTATTATACTGAGATTTTGTTCTCATTGATTCCCCTCAGCCCCAATCCTGTTATTTAGGAGAAGAGGCAAATAAAAGTTTGCTCTGCCTATACTGATCTATGTTTAAAAATATGTGCAACAAACAATTGAATATCAACATGGAGATTTGAAGTGAAGCTCATAGTTATGAATTATTAAACAACTGTTCTAATTAAACTTCACATGATATGAGAATGAGTGGCAATGAGAATTTGTTAATAAATACCTTGACCAATTTATATGCAATCCTCAATAACAAGTGACAATGATGAAATCATTTTACAATTCTCAAAAATTGGTAAGGAATATCATGAGATTTACTGACAGATGATAAATCGGGCTAGCCAATTCTAATCAAATCTCCCCAAATTTGGGGCCAACAGTCACTCCAAGGATGCTGATTCCTACCCCTGGTGTCTATCTTACACATACTTCCTGAAAGGAAAATCATCAGTGTAATATCTGACCAGACACAAAAGTCAGTTTAAGTGAGCAAACATAGTATGTTTGCAGGAATAAGCTATAGGTCCATGTTGATGGTCATCTAAAACTTTGGTTTCTTGATATTTGGTCAACATCATATAGAGCTGGTTCATCAATTTGTTAAGTTAGGTTTTATTTTTTAATTTCCCAAATGATAATTTCAAGATAGTGCTTTTTAAAATTAGCCAATTGATCTGAGCCTTCTCTGATTCATAGCCTACTGAATTTTTGCCACAAGAAATGGAAATATCTCTATACAACTTTCCATTTGCTTTTTAGCAAAATTAGTCCAATTTCATATCTACACTTGCTATTAACTTTACATTTGTATGGTGCGTATTTTACAATTTAATTTTATCTAAATTTCATATTTGTAGAATCTCTATACATTCTATACATATAATCTCTATACATTCTGACCAAGTGGGTTTAGTATAAGAATGCAAAGGTAGTTCAATATTTTGAAATCAACTAATATAATACATAATATTAATGAAGCTTAATAGTCATATATTCATAGATATGGAAAAGGCATTTTTCCATATTATTTTTTTCTACTCAAAATTCTTAATGAAATAATAATAGGTATTTACATCTTTAATGTACACATATAAATATAGGCAATAAATATTTGAATATACATATATAAATATTATAAATAATATATATTTATTATGCACTACATATAATGAAATATGTAAATTTTGGTATAAAATCACCGTTTTAATTAATCAGTAAATGATAAAGTTAGAACTAAGACAAGGATGCTCTTTAGCTTCATAATTACTGAGTGTTATTTGGACATAGTGGCCATTTATCACACTCACTGTTACACACACAGAGACACTAATATTGGGCATATAATAATTTGAAATGTAAAGGTTAGATGATATAATTATGTGTGGGAAAAACAAAGGGTAAGGGAGAAAACCACTATCCAAATTAATTAAAATAAGTTATAAAATTGTTATGTTAAACACAGTAACTTCTTTAAGAATAATGACAATTTGTTTAGAAATAACAAAAGAGAAAAGAAAGAAAACCCTTAAGTGCAAAGTTAGTGAAAAATTGGGAAAATTTATACAACGCCCACAATAAAATGATCTTAGAAGACTCAAAAAGAAACTTGAACCTTGCAAAACCATCTTATATTTCTGAATAAAAAAACTTAATATTGTAAAGATGACATTCTATATTTTTTTAATAAATTAAATGTTGTCCCAATAAAAATGTAATTAGATTTTTTGCCAGAGCTATATGAGTATATTACAATGCTTAAGTGGAAAAAATTGATGGATTATGAAGGAATTCATAAAAATAGACTCAATGAAATGGGGGAAGATTGATATTAAAGTTTCTGTGATCAAAACAATGTAATATTGACTCATCACTAGACATCAAAACCAATAAAATACTAACAGATATAGAAAGTGACCAGTGCAGTGCTGACAGACAATAAATGATAATAATTAATTTTCAAATGAATAGTGAAAAGTTGCTTTTCTAGAAAGTAGTGTTGAGATGGCAAGACACAACATCAAAATTAGATTCCTTTTTTTTCACTGTGTTCCAGGGTACATTTTTGTATATCTTTATTTTGTTTTATTTTATTTTTGTGGTGTTGAGGATTGAACCCAGGACATCACTCATGCTATGCAGGTGCTCTACCACTGATTCACAACCCCAGCCCCAGGATACATTTAAATGAATACAATATTTAAGTGTTAAAATCCAAAAGTGTGAAAGTAGTTAAAATATCTGGGAGTGATGTCTCTGTTCCAATTACTGAGGAACAGCCCAGGCACTAGCCATGTAAGTGAACAGCCTTAATTCCAGCTTCCAGTCTTCAAATGTGTGAGCAAAATTTGCCCATATTGTGATGTAGTAACAAGTTGTCCCTACTCTGCCCCTTCACGTTTCTGACACACAGATTCCATGAATACAATAAAGGATTTTTTACTCTATTAAGTTTTGGGGAAATTTGTCATATTGAATAATTTGGTACCTGGTTGTGGGAGATACTCTAAGAAAAAATCAAATCATGGAAGTGACTTCAGGCTCAGGCAGTGAGGTAAGAACTGGAAGGACCATGAAGACACTATTAATGAAAACCTTATGGTCCTGGAAAAGACTGTTGGTTAGGGCTCGAAGTAAAGTAAGAAAAAATGATGTGAAAAGCTGAAACACAGGGAACACCCATTAGGAGGTGGCAAAAACTCAGCAGGACTGACATTCTTCTTAGTGTGAAAGATGGGAAATGTTCCTAATGAACAAAATTATTTCACAATGCAAATGTTAACACATTTTTTAAAAGAAAACTGTTTTTGGATGAGAGATGAAAATTCACCTGAAACCTTTTCATAAGATATCATTATTGCTTTTAATAAAGTAAAAAGTCTCAAATAAAAAAAAACAATTAAAATAGGCTTAGGGTGATCCTCCATTTTTAGCATAACTAAAGGTGCATATGTATAGAAATATAGATTTTTAGATTTGTATATGCATATAGTCTATGTGTGCTTAAAAGTGAATATATCAATTTAAAACCATTTCAAATTTTATAATGAAGTACAATAAACATTTCTTCTTTCACAAGGTATAAAACATGGTTGTAGATATCATCTCATAGTTTTAATATGGAACATAATTGTCATTCATATCCAATTATCCTCTTCCAGGATCACGGCAGTACTGTACTAATTGTCTTTGCATTTAATAGTGGTACATTATTTGCAAAGTTGGTTTTTTAATTGTCAGTATCATCTCTCTTTTTGTGTTTTAGCACAGTTATTCAAGAGAGTGGCTCTTTCATAAGCCTTGCTTAATGAGTGACTACAATGCAAAAAGTTCTACTATCAACTCAGAATAGATATAGAGAGTAAAATATGGAATTAAATACTTCAAAATGGAATAAAAGATGCCTTTTAAATGTAATGCACTAAGATTTTGGAATTATTTGTATTGGAAACATGACCTACTCTTGAACAAATTATTGGAGATAGTAGACAAAGACCAATGCAGTAAGATTAGAAAAGTATTTAATTATACACTTAATATAATATGACTAGGTACTTTAAATATAAATTTAAGAATTATTGAACTAGAAAAGAAAAAAAATTAATAGTCCTAAATGTCTATTTGCATAAAAAGTTGTGTAAGTAGTGGAGGTAGAATGACTTTCCCATATGTGCACACACACATGCATATACATATCTACTTATGTCTATTTTAATTTTATATATAATTTAAAAATATGTAATTTTTGTTTATGTGTATCACATTATATAATTGACAATGGTATATATACTTGCATAATACAATTATATAAGATATATTTAATTGTAGAGAAACACATTTAATTATAATTGTCAATGAAAGAAGATATAAATTTATTTTAAAAACACCAAAATTAGCAGAAAGAAAAAAAATTAGAAACATCCAAAAAAGCAAGATAAACAAATTATTATCATAAATTTATTATCATCTCAGAATAAAATAATAGCAGTAAAAGAGTGTTATAAAATCCAAGGACTATAGAAGATTAAATTGTAAATTAAATAATAACTAAAAGCAGGATAAAATTAAGGGTGAGTAATAAAAATTAGATTTTTATGACAAGATTAATTAAAAATAAGTGCCATCAAATAAGCATGCATAAGAAATATGAAGACTTAATCAACTGTGCTAATCCATGCCAAAAAAATAAAAATCTAGAACATATTTAATTTATAACAAAATATTGTTCTAATTCAAGAAATATAAAACTTAAAAGTGAAAGTTTTCTGCCAAATTTTATAAAGTTAAGGGCAGAATACATTTAGTTGATTTAAATTAGTTGTGAAGACAGAAAATAAAAATGAGAAAAGTTGTCAAAATATATTTAGAGGGGCTGGGGATGTGGCTCAAGTGGTAGCGCGCTTACCTGGCATGCGTGCGGCCCGGGTTCGATCCTCAGCACCACATACAAACAAAGATGTTGTGTCCGCCGAAAACTAAAAAAATAAATAAATATTAAAATTCTCTCTCTCTCTCTCTCTCTCTCTCTCTCTCTCTCTAAAAAAATAAATATAATAAATATAATATAATACAATATAACACTATTGTTTTTTTCTTTGTGTAATAATCAAAACATAATGGGAAATAAAAATACAGACTTCTAATTGAATATAAAAATGTTAAAATAAACCAAATACTAGAAATTAAATTCAGTAGCATGTTGAGATTCTTAACACATTGAACAAATTATGCATTGGCAGCAAAGAAATAAGTTCATTGTCAGATACCTATGTAAGTAAGCTACCATATCAATAAATTAAAATAATAAATTCATGTTTATTTTATAATTAACAGATACTGAAATACATTTAAATTTAGCAGCAATTCTAAATTTACATAGAAATTTTAAGTAATAAGTAAAAGAAATTTAAAATGATATGTAGAATTATCCCCATCTTCCCCCAAAGAAAAAATATATGTATAATATGAAACATATAGGAAGGTGTTCTGTATTTTGCCAAATTAACTATTTGACTTGGAATATATGAAATTCACAAAAAAACTCTATTTTTGACTCTTATTCCTTAAAAAATATCTTTAGTTACTTTTTATCAGTTCTTAAAGTTTTATTTTGTTGTTTGATAAATGTTAGGGATGATTTGAAAAAGAATGGTTTGAGGATCTCTTGATCTGACTTTATGTAGATATTATAATTCATACTTAATTTAGTATACAGTGATCTTTTTGGGTACTGACTTTCTAGGCTCTTTAAGAATCACGTTAAAGAATAACTGGGCTCTACACATTTACCACTGAAGCATAGTTATCTTTTCTGCCAACATGAAAAAATTATAACATTGCCTGTTTATGTAAAATTAGAAATACATTTTTCAAAATATCTTGGGTTTCCAGTCATTTTCCTTTTTTTAATAAGATCAAATACAAGTTATGAAAACTTATCTTTTAAGATGATTCTGACAAGAGAGTTATAGAATGAGAGCAAAAAAATTAACAAAATAATACCGATAAAACTTAACATAAGCATATTTTCTTAAAATAAGAGTAAATTGATGAAGTCAGTAAATGTATGTGAAGTTGGTATTTTAGTGAAACATGTAAAATAAAATGTTAAAAGAGCTTTGAAATCATCAAATCTTAAAGAATCCTGTGTATAAATTATTTTGTTACATATAATTTTAAATGCCTGTGTGTGTGTAACAAACACATAGTACATCTTTCATTCTGAAGTCAGGACATCCTTGGATATCTTCTAACCTGGACATAGGTCAATTAATGTTTTAATTGTTAAATAATTAGGACTTAACTGTGCTAAATATTTACCGAAAATTATCACCAAAGTAACAGCTGGAATTTGAACTTGAAAGTGCCTACAATGTTCTTCTCACTTATTGATGATGGACACTTTAGATAATAAAGTATCTGAGATGAAATGGATTTTGGAAAATAGATAAGTCACATGAGTTACCCACAATATTTTATTGCTGAAATTTTCAAAGTGTGTGACTTAATACATTATGTACATTGTTAATATGTGAGAAGAATATAATATTGAGACATGCATAAACAAGAGGGCTTTTTACTTCCTATAAAGCTAATATTTGCTATTCATATTTCAAGGAATTCTTCTTCAAATTGCTCCTAAAATAACACATATAAAATTCTTATTATTGTAGTATATTTATTCACAGCATACATAGAAAATTTTCTAAACTGTTTTTAAAAATCACTTGATATACTATGTGTATATGCAAGGTAGGTGGCACTAACAAAATAAATCACAAAAGTACATTAATCTTTTTTACTATGCTGCCTTGGTTCTGAACTTGTTTCCACTTACATGCCTATTCATTCCTTATTTACATTGC
Source organism: Callospermophilus lateralis (assembly GCF_048772815.1). Lineage (NCBI taxonomy): Eukaryota > Metazoa > Chordata > Mammalia > Rodentia > Sciuridae > Callospermophilus > Callospermophilus lateralis. Next base: position 62,035,470 of record NC_135310.1, on the reverse strand, counting down.
TTTTTCTTTTTTCTTTGTTTGGTACTGGGGACTGAACTCATGGGTGCTTAATCACTGAGCCACATTCCCAGCCTTATTATATTTTATTCAGAGACAGGGTGTCTCAAAGTTGCTTAGGGCCTTTTCTAAATTGCTGAGGCTGGCTTTGAACATAATGTCCTCCTGCTTCAGCCTGCTGAGTTGCTGGGATTACAGGTGTGCACTACCATGCCTGGCTTTATACATCCTTTGTGTGTGTGTGTGTGTGTGTGTGTGTGTGTGTGTGTGTGTGTTTCATTGGTTTTATTTGTTTTTTAAATACACAACAGCAGAATGCATCACAATTCTTATTACACATATAGAACAATTTTTCATATCTCTGTTTGTATATAAAGTTTGTTCACAACAATTCATGTCTTCATACATGTACTTTGGATAATGATGTCCATCACATTCCTCCATCATTGCTAACCCCCTGCTAACTTCTCCTCCCACCCCTCTGCCCTATCTAGAGTTCATCAATTCCTTCCATGCTCCCTCTTCCTACCCAACTATGAGTCAGCCACCTTATATAAAAGAAAACATTTGCCATTTATTTTGGGGGGATTGGCTAACTTCTCTTAGCATTATCTTCTCCAACTGCATCCATTTACTTGCAAATGCAGAATTTTATTCTCTTTTATAGCGGAGTAATATTCCATTGTGTATATATGCCACATTTTTTAATCCATTCATCTACTGAAGGACATTTAGGTTGGTTCCACAATTTAGCTACTGTGAATTGTGCTGCTATACAGTTTTTTTTTTAAAAAAAACATTGCATAAGAATCACCTCAATAAATTGTTAAAATATATATCACAATTTTGTAACACTGGGGTACAGCATTAGATTTTGCATTTCTAAAACTTTGTAGGTGCTGATGATTCTGTTGGTGTTTGAACTATGCTTAGTAGTTAACTGCTAAGGCATCATCCTGTATTGGCACACTTTGGTTCCAGAATCCCTGTGGATGTCAGAGTCCTCAGATACTCAAGTCCCTTATATAAAATATAATAATATTTTCAGGTAACTTATGCACATGCCTTCCTGTATTTTTAAATCATCTCTAGATTTTATATAATACCTAATAAAATGAAAGTACTACATAAGCAGTATCTACAGTACATTCTTTAGGGGATAGTAACAACAACAACAACAACAAAAGGCTATTTGGCACAAATATAGTTTGTTCTAAAAGATTTTAGACCAGTAATCCATTAAATCTGCAGATACAAATGCTCAACTGTAATCTGAAAATATTTTCAGAGAAATTGAAATCTCTTCCAACTAAACTCTAATTGTACATAATTGCACTATTGAAAAAACAAGCTAAAATAATTCAAATAAAAAATATGAATATGTATTAGTACTAGTAGTTTTTCCTTCTAAATCTTATTCAAGATATATTCTTATATTTTTAATAAGCTATAAATATACTTTAAAAGGAGACATTCTAAATGAAAATATTTTTCTGCTTGAGTACTAATTTTATTACTTTTGTGATGTTCTAATTAATATTTAGATACATACAAAAAGAGTTAATCATATGAGAATAACTTGAGATAATTATGTAAGATTATGCTGTGTCACTCCTAAATTTATATGTTAAAGTCCTAAAGTTCAGCATCTCAAAATACAGCTACATTTGTGAATAATCTTTTTAAAAAAATAATTAAGGTAGAATGAGGTCATTAAGCCAATATGACTAATGTTCTTATGAGAAGAGGAAATTTGGACCCAGATAAGGTACACACAAGGAAGAAAGATCAAATGAGGTGACCATCGTCAGACCAAAGAATCAGAAGAAACCATGCCAGTCAATATGTTTAAGTCTGTGGTATTCTGTTATGGCAGCCGCAGAAAGCTAAAACAGATAGGCTTCTTTTGAAATTTATATGTAAATGTTTCAAGATTTGATTGGGTCAAAGCATCCATGAGATTATACCTAGATAGATATTGTGTGTTTCTTGTTAAGTTGAATATAATATAGAGTTGAATCTTACATATAAAATTAAAAATCAAAATTTTTGAAAGGTGGAGTTAATGTGTAGGTGTGTATATTTGTATATAAAAACACACTTCACAATTTTATCTTCAGGTTGGCACTGTTATCATCTATTTCCTAAGGATAATAATAGCCAGATATATATTTTCTCTTGATCAAGAGAAATAGAAATTTATATGAATATAAAACATGTTTCACAGTGCCTAAAATAATGAAGTAATTAAATAGAATCTATTATTATAACAACTATTCCCCCTGAACTGTACTGCTTTTGGTCATAATTAAATGTTAACTGCTAAAAAGCCCTATTTGTCTTTAGGATATTCCTTGCTAGAAGAACTCTTTACCACACTAAGTTGGTTTATTTGCCTTTAGAGATATTTTATCCTCCCATTTCTTCATATTTTTGCAAACAGGATTATACATTATGGTAGTTTAAATCATTTTGAATAGGGAAGACTGGATATGAAAAATGAAAATTAAAAATAAATATAAAGAGTAGTAGGTACATTCTTTTCAGTTCTTGTCAATATAACAACTTATAAATAATATTGGTAGAAATAAGATAGTCATTGGGGCTGGAATTGTGGCTCAGTGGTAGAGCACTCGTCTAGCATGTGTGAGGCCCTGGGTTCAATTCTCAGCACAACATAAAAATAAATAAAACAAAATAAAGGTATTGTGTCCAACTACTTCTAAAAAATAAATATTAAAAAAGAAATAAGATAGTCATAAACCAGTCTATTTGTATTAGTATATGAGACAGTAAAATAAAAATAAAAGGAGAAATATTAATAATTGTAGTGTATTGTAAGAGAAAGAAAATTATAATAATGTAAATATCTCTCTGGTAAAGTAAATTTAAAGAATCTCATTGTACCAATTCTTTACATTTATATATAAAAGTTAATATTCTCCAGTAAAATTTTGAATTATTAAATGACATTTTCCTTCATTAATGAAAATGTTATATCTCTAGTATAACTTCTTTATCAAGAGTCTCACTATAGTTTGTTAGTTTCCAAGATATTTATCGTACTGAGTTTTGAATCTCAAGAATAATGTTACTGTTTTAAACTACACTGTGAAGTAATGTTAGCAGATTCTATCATTTAGTAAAATTGCATATGTGGCATTACTAAAGATTCATCTCTACACATTCATTTGTAAATAAATGTTTGTGATTAAAAGGAATAAAGTTGAAATATTTAATCTAGTTAGTTTTACCTGAAATGTAATATTATATAATTGTGCAAACACATGAAACAGACTTAAGTGAGTAATTTCATAATCGGAGAGTGGCACAGCAGCCATTTTGAATGAGACCTCATTTAATACCTTTAATTACAGTTTAACTATAAGCTTGAAAGTCATTTTTAAATGGTTAGTCTTATATATTCACATGCTCTAATAATACATTCCAAAAATTCAAATTCATTCTTGATTGAAGTCACAACATAAAGTTTAAATGTTATCTCATGGACACTAATTTCCTTCTCCATAACTAGTTGTGTGGGTCTACATTTCAATTCTAAAGTCTTTTCCTTTCTACTGTAATATATCTTGAAAGATTTAAATCACACATTCAAAAAATAATTGCCATTTTAAATTGAACTCAGAGCAGAACAAACCAATTACTGTAGCTGCATCCGTGTAAAGCATTTTAGTCTCCCACCAGCTGTAGGAGTGAGCGTATTTCCTCTATCACAATTATTATCACATTACTGTTGCATTTGTATTCACCTCCTCAAGTAGACTAAAAAGCTTCTGAGGGGATGAAAATCCTTGAAGTTCATATTGGATTTTAATGGTCTTATTTGGCATAATTTAAAATACGAGAAATCTATGGTTAAACTAATTTCTATTTCTCCTCAAAATCCTTGGCTATATTCTGATAGTAGAAATAGTAAAACTCAACACACACACTTCATGGCACTATTATATACAGATATATGCATATATGTGTAACTAAAGGATTCAAATGCACATGATTAAAACTAGTGCTGAAGTATCTTAAGACAATGATATTTTATAACATCTAATGGTGACAAGTAAATGTTTTGTTACTATTTTAAATACATTTCACTTATTAACTATAATATACCTACAGTGAAATGTACTTTGTATATTTTGATTCATTTTGATAAATGAATACTATTTGGTAACCACAAATGCAATCAACATACAGAATATTTTTGTCAATTCCCCCCAAATATAGAATATATCCATCATTCCTTTGCTTCATTGCAAAATACCTCTTCCATAGTTATAGAATATACTATTGAACATTTTAGTGTTTAGGTCTTGATTATTTCTTTTATCAGAACATATCTAATGGCCTTTTCAAGTAGCATGTCATCTGCATTTCCCTATGTAACATAATCCCCTGCTACGTCTTTTAGCATCAAGCAAAGTGTCTAGTTTCTTCAATTCGCTTTACTTTCATTATGTCATCTGCCAGAGCAACTCTGGCATTTCTGTTTTGCTCAGCATTGACCATCACTTTCTCTGGGCTTCTAAGATAGAGCCATTCTAGTGAGGAGTTCATCTCATTTCTAGGGCTTCTTGCCAGAATGTTTAATTCCATGTAATGAGAAGTACCCCACGTAGATGTTTTTGTCTATGCACGCTTATATTCTAACTCAATCTTCTCTCAAACTAATATCCACAAAAATTTAACCCCAAGATATTCTTCTGGTATCTGTCACAACATACAGTCAATTCTGTATAGCTCTTTTAGTGTAGACTCTTTCTCAATATGGTCTTCTGTATTTTCTGAAGCAGAATGTCTAAGCAATGCATTCACAAGTTCATAATAAAATAATTTATGTTTAAATTAAAATTTTGTGCTCTTTATCTTATCAAGTGCTTCCCAAACCATACCGACTTCATCCCATAACAACTTTGTCAGTACCTGATCAGGAAGGTAGATTTGCAGTCTCGAACATCCACTTTATTCCATTAATATTTCCTGAAAATAGAAAAATCTAGACTTGATTTTGGAAAATGAATGAGATTTTAAATAAATTCAGAGAACATAAAGAACATTCCACATAAGGAGAAAGGAAAAAAAATGATGGCATTAGCAAGCTGACCCTGTGAGCTAATGCTGAGGGTGAGAGGCCAACAACCAGAAAACTGAAGAGAGTTTTAGAGCCAGATTTCATGTGAGCCAAAGTAACAAATAACATAAATGTAAGATGATAAAATGCAAGTGTCGTTCTGGGAAGACATGCCTGACGGCTCTGCAAAGAATAATATTTTACAAGGTAGTAGATTGCCTCTGTAAGGTAAGGGAGCTAAAGAAGAAAAGATAGAATTGAGAAGCATCAACAGATTAATTCACAAAGAAATTTACCAATCATTAAATTTTTATTGACTTAGTTTAATCCATATTTTATTCAGATTTTATATATATATATATATATATATATATATATATATATTACCTAATGATATTTTTTCTATTCTAGGATACCAGCTAGTGCATAATATCAAATTTAGATATCATATCTTCTTACTAATAGTTTTGTCAGTTTAACAGATAAAATTGTTCATATTTATTCTGTACAATATAATGTTTTCAAATATATATCTTTAACTATATATATTTGTATATGGTGTAATGATCTAAAGTTTTAACCTCATTTAGGTAATAATATTTTTGCTCATAACAATTTACATCTTTTCTTCCACATTTTTCAAGTATATAGTATCATTTTTTACTTAATTGCCATGTTGCGTGACAGATTATTCTAACTACTTTCTCTCAACTGAAGCTTTATATCCTTGGATTAACATCTCTCCAAACACTACTTTACCTCTAGCTCCTAGTAATTATTAAGTTCCTTCCCACTTCTATGAGGTCAACATTTGAGATTTTATATAATCAGAGGTAGCTCAAAAATTTTTCACACATGTGCACTCTGGGAATAATAAATCAGTATTGTATTAGTAAGCCATTAATAGCTGTTTCCTTAGAAATGAAAGAAAAAAAAACAAAGAAACAAAATAAATTGAATTATTATATTTGCCTATATATATAGTCCAAATACATTATTGATGATTTCAGTTCATCCATATACTCACAAAATTCTTCAATTTTAAAAATTTGACTTTCAAGATCTGACTGAAAGAAATAAAAGTTCTATTAACAAGGCTACTAAGATATAAAAATAATATCTAAATTCCCTCAAATGTTCCTAAATTAAAGTGAGAAAAAAGGAAAAAAAAACTATTAATGGTTTGTAATCTGAGGATGATTTCTAGGGGTATTGTAATCAAGGTTCTAATATATAGTTTCTACTCCACTTGAAAATAAAGGAAACTTAGAAGGCTACATAAAAAATAATTTCAGAAATAAAATGGATTTCGTATTGAACACAACATATCTGATAAAACCATGAAGACATTTTAAAGTGTTTATGTAAGAAAATAAACAGAATTGGAGAGAAATAAAAGCTCATGATCAATACAAAAATAGATAAAATATTCTGTAATTTTTAAATAGTTATAACATTTAAGGAAAAGGAATACATATTTGTGATATTAGAATTACAAAAACTGGGTATGTTTTAAAATTTCCAAACAAACTAATATTTTCCTTACAAATTACTGCTTCCATTTATATTTTTGAAATTTTTTTTCCTCTATATGAATGAAATTAACAATTCAAAATGCTTTGCTTCATTTATCACTGGTGGGTTAATCATCTGGAACATGAAAGTTCCACTATATAACCTTAAAATTCTTATTTTGCACAGTTACTTGCATTACTTTTAAATGTATTTTCCATGCAAAAATGAATCATTTAATTATCAAATCTATAGGAGAATCTCTTGTATTTTGATGAATTTTTATAATTTTTGACTGATTTGTAGATAACTAAGAATATAAAAACTAAATAGTATTTTCAAGTGATGAAAATGTAAAACAAAAAAGGTGCTTTGTTTAATATGCAGTTAAATTAAAGCATATTATGAGTTTTATGTTTAACAGTCTTGCTAATTATATCCAATGACTTTTTTTTCTATATACATCCTCACATTTTTTGGTTGTATGTAAGTTAGTCTGGTAAACATATGACCTTTGATTATTTTCCAAATGCATGACAGAATGTGTAGCTGCAAACTAACATCATACAAAAATAAATAACCTGCACCACGTTTGTTGGGTGTGCTAGCTTCCATCAGCAAAGCTCTCAGAGATTTTAGATTTCTTGCTATGGATTTAGATTTTAGATTTCAATTTAAATTGTTTTTTTCCTCAAAGGATTTATTAGACTCTAGCAATTAAGTATCTGCAAGTAATTAAAGAGCACAACTTGATACTTTAAAATGAAAAGAGCTTATCTTTTAAAATGTGTTCTGCTATGGTTTGGGTATAATTTGTGTGCCCCTCAAAGGTTCATATGTAAAGGCATAGCCCCCAGGGTGCACTTTTAAGAAATGTGGCCTAGTGGGAATCATTTGATATGTGGTCAAATCTCTAATGACAAAGAAAAATAAAGATTTAAAAAATAATAACTTAAAAATTGTGGAACTTTAAAAACCATGCTTAATATACTTGATATCATATGAAATACTTCCTTCATGCTCCTAATATACTAATTAGTTTTGTAGCAACAGTAAGTCATCATAACATTATCAAATATTTTATAATCATTGATTTTTACACAAGTATTATTATGATAATCCAACAAATAAATACACAGGAAAATATGTTAAAAAGTGATATGAGTATACTATATCATCTATGTTATAAGCCATCAATTTTTAATCAAACCATGGAGAATATTTCAAGGTCACAAATATGTATTCTATTTCCTTAAGTGGTATGACTATTTAAAAAATATAGAATATTGTAGCTATGTTTTGTATTGATCATGGCCTTTTATTTTTTTTCCAGTTTTGTTTATTTTCTTCTATAAACACTTTAAAATGGCTTCTTGATTTTATCAGAAATGTTGTGTTCAATACTTAATCCATTTTCTTTCTGAAGTTATTTTTTATGTAGTCTTCCAAGTTTCTTTTAAAATGATTTTTATTAGTGCATTATAGTTATATGTAATATTGGGGTTCATTTGATATAATCATACAAGCATGTAACATCATTTTTTCCACTTCACTACCCAGTACTTCCCATTTACCTCCCCTCCTATCTATCTCCATCTGTTTCCTTTCCTCTACTCCACTGGTCTTTCTTCTATCTATTTATATTTTCTTTTAAATTAGTGCTTTATAGATACACATGAAGATGAAATTCACTGGTATAATCATATGTGTATAGAACAATTTGGTCAATTTTATTCTATTGTTCCTCTTCTTTCCTGTCCTTCCTTATTCTCCCTGAATCCCCTACTGCTGATCCACTGATTTCCTTTCTATTTTCATGGGATTTGTCCTTTCTTCACCTTTTAATTATTTTCATATTTGGATCTAGCCTCTGCATATAAGAGAAAACATTGCATGCTGATTTGGTTAATAGTGTTTTTTTTCAGTCTGAAGAGCCTTTATTTAGTTTATTTCTGCATGACTTATCTAAGGGTGAGAGAGTTGCATTGTTATTGTATTGCACTGTATTTGTTTCTATTGATTCACTGTTATTGTAATGTGCTCTATTTGATTCTATTGAAAAGTGGTTGTTTATGTACATAGATGGACCATTGTTTGAGGCATAAATATTTCCAATCATTGTATCTTATTGTTGGATGATTCTCTTATTCATGATGAAGCGACTTTCTTTGTTTCTTCTGATTATCTTTGGCATGAAGTCTACTGTGACTGATATGAGAGTGACTACCCCTGCTTGATTTTCATCTCTATTTGCATGGTACATCTCTTTCCATCTTGTCACCTGTAACCTGTGGATGTCTTTGTCTGTAAGAGGCATCATTTGTTAAAAAAAACATAAATCTAAGCCTTGTTTTTTAATTCTTTCTGTCAAATTACATCTTCTGATTGTTAAATGTAAAGCATTTATTATTAGAGAGAGATGTTTATTTCCTGTCATTTTGATTTATTTCTAGTACTTAATTTAGATTTGATTCTCCTTTGATTATTCTTCTAGTGACATTCATCTCTTTGTTGGTTTTCATTTTCATTCTTTCTTTATTTATATAAAATATTTAACTATTTTTGTAGAACAGGCTTAGTGATTATAAACTCTTAGTTTCTGCTTATCATGGAAGGATTTTTATTTCATCTTGATTCTGAAGGATTGTTTTCCTGGACATCATAAGCTTGGTTGGCATCCATTTTATTTCATTGAGTATCACATGTTATTCAAAGCTCTCCTGGCTTTTAGAGTCTAGGGTGATAAATCTGTTGAAATCCAAAATTGGCTTTCCTCTAAATGGGACTTGTCAGTTTTATCTTGCCCTTCATAATTTTCTCTCCTTATTCTGCATATTAGATATTTTCATTATAATATTTTTTGGAAAGAATTTTTTTTAAAGTCTTGCCTATTTGACATTCTAAATGCATCTTGTATTTATATTTCCATCACATTCCTAAAATTTGTAAAATTCTGATATTGTTTTATTGAAAAGTTTGTGCATTCCTTTAGTTTGTATTGCTGTGCCTTCATGTATGCTAATGATTCTTATATGTTGTCTCTTAAAATTATTTCAGATTTCTTGATTTTTCTGATAATGGTCTCATACCTTTAAAGTCACTTTTATTTTCATAATTATATACTTTGTCTTCAATGCCTGAGAATCCATCTTCAAACTGGCCCAATCTATTGATAATGCTATCAATATATTTTTTAGTTGTCAATGGACCTTTTTTATATGTGGTGCTGAGAATCAAAACCCAGTGCCTCACATATGCTAGGCAAGAATTCTACCATTGAGCTACAACCTCAGTCCGATTATCTGATTTTTTAATTTAATTTATTGTCTTTAATTATTAAGATTCTGTTTTGCTCTTTTTCAGAATCATCACGTTTTTATTGAAATGGTTTTTCACTTATTATATTTTCTAAGTTTATTCCTTACATAATGTTTAAAATTTTTATTGTCGATGCTCTAAATTCTTTTTCTGACATTTCTTCTACTGTGGTGTCAATGGGATGGATCAATTACTGACGTGCTGTTGGCTGTTTGAGGTGGTTGTTTCCTTGTATTTTCATTCTGCTTGTTTTTCTTTACCACTTCTGGGATGATTATCACTTCTACATTTATGAAGGGACTATGTAGTGAGGATTTTTCTCTTAAGTTCCCTGACCTGGCCAATATGCAGCTATTGACATTCTTACTCAACAGGTCTTCTACTGTTTACATTATTAGTACCACTTTCAGAGGACACACTAAACTCTATTAACTACACTGACTTAAGAACAAGGCCATGTAATAATCAACCTTAGAAAATATAAAACTTATTGAAAATGTTCTTCACAGTTCCTCTTATCTGGGTAAAAAATGTAGAAATGTTCTGGAATAGGTTGAGAAATTAATTATTACAGGTATTCAAATTAGTATTACTGTATAGAGGCCTAAAAGGTAAGAAGAGAAAAAATATAAAAAAATTATTCTATACTGTCATGTGTAACTAATTAAAACAAATAAAAAGAGGAAAAAAAGAAATACAACCAAAAGTGTTGCGGGCACAATATTGAATACTAGGGGAACAACTATAGTTTCAAAATAAAAAATAATATATGTAAGATAAAAATTGATATTAGTGCTGCTTATAATGGTTTATGCCAAGGTGGAAAAATTTCTTATTAAGTCTTTCTGGTTGTTATTTCATCAGGATTTAGGATTTTCAGAAGATGCTCACCACTCTTCAGCATTACTCCTATTATTTTGGGTATGGAAATAGTGAATGTACAAGCTAAACTCTAATATAATTCTAGGAGGCCTCCTCCAATCTTTGGTGTGTATTATGTAGCTTTCTGTTGGGTCAGAGGAGATGGTCCCTAATTTTTTGTGACATAGCAGCCCAGTTATTTCATATGAGGGTGTGTAGTCTTCTGTAGCCTTTTGAAGGAAAGCTCTGTGTATCTAGTACTATTAAACTCCGTGTGAACTATCCTGTGTATATGATATAGTGGTTTAAGAGATACGGTGGTCTGTTTTGATGTGGCACTAGGCAGCCCATGGCGATGGCATGGCAGGGCTGCTACCCTCTTTGGAGTGCACAGTTCATAGTCAGTAGATTAGTTGAGCAAAATGGAGGGTGGCTTTGGTCTTTGGGGGTGATCTTTTGTAAGCCCCATTGTGGAATTATGTAGCTAGGTAATGCATGAGGATCTCCACTAGCTGCTGGGGATTATCCTCTGGAATTGCTTTCTGTAGGTTCATGCATCTGAATGCAAATTTCACTGGAACTCACACATGTTACTTCTCCTAGAAGTAGCTTGGGCACAGGAACTACTTCTCTGATTGCTACGGATCTGAAGTGCCAGTAGATTCTTGCTCATCAGCCTAGGAAACTGAGCTCGCATGCTTGGAGGTTGCTATGCTGTATCTTCTGGTTGTTTCTGTTGGGTGTCGGAGCACAGGACATAGTACTCAGAGCTTTTACACTGACTGTTGCAGGACACTGTGTGCCTGCTCCTTTCTACAGGGAATTTTTAAAAGTGCCATAGGGCTTGGTGGGGCCTGTGATTTTGGCTGTCTGTGGGTCATCTACGGTGCAGAAGCCTCCACCCTGGCTGCTGTAGATCAGTGGGGTACTGTCCCATGATCAAGATAGAGAGTTAGTTGGCCCATCTACATGAACTCCAGCTGCCCACAAGTGTAAATTTTAGGCACCCACTTCTCATGGAACCATTTTTGCTGGGACCAATGAGCACTGTTATCTAAGTACTTAGTGGTGGTCTGCAACTATGGGGCCTATAGGAACAGATCTTTGTGAGACATCTAGGGCACAAAAACCTCTACTATAGCTGGTGCTGCAGTATAGTTTTACTCATCACTGTGATGGGGATAGGATATCAGTTGGCTCACCTTTGCCTGAGTTCCTGTGGATACTGTGTAGATATTGGGTTGGGGCCACCAGTCCCTGGCAGTGATTAGCTCTTGGGTCAACTCCTCCTCTCTCCCCTAGTCTGTTGTGAGGAAAAAGGGGTTTCAACTATTTTCAACCAGCAGTGATCTCTGTACAATTTCTAGATGTGTTATTGGGACAACCAATTTCAGAGGCATTCCCTCTAGTTTTATTTGTTATTATTGGAAGGTGGGGAGAAGCCGTATTGATTTAATTTCTTCTAGGCAGGCTGGCTAGCTCTGAACTCTACAAAATTGCTGCCATGTCCTATAGTTTTCAGTCCATAATGTAAGTTGAACTGCTTGATCTCCTTCACTGTCTTTGCTGCTCCTCTCCATTTTAACTTGCTCTGCTTTTCTTTTTGAACTATGTTGGAGAATTAAGTTCATGGATTTTTCCTCCCCTCTCTCTTTTCCTCTTTGTTATCCCTCCGCCTAACCCAACCTTGGTCAGATTTCAGAATCAAGGAATTCTGTCTTCATTTTCTATTCTATACACAAACTCCAAGTCCCTCCAAGCTTCAAACTGTCCAATATTTAGTTATAGAGTATTAGTCTGTCACCATCCCCCATCCCCGGGCCACTGTTTTTTTACTTCTTCCTTTCTGGACCCTAGAAGGCTTGAGGGTTGCTTGAGGGTTGACTAGATCTGCTTCACCATCTTCTTTTCTCTTTTTCGAGTTTCTAATGTTATTTGAGATGATTGCTTTGTGGTTCTGTCATGCATCTGCCTCTAGAGGTTTATTTAAATATTATGTACAAACATGAATTTATATGTAATTCTATATGTTTATATAAGTACATGTATGTTAGAACCATAGTTTTTAGCATTTTCTCAGAACTTCTGTGTAGTATATTAATATATTATACTGCTGTAGTGTCCTATATCTCCAAAAATGTACTCATTGGACCTTTTTGCAAGTAGCTGTGTTGTAGGGTTTTCCCCCATTTATACTATAGTGTTGTTGCTGTTGTTGGTGTTACAAAAGAATATTATTTTAAAATTCATTTCAGTGAAAAAAAATGAACAAGTTTAATCACTCTGTCTTGAAGAAGGTCCCTGTTTATTTTATTAAAAATCCTCTAATTCCTTTTGAAATAAGTACTGTCTAAAGTAATAACAGAATATTACTTAATTATAGATGTAACTGAGAGCGTGTAAATGGAAGTAATAAGGTCATTAGCACCTTTGTTCAAACTGTTAAATTTCATTCCATTTCAATGATAGTGAAGGAAAGAAATTTCTGAATTGGTCATGACAGGGTTGAGGCTGGTACAAGAACAACAAGGTTTAATAAGCACCTCCGTCTCATTGGTATATTATGCACTGCTGAAATAACACATTGGGTAATGGTGACTGCATGGGGCTCTTACTTAATTCTGCTTTCTCAGTCCTTCACTGTGTGTCAGCTATGTCAACCTATGGTTGACAACCATAGGTTCAGTGCAGTACGTACCAGAGAGGCATGTCCACTTCTGCCAATAAGAATATTAGAAGGTTGGGCTGGGGTTGTAGCTCAGTGGCAGAACACTTGTCTTGCATTTGTGAGGCACTGGGCTCCATCCTTAGCACCACATAAAAATAAACAAAATAAAGATATGCTGTCTATCTACAACTACAAAAAGTTTTTTAAAAAAAGAATAACAAGAGGTAATAAAAAATGGTAGCAGTAGCTGGAGGAAATTGAGTGATGATGCATTGCAAAAATTCAGGCATATTTTATGCAGCTATTCTATTCTATGCTCTTTTAAAATCATTCTGAGTGTGTTTTTAAAAATAATTTAAAAGAAATTTTCAATTTAAGTTATTTAATTTTTGTTATTATTATTAAACATTTTGTTTTAAACTTTAAATTCACAAGCATTTGCAAAGAATAATACATGAGACACTCAGTTTCCCCCAATGTGCTATACTGAAAAACTGCTATATAATATCAGATAAGGCATTAACATTCATATGATTAAGTGTACAAAACATTTTTAAATTTTACATTTTGAACTTTGCATTCACAATGAGAGATGTATCAAATATTGATAAAGTTTTAAAATCTCCTAATTTATCAGTAATTTGGAAAACAAATATTATCAAAATGATATCTATTCCTGATTGCTAATTCTTTTTTAGACATAGCAAATTTAAGAGCATTATTCCCTATTTAAAATTTATCAATGCCTTAATGTCCAAGTAAAACAATCCACAGCGATCCAGAGTTCCAGAACTTGTTTTGCTTCAAGTGTCAGGAAAGGGTGGGGAAAGTTAATCATGGCCTTCAAGTTGTTCAAAAAATAGTGGAGACTTGGAGAAGTCATGAAACACGTGCCAATATATTGTTTTCAATTGTATAGTACAATCATAAAGAAAAAGTTGTCTAATATGGTCCAATTAGACATAGTTACTTCAAATAACAAGATGACAAATTTTGACTGATACAGATGAAAATTGTAATAGTTCCGATGGTAGAGGCTGCCTCAGGAGATAGTTCACTGTCACTGTCAGATTTCAGATAGACCATTACCACTTGGTGGGGATCTAATAGAAGATATCCAATTATCGTATGGGCACATTACTAAAAGACTCTAAAAGAGCCTACAAACCCTGAGACTTTATGAAATCTATTCTTAGCTTTCCTTGAGTATTCTGCCTAATTTCTGAAACCTTTGGCTTCTAAAATTTTCAGTTATCTTTAAGTATTACCAGATGATTATTACAGCAAAGGTTTAAAGTATCACTTTAACACTTTCCTGTCATTTTGAGAATATTATTTTATCCATCTACTCCATTTATTTTGTGATAGAAATGTGATACAGAATGCTTTTTATCTGGACAGAAAATAAAAAATTTTGGAAAAAAAGATGATAGTGTTGTTTTAATCTTAGTTTACACTATATAAATTGAAATAAATTGAAAAAGTTATTTAAAGAATTGACATTATACTTTCTCCCTTTAAATGTTTAACTCTTTAGAAAATTTGAGCACAAATAGAGTATTAAAAAAGCACTCACCTGGAATAATGTAACTAGGCCGAAAGTACTTTAAAGAGAATGGATCACTTCTACGTAATTAGAAATATTTCTAAGGGGAATGATGGAACAAGCCTGTGAAGTACAGTTTGATGTTATTCAACATCAGATGTACACTGATGTTAAGAAACACCATGTTGGCTGCTTTGTAGATTGGGAAAGTTTTAGAATTCATGAAGCATTTCTAGAGATATGTGTAAAAGAATTCACATTTGATCCTGCTGTATGATTACTTAGGTAAAATGGCTTTGTTTTCTTTCCTCTCCCCTTTGATTTCTTCTTTGACCAATTCAGTGTTCAGAAAGACATTGTTTAATTTCCATGTTTGTTTAAAATTTTCTAGTTTTTCTTCTGTGATTGATTTCTAGTTTCATTCCTTATGCTTAAAATTATATTTGGACTGCTAGTTTAAAGCCAGGCTAGGTGACTTAGTGAGAACCTGTTTAAAAATCAAAAATTAAAATAAAGGTCTAAGGGTATGTCTCAGAAGTAAATTACCCCTGGGTTCAACCTCTGGCAGTGTATAAAAAATACACACACACACACACACACACATACACACACACATACGCACATACACACTACACACACATGTGTATATGTATACACACATACACGCACTATACACATGCCTACACATGTGCACATATGTGTGTATCAACATATGTATATGTGTGTCTACCTATGCAGTATGATTTCAATTTTCTTACATTTCATGACTGTTTTATCAGCTAATGTGATTTGTTTTGTGTAATGTACTGTGTTGACTTGAGAAAAAAGAGAGTTCTGGTACTGTTGGGTAGATGCTCTCTATATCTATTAGGTTTATTTGGTCTACAATGTTGTTCTAGTTCACTGTTTTCTTATGGATTTATGGTGTAGGTAATTGAGCCACTGTTAAAACTGAGATGTTATAGTAGCAACACTGTATCACTGTCATTTCTAGTTCCAGTTGTCAATATTGACTTTATATATTTAAGTGTTTGATGTTTGATGCATATAATTATAACTATTTTATACTCTTGATTCTTTCATCATTATATAGTGTCCTTTTTTGTTCTTGTATAATTTTTTTAACTAAAACCTTTTTATAATACAAGTAAAGCCACTCTTTATTTTCTTGGGTTATCATTAATATGATATTTCAATTTTTTCATTCCTTAACTTTTACTTTAAATGTGTCTTTAAATTTGAAGTCTTAGAGACAGCATATATGTAATTCTTGCTTTTTCTATCCATTCAAATGTTCTGTGTCTTCTGATTGAAAAATGAATCAATTTACATTTAGTTACTCATAGTGAGAAACATCTTTTGCCATTTAAAAAATCATTTTCTTTCTGCTTAAGAGCAGTTTGTTCCTCTTCTCTTGCTGCCTTCCTTTGTACTATAGATTTTTTTGGTAGTAATATGATTTAATTTCCTTTATTTATTTTTTTGTATGTCTTCTTGTTATGGTTTAGATGTGAGGTGTCCCAAAGAAGCTCATGTGTGAGACAATGCAAGAAAGTTTAGAGGAGAAAAGATTGGGTTATGAGAGCCTTAACCCAATCAGTGAATTAATGCCCTGACAGAATTAACTGAATGGTAACTGAAGGCAGGTAGGGTGTGGCTGGAAGAGGTGGGTCATTGAGGACTTGCCTTGGGGATATA
Organism: Callospermophilus lateralis; assembly: GCF_048772815.1. Lineage (NCBI taxonomy): Eukaryota > Metazoa > Chordata > Mammalia > Rodentia > Sciuridae > Callospermophilus > Callospermophilus lateralis. The sequence goes on along the minus strand of NC_135310.1, from coordinate 62,018,781 downwards.
TATTTTGTACTTGGTTAATAGTATGTATCTCTTTCTCTCTGCTTTTAGATCATTACATAAGCTGCTCTTATCCACCAGAATCTTCTCCAATAATGTTCAGCCTCACCTTGAACCCTGAGGAATGGAGCAACTGTCTATGGTCTGAGACCTCTGTAATTGTGAGCCCCCAAATAAACTTTTCCTCCCCTACAATTGTTCTGGTCAGGGTCTTTTGGTCACAGCAACAAAAAACCTGACTAAAACACTTCTATGGATTTTTTTTTACAGTTACCATGATGCTTAAATGAGACACATTTATAACACTTTATTTTAAGCTGATAAAAAATTCAATCACATACAAAAACTCCATACTTTTTCTGCCCACCTACAGTTCATGTATTAATGTTACAATTTACACAACTTGATACTCTATATTCTTACACAAATTTTTGTAGTTATCATTATTCTTAATTTTTCTTTTAACCTTTGCAATAAAAAGAAAGTGACTTATATATCACCATACAGTATCATCTGCATTTGACTATATATTTACTTTTACCAGCAACTTTTATAGTTTCATGTTTTTGTGTTTTTCTTCTTAAGGAAGTATAAATTTCATAAAATGACAATAGCAATTTATTACTTACATGCTTTTAGAAATATGGTTAAAAGATTCATTTGAAATGACTGGGACCAATGACACAAATACCGGTAGTATATAACAATGTAGTGAATGGGAAACGTAAGAGAGATCAATTGGCCTTATACTTTAATTTCATCATTAGCACTTTAATGGATATTATATTATGAATCAATTTTAATAAATAATTTGCCATTACAAATGAAATGTCTTGAATGTTAACTGAAGAAATTTCAAATTTATCCACATTACACTTAAAGGAGTAAATAGAATCCAACTTAACCCTTGTATAGTTGACCTCATTTTTCTCCTGAACCCTTCCCTCAGGATATAGAAAATTATAGTATCACTTATACCCACATATACATGGGCACGCAGAGGCAAACACATCTTTTGCAAGTACAGTTATAGTTGAATTTGATCTACTTAGAATTCCAAGTAATTTTTGGTATCGGTTTATGCAATCCAAACTGTTCATTATATTTCGGTATCTCAGCTCTCAATCCCACCCCTATTCTGTTTCCAGCATGGTATTTGTACACAAAAGTATGCATAATCATGTTTTGTATACTGATGTTCAGAGAAGCAATCAGGGAGAACCTGTTCTTAGGCACCCTGCAGTAATGGCTGCTATAATCTGGTTCTGGTTTGTCAGAGAAATCACTTTATTCTACATTGGCACTTGCCAACATTTTATATTCTGAAGTCTGATCCAGGTTATCTGCCTTATAGATATAGTTCACTTTCTCTCCTACTTCAGTGAAATCACTAGGAAGTTTTCCTAAAAGCACCCTCAGATCTCACACATCTCTTTGCACAGTGCATGAGAACTTCCATGTATCATTTGTGTGACATAGGGGTAAACAGAGACCCTTAGGCCTTTCTTCTGGCTCACCATGTCTCAAAACTCAGTTCCCTCTCTTGGGTAGTGAAATTGTGTATATCTATCATCCCACAACATCTCAACAGAAATGTAATAACAACTCATTTGCCTTCAGCTTTGCCTTCAGTCTCTTGAACATGGCTCAGAGACTCCTTGGATTGTTGCCTTGCACAAAAAAAAAAAAAAAAAGAAAGAAAGAAAGAAAAAGAAAAAGAAAAGGTTGTAGGCTGTCTTCTCTCTGCATTCTTGAAAATCCTCACCTTCTTTTTCACAGTGTTATGGGGTGGCAAGAGTCTGCTTTCTCCATCATGATGGAAAAGAGACATTTTCTCTTTTCCTTTTTCCTAATGACAACACTAATTTATATCCTATTCTGCCTTTCTGAAAAAATATCCATTCGGTCTCTCCTATATCTGCTAAAAGAGAAACTGGATTATTAAATAATGAACATAAACTAAAAGAAATTTCAGAAAGGTAAAACTTACTATAACTTTTATTAGGGCTTTGGCTAATGCCTATTTTCCTTTGTTATTTTCAAACAAATTTAGTGACGGGCTATGGTACTAAATTCCTGTATCCAAGCTACTCAGGAGTCTGAGGCAAGAAGATAGCAAGTTTAAGGTTAACTTTGCCAATTTAGTGAGACACTGTCTCAAAATAAAAATTAAAAATTGGTCTGGGAATGTAACTCAGTGGTAGAGCTCTCCTGAGTTTAATCCCCAGTAAGAAAAGAGAAAAGTAAATATTGGGAGAAATTAAACATTATAAATTTGAAATTGTATTTCCTTGATTGTGATACATAAATATATTTAGTCTATATTGGTGTAGTTGGAAATAAGATTTTCTTAAGATGAAAGTGTATATGTATGTTTGTACACATGCATTTGTGTGAATTCTATGTGTATACCACATGTATACCTGTATAAAATATGCATATGGAATGCATATGTAACCTATCTAAATATATACTTGCATAATGTGTAGATAATACATTCAGTATTCATATGCATACATAGACAGGCCATTCTCTTACATTCTTCTTATTTTCATTCTTATGTGTTGGAAATAGGCTGCTATGAGATTTGAAGTAAAAAACTCCAACTGAACAAGGACAGGAGAATAAGAGACAAAAATCTCATTTTTGTCTCTGATCTAAAGATGATCACTTCTTTTCAAATTTGTTCCACCAGATTGTAGGATGTAACAAAAGGAGGTTGGAATCTGATCACTATCACAAATGTGATATATATCTTAAAAGTGCTTATTTTAAAGGATACTATAAATAATTTTATGACCAATTTTTGCACTTATCTTTGCATTTATGCTTTATTTTTAAGAGGAAACTTTTCACTGAATAAAATAGATGATATTAGTTTTATATAGTTGTTTTAGGTCCTTACCATTTGTACCCACAGTGATCTATACTGGAAAAATAGGTTTCCTCACATGTTTTCCAAAGCCTTGGAATACTTTTTAGAATCACCAATGTTTCCCTTTTAGAAAAAAATCTTCTGATTTAGCTCTAAAAACAATTGTAAACATTAAAAACCTTTTTAGTTCTTTATTTTGCTATGAGTTCTGTACGGTTAAATTCTTTGCTGTTTTTAATTTTTATCACTTCTGAAAAAAGTCAATTAAGATGAAAGTGAATTGTACTCTTAGAAGTGGGCATGGATATATTGCTTGCAAATCATGTGCCAATGGAATAAAAGAAGAATCCGAGCCCCCCATACACCATTAAAAATGTGTTTATTAATGGCCTCTGAGAATGATAGCTCTTTGTACCTGATAAAGTTATTTGATTAAGAAGCCAACTGTGTTTGAAAATTGTCACTACAGTCAAGGCTGAATGCATGAGACATATGTCTCATCTCACCACTTGCACTTCATGGTTTGCAATTTTATTGTTTCTTCACTTGAAATACAACCTGGTATTTAACTATTAGATCCTTACTATTCCCTGTGGTATAATTAAGGTTGTCTCAACACTTCTACTCTAACCCCTATTTTTAAGAATTTTAAACTACAGTATTAAAATTTGGAAATAGGCATTCACTGTTTAAATTATAACTGTATTTTTTTCCAGTTAAAATTTAAGGAATAATTTCATAGACTCCTGGATTACTTAAGTGTAAGAAGGTATTTTCATGACTTTTAAAATGATGTTTGGAGATTTGATTAACTTTTTAGCACAGCAACACATGTATAAATAGCCGATACCTTATGGAAGATTAATATATAGTGAATACATAATTATTGTATGAATTCCTGAATTCAACTTTCCCTTGTAGTGTAGATGCTTCTTTACCCTACCTCTCTGCACCAGCATGATGCATTCACCCAGGCTTGAGGAGAGCTGTTTACACTCGTAGCTCTGCCATCTTCCTGGAAAATAACTCTCACAGTGCTTCCTGTTGTGCTAGGAAAACATTACCCTCTCTAACAAAGAAGTGAAAAATATGACTTCCTTGCATTTGATTGAAAAAACTCTTTGGTTTGTGCTCCAGAGCTTGCCCTGGGGATCAGGCTAAAGTTGATAGCCTACCAGGTTAAAATTCTTCCTTGACCTTCCCTTCTTCCTACAATCCTCTTTTATAAGCATTCCCTCAATCAGTCTCTTTCACAAGGACCACTTATATTTTCAACGAACCTGATCTAAACATGAACACGTTTCCTCCTGGTAAACTAAAAATCTTTGTTTTTAATGGAAGTTGTTTTACTAGAAGTCGCCTAGAACAAATGCTGCCAAAATGGAAGACAGTCTCAATTGAAGATTTTTACCCATTAAAGTACATAAATATTTATAGAGGTGCTATCTTTTTGACAATAACCAGAATCCTTTTTAAATTAGTTAATTTTTTTTTTTTGGTACTGGGGATTGAACCCAGGGTCATTTAATGACTGAACTACATCCCCAGACCTTTTATTTTTATTTTGTATGTTTCATTAAGTTGCTTAAGGCCTCTATAAGTGGTTGAGGTTGACTTTGAACTTGAGATCCTCCTGCCTCAGCTTTCTGAGCTGTTGTGATTAAGGGTATGCACTACTCGAGATAGTCTGTAGTACAAAGTGGATACTTAAAATCAGACCAATCTAGACCAATTCACAACTATGTGGGACACAGAGCCCTAACTGTATAAATATGCTATGTTTAATGAAGTATAATTTGTTCCTATGCCTCTACTCTTGTTCTACTCCTATGAATTTCCATACTGCCTCAAAAGAGAAATTTATAAAATCCAAATGTGATAATACTACTCTCTATGAAAAAAAAATCTTTATTTGATCCCCTATGCATCAGGACAAAGAACAAAGCCCTTCCTTCATACCTGGCATCTCTACCTTTACTTCCTCATACATACTAGTTTCTAATAAGGTTGTATTTTCTTGAGTTGTACCTCACCTCCCTTCCTTCATCTTCTGCATACTTTATTTACTTTTCTACCATTATCTCTTGAAACTTGTTTCAAGCATCATCTTGCAGAAAATCTTGAGTTCTCTATATATGCATAGATTTGCTGTCTCTCCTTGTTTCTGTAGAACATTATGTATACCTCCATCATGGTAGATGTGGAAAGATATAAATTTATTTAATTGTCTTCCTCTAAACAAATAGAGTCTAAAACCCAGATGGAAATATCCAGCTTCTATCAGTGTACCCCATAGACACTCCTCAAATATGTGAACTACATTGTTAAAAATGGCATTAGAATTTATAAAAATGGATTGAACATTGTTCCTTGTTCCTATGAAGCTGGTCATTTTCTATGAACAACAGATGCTTCTCAACTTACTAGTTTATAATAGTAATACAACAATTATGAATAGATTTAATCCACAAAATAACTTTTTAAACATTTTAATCCATGGTCTAATCAAATGCTTTCTTTTTCAAGAGAGAGAGAAAAAAAGAGATTTAAAGAATCTGGTATATCTGTGATGATGTTCTTAGTTTTCTTGGCTCAAGTTTATTCTTCAATGTGCCAAATGTGGATCAGGTAACACCCATTTCACCCTTCCCAGAACTTCCATCTGTTCTCAACAGACAAAGCCTTCTTAACTGTCAGTATACTTGAAACACTAAAATGGGCATCTAGTCAAATACTCTCATTTGACAGTTGGCTTTACATATAAACAGACAAGAGAAGGGCAATAGAAGGCAAATTCAGTGATGGGCCATGGGAAGTATGGCAGAAGATGACACGTATGTCACTCTGCAAGCTGGCCTAGGACTCCTGAGAGTACAAGAGAGAAAGGCAGCCATGGACACATGATGAAGTTGAGCATGAAGTTTCCATCCTTGAGATCCAAAACTCATTCCTCATACTTCTACCATTGCTTGTTACAATGACAAAACCAAAGGAGCTTTATCAAAATCATAGTGATGGGGAAGGAACTGGGCGAATTTAAACTAATACATGGGCTGGGGATGTGGCTCAAGCAGTAGTGCACTCGCCTGGCATGCGTGCGGCCTGGATTTGATCCCCAGCACCTCATACAAACAAAGATGTTGTGTCCGCCGAAAACTAATATATATATATATATATATATATATATATATATATATATATATATATATATATATATAATTTCTCTCTCTCTTAAAAAAAAACAACTAAAAACTAATACATACCCCTGGAAATAGGTCTGCCATGTACTAAAAATTATTTTCCTTGTATTCAACTACTTTTCCTACTCAAATTCTCCTTTGCCATTCATTCCTTGGGGATTCAATGATAAAAATAGAAATAAGTCATAATCTTTTCTGTATATTGTAGTATGAAAGAAAAAGTTGTAGAAAGATTGAACTCTGCTACCTTGTGTGTCCTAAGAAAGAGAAGAGGGCTAAGAAAGTAAGGGAAAATGGAAGTGATAATTTCTCAATCTACCTTGCATACTCAGCTATCTAAAATTCCTGGATACTAAAAGGTTAAGTTGAGATGCTTTGTTGTATTTTTTTGTTTGTTTTCATTTTCTTTCCTTTTTTTTATTTCTTGCTTTTTAAATTGTCCACAGCGTCTGGGAGACTGGATTCTGACAACATAATTAAGAGAACTGAAAGATCATGAGAGGGCCAACTTCTTTACCAGGCCAGAGGATGCACAGTGGAATTATAGCTAGAGGCTAGAGACAAATGTAATTGCTTCCATTCTTTGTTCTCCCTAACCATCATTTCTAATGATCCTCCTTTGAAAGAAAGGAATGGAATAGTCTTTTAATAGCTGGGAAGTCCACTGGATTTAAGGATACATTATTAAAGCAATACTTAAAGTAACCAAAAAGGGATAAGATGCAGGAAATATTCTGTACACACCAAGAAAGCCTGCTATTGCATTCAGCATTTATTGAACACATAATTGTGTATATTATTTCTTACATGATAATTCTAAGAAGATGTGAGCAAGGCATGGTGACACACAGCCATAATCCCAGCAATTCAAGAGTCAGGATAACTGTAAATTCAATGCAATCCAGTGCAACTTAGCAAAACACCATCTCAAAAAATTTAAAATAAAAAGGACTAGAAATATAACTCAATGGCAGAGAGCCTCTGGATTCAATATTCGGTACTGAAAAAAATTATAAATTTATTGAAACAGTTCCATGAAGCTATTGTTTTATCCTTTTCTCTTTTGTGGCTCTAAGAAATATATATATATATATATATATATATATATATATATATATATATATATACACACACACCAACTGTCATATGAAAGTGTTTGGTAAATTCCACATAAATAACTAGTGACACACATGTAAAAAGATATTCCAAATACCTGACATGATTTTGGCAGAAGTTATAAGTAGGTTCTTTCTCCTTCTCCTTTTAGTTTTGGCAGCTACCACCTGTTGGATATTTATATCACAAACAACTAATTGGTATGAGTAGAATAGGAACATCCAACATGGGTAGAAGTGGAAACCAGCAATATCTAACCTAATTAGATAATTGTCAGCTTGTGTGTGCTTTATAATATATAAAAAACACTCTTAGACATTTAGATAATGTCTCCCAAGTTTAACTCTTTTTTTAAAACAATTGGTGGATGATGTTAAAGTATTGAAAGCAATATAAGTCCAATTTGAACTTAAAGGGCTGCATTATTAGCCACAGAATTCATTATCAACTTTCTTAAGGCCCGTTTTTATATCTGTTTATCCTTACTCTTACCAACTATCTAAGTCCACTTCTTATTTTCTGACTATGTGTTGTGCTTACATGCAATTGGAATTAAGGCATTAAATAAATTATTAGTATACACCTGCTTCTGATTCTGAGATTTATGTTGTCTCAAAGAGCTATTAAGTTTTCTCAGAAAAATTCTATGTCTAGCACCTTATCCCTTTTTGAAACCTTTCAGTTCTTTGTATTACATACCTCCAAGTTTTGATGTCTGTTAACTTCTTGTCACTTGTGGATTTCAGCCATCATAAAAGGCAAGTCTATACTTTTATTTTTTTTTTTGCTGCTGTTGCAGTTTTCCATAGTATATAAAATTCTAATTTTCACAAAGCATCAACCAGATCACCTGGAGCTGTTGTTTTTATTGTGAAACTATTTAGATAATGAACTAAAACATAGTTTAAAACAGAAATGACATATTACTGTATCATGAGTGCCATTTAGAGTACATTGCTAACTAGATACATTTTCATCAGGTTAAAATAATGAACTTTGGCATCTATAAAAATTCGTTTATTAATTTCAAAAGTTAGATATAGTAAAATTTTGACCTATAAATGTGATTTATAGGTCACCACAGCTTCCTTTACTTTCTTGTAAAGTTCCTAAGTATGTATGTGTTTATCAAACAAATCAGTTGACTCTCCATTAGTTCATTGGGAAGAGTTGACTTAGAATTCTTTCATAGATTAAATATCTCTTGCCATGATTATGTGGCTTTATAATATCATTATTATAATATTATTTATCTAATGCATGAATAATCTTGAGTTTGAGGTAATTAACATCATGAATTGTGAAAATGAGAAATAGTCTGTTATTATTCCATTCTTTAGTTAAGAAAAAACATAAAGTTTAAACCAAAGTGTGCCAAGGAAGTTATGCAAAAATGATTCTATATTTTATTATCAAACTTTTAAGAGTCATCTTACACATTAATAATGACACTCATTTTTCATAAGCTCATTTCATCTTCAAATCAATTGCTTACCAGACACAATTGCTCTTTATAATTATAATATTTATAATATTTAAATTTAATAATAATAAAATTTATTAACTAATAATATTATTAAATAATAATAATAATAATTATAATATATACATAGCCATTAAGAATTCCCCAAGTCTTGCTCATAGAAACACTTTAGTGACTAGGGAAAATTAAAAATGTCTTGTTTTTTGAAAAATGATAAAATTCAAGCATACTAAACTTTTTGAAGATTAAAATATTATTCTACATCTCTATGTTTTTCACAAAATGGTCATGATAATCCCAAATATTCTTTTATAATTTGACCTTGCCACTTTCTGATCAAGAGATAGGATTTATGTGATGGCATATGCCTATAATCCCAGAGTTTCTGAAGGCTGAGGCATGAGGATCACAAGTTCAATGCCAGCTTTCAGCAATTTTGTGGCCCTAAGCAACTTAGTGAGACCCCATCTAAAAATAAATGAATAAAAGGATTGGGGATGTGGCTCAGTGTTTAAGCACCCCTGGGTTCAATCCCTGATACCAAAAGGAAAAAAAAAAGAAGTTGGACTTATATTCTTTCCCTTTGAATCTGAATCGGTTTGGACATACTTGTAACCTCTAATATATGACAGCTGCTGTGTCACTTATGAGCCTGAGCCTTGAAAGACAGTACAGCTCCCACCTGTTTGCCTGTTTGACACCAGACCTACCAGGTAAGACACCTGATGAGACAATGTTTTGGTGCTCTGGTCACCAGCCACATTGCCTGCCATGTATGATCAGGGTTTTTTTGGCCACTCAGTCCAATAGAACCTTCAAATGACTAAGAACCCAACCAACTTGTGATATAAACACAAGAGAGATCCCAGGTAGAATGGCCCTACTCAGTTCTTCCTGAATCCCCAAACCACAAAGTCATAAGAAGAATCAATGTTTGTTTTAGTCAACTTTTTCACTGCTGTAACTGAAAGACCTGACCAGCACAATTGTAGAGGTGGAAAATTTTATTAAAGGGCTCATGGTTTCAGAGATCTTAGTCCATAGAAGGCTGGCTCCATTCCTTGGGGCTCAAGATGAGGCAGAACATCATGGTAGAAGAGTGTGGCAGAGGGAAGCAGCTTACATTATGATCATGATTCAGAGAAAGAGAGATCTCTACTTGCCAAGATACAAATATATACCCCAAAGTCATGCCCTAATTCCTGACTCCTCCAGCCACACCCTGCCACTTCAGTTACCACTAAGTTAACCCTTATCAGAGGATTAATTCACTGATTGGGTTAATACTATTTCCCAATCATTTCTCTTCTGAATCTTCTTGAATTGTCTCATAGTGAGCTTTTGGGGGACATCTCACATTAAAACCATAACAAAGGTTACTTTAGGGCACTATGTTTTGAAGTAATTTGTTGTATGGTAATTATATCTGGCATAGAAATTTGGTACTGAAGAAGAGTGCTTTCATCCATCTGAAGCCTGCCTGCATGCCTGGAAGAATGTGGGGTGAAGTACACCTCTGACCAGTGACCTCTATGGTGCAGCACTTGGGAAGAGAGAGAGTGGGGCAAAGTTACCACAGCCCTAAACAATAAAATAACACAAAAATTATGCTACACACAACTGAACCACACACAACACACATGCACTAGCTGTTCATTATATTGAATCATTTCACATTCTATCAATGGTGCTGAACAACTTCCCACAAATCTGATTTGTTCTCCCCAAAACACATGAGAAAACGAAAGCACAGAAGGTTTAAATTGTTTAAAGTTATACATCTACTAACTGATAGAACTTGCAAAACCACAAACCCAAAAACAGATAGTCTGATTTCAAAATCCACATCCTTAACCAATGTATTATATATTGCCTATAGAAATGGTATCTGAAATAGTAAAGAATGGTCTGTCAATTAACAGTTTTCTTGACATTAAGAAATTACTCAGCTCGAATTCTCTCAGTGCTAGTTGTAGCAAATATAAAATGAGGCATGTATACATATCACAGAATCCTTTGCATATACTGTACAATGTGAAGAATTATAGAAAAGGTCATTGTTTTGTGATTATTATTGAGGTTGACATTATGAGGATGTTTCAGAATAGCTGCTTGCCCTCAGTGGTGGAAAAAATGTAATTTGACAAGAGAAAAATGCCTGACTGCATCCCCACTCGTTTCAGTATCAACTCAAAAAGTAATATTTATTTATGTTGAACAATAATGGAATCCTGACAGTCTATAAAGGAGATGAGTCTGTGAGTGCATTTGTTTAATTTAATAATATCTGTTATTTTAAGTATATTTCTTTGGAGTGAGAGGAAACATACCAGGAGAGAAGCCATATAAATTATTTCCTCTGTGGACTCATCATCAAAAAAGATATAGAAATATAAAGCCTTTTGTAGTTCTACTTGGCAGAATAAACTAAGACCTCAGAACAAATAGAAGCCTTCTTAAGCCTTTTGTTTCTCTCTTGAGTTAAGATATAAGCAGTGAGCAAGCTCTATGTGCTTGAAAAGCATTATGTAGCCGCCAGAGCTTTATGTCTTGTCTAATACATATGGATGTGGTAGCCTTTCGAGATGGTAACAGCTCTGTCATTGGTATAAGAGAAGGAATGAGTTGTCTAATTCTAAGCTAAGGCCAGGAAGGTCAGCAAGAGGAATGTACTTCATTTTCAGGACTAGATTGTATGGTAGCAACCGTGGCTAGAAGCCTAGGCTTCCATCCAAGCATGACAAGAAAAATATAAAAAACAATAAATGAACATGAGGCAGTGAAAACATAAGAGAAATCGATAGACTAAATGAGGTAGTGTTTATTTTTTGAGTTTAGTTTTGTATATTAAGGGAATTGATTTGTCATCTAAACTATAAAATCCATGAAAGCTAATTAAATACAAAACTTCTCATTACCTAAATTCTCTCACAACAAAGAACGGTATTAAAATTTCAGTAATGGCAACAATTTAGGAAGCCAACAGCAATGGAATCAATGACCCAAAGGCAGAATCACATTAGAGTAGTTTAGATGGTTGGAATTTCTTCTGTTTTTAAAGGATTTGTTCTTATACCTATAATGCAATATTTTGAAAACAACACTGTAGGAAAAGTACTGTCAAAATAGCTGTAAGACATTTGTAGGTTTTGCATAAAATTCCAAAGTATTAAAAAGGAGATTTAAAACTAAAATTACTTAAACTTCTTTGAGTATCAATCTTTGTGGATTGTGTCAATTTGTATGTACTGGTCTGTTTATTATGCTATAGGATAGTACATTTTTGTAGATATTTTTTTTCTTTTTAGTGATCAGGACTATCTTTATTATTTATTGTATTTGGAAATGAGTTTTAAACGTGTACAGTTTTTAAATTGAGGTATGATTTTTAAAAAATGTTTTATTTGTTCTTTTTATTAATACATGATAGTAGAATGTATTTTCACATAGCATACTCACATGGAGTTTAACTATCCATTCTTGTGATTGTATATGATATGGAGTTACACTGGTCATGTATTCATGTAAGATCATGGGAAAGTTATATCAGATTCATTTACTGTCTCTCCTTTCCTATCCACTCTCCCTTCCCTTTGTCTAAACAATTGAACTTCTATTCTTTTCCTCTCTCCCCTTTATTATGTGTTTGCATCCACATGAAATAGAAAACATTGAGCCTTTGGTTTTGGGGTGGGGTTTGGCTTATTTCTTATGCAGATATTTCTAAAGTTTAAGTAATATAGTAAATATTTAATAATTTTTCAATATATGTGATACAATTGATATTTAATATTTGATATATTAATGATAAGGAATTTTAGTTTAGTGGCATTATTGATTCAGTGTTCAAATAACAGAAGGTAAAATGTTTAAGAAAAATTTTGTAGTTGTGCTTATTGTAATGTGTTTTTCAAAATATATAAATAGGGTGTTTGGTCAACAAATTGAAAAACAGATTATATGAAATTATCTAGAAATCACTTACATTCCTAAATTTCTATAATCTGGGATATTATAGATCTTTAATATTAAAATTGGAAACATTAAGCCTCAGGAAGTTAATTGCATTCCAAGTATTATGGTCTAGATATGAAGTGTTTCCCAAAGACTCTTGTGTTGAAGTCCTATCTGAGCAATGCAGCAATGTTCACAGGTTGGGTTTTGGGGAGATGAGTGGATCATAAAAACTCTGATCTTACCAGTGGATTAATCCATTGAGAGTTGAATGCACTACTGACTGAAAGACTGTGGGAAGCTGTTGGAGAAAGTAGGTCAGCAGGAGCATGCCCTGGAAGGGTATTTCTTGTATCTGGCATCCTTCTCTCTCTCTCTCTCTCTCTCTCTCTCTCTCTCTCTCTCTCTTTCTCTCTCTCTCTGTTTCCCAGGTGCCACAGGTTGAGAAGCTTCTCTTTGCCGCACTCTCTGTCATGATATTTTTGCTTTACCTTAGGTCCAAAGCTATGGAGCCAGCTGAATTGAAACATCTGAAATGGTGAGCCAAAATAGATCTTTCCTCCTTTAAGCTGTTTTTTTTTTTTTTCCCAAGCATTTGTCACATAATGAAAAGCTGACTATGACAGAAAGAGACATTAATGTTAAGGAAGAATTTTTAAAATTTAATATAAAACCAGTCTGAAATAGAATAGGAATTGGGTAATTAGTATGGTAAAGCAACTAGGGAATCACACAAAAAGACATTCTCAGACATGCACATACACGTATATATGCTAAAAGGGAACTGTGGGTTCCTTCTTGGGACTTAAATAAAGGTTCTTAGAAGAGGTGCTAGTTAAGTGAAGCCTCGGGGGATAAATTGCTTGATCAAATCTAGGTTTTAGTAAGATAATTCTGACAGCAATGTGGAGAACATATGAAGACTGGAAGAAGCTAGAGGCAAGAATATATTAATTTCAACATTATAAAATGAAAAAAGTAGAAAAATACAGACAAGCTGAGTGATTAGTTCAATGAACACCCAAATGAACATCAGCTCATAAACATTTTTAACATATTGCCACATTTGCTACATTAATATGAAGCAAAAATCAAATATGCTTCTACTAAAAATAAGAATTTTAAAAGAAAATCAGTAAGATATTTAAACAAAGAAAATAATTAGAAACTCCCCCAAAACGTTTAATATACTGTTCTTATTAAAATATCTATAATTTTTAAAATGCCCTTTGTAACATTTTCAGTGTTCACAGATTGTATGGGGATATCTCCTTTGCTTCCTTCAGTGTAGGAACAGATCTCTCTCTTACATTTTCCTCACGGCATTGCTATTTTTGAAGAGACAAGTGCTGTTGTCTTGTCAAGTGTCACATTGTCTGGATTTGTCTGATTGTGTCTTGAGGTGTTATTAAATGGATTTCTTCATCTGTTGTATTTCTAAGGAAACGAAAGTTAGGTTTAAAGCAATGATTAGATTCAGCAGAAACGCTATTTGGTGTGGACTCTTTCACATGCCATCAGGAAACACATAACGTTGGCGGACCATCTATTATCCACACTATACTATTATTTGGTTAAGATGGTGACAAATATATGTTTCATTTTTAAAGTACACATGTCATCTTGTAGAATATGCAGAGTATTACTGTAGCTGCATATGAATATGTAATGGTTTCTTTTGATAGTCCTGGACTAGATCAACAACTTTATCAGGGACACAGGAAAGGTCATTAATAAAAAAAAATTATTTCCTCTATACTAATTGGCTGGTGTTCCTCAATTAGAAAAGCTATCCTTATCAAATGGGGAAGAGAATTAGAGCTTAATTTATTTATTTTAATTACCTAAATTCAGAATAAGGAAATGGTATAATAATCAATATAAAAATTATCAGATGTGTTCTCTCTCTTTTATTTGCATGTCAAAATGAACTCAGAGAATTTTCAAATTATTTATATTCAATAAAGGCATTATTCTTCTCAGTGCTCAAATTGTCCAAAATTTTGCACATCTGAGCCTTTTCTAGCTAGAATTTATATCTTGCTATGTCACTACTCTGCTTTCTGCTCTCTTATTTGATGTCAAGCTGCAAACACCCATGCTCACCTTGTGACATTACATGTCCCATATATCATAGTCAATTATTAGGGCTAAAATGGAAAGCAGAGTTCAAAAAATGGTATTGGGTTATATTCCTAAGCAATACTCCCAGATCTGTTATTTATTAATCTTCTACACAATTGTGTGTGTATGTGTGTATGTGTGTGTGTCTATGTATATGTATATCATTGGCTTCCTTGGTGGTTGAAGGGAACTCAGCTGATTCTATAATCTGTAACTCACATATAGTATTCAAAAGTTTTTTGAATATATTATAAAATTGTTGACATATTTATATGTTGTTTCTGAAATATATACTTCCATCAGGATTCTGTTTCTTTTTCCTATGACTTAGATCACTCAGTCCCATGGTATTTTATTTTATTTTTTAAAACATATTTGATACTCATAGATTAATAGCTTATATAATTGAATTGACCAATTTTGGTCAATATATTTTTTCTGGTATATCTATAGATGTAGGTCTTCATTTGTTACTAAAAGTTTTCTTGATTGGTGATAAATTAATAGTAAATTTCTTGAAATTTGAAGGATAGTGTTTAGTAGTTCTGGTCTTTGTTATGGTTTTCTTCAGATGCTACAATTTTATGTACATTGGATCTTTTAAAAATTCATATTTGTTTTATCTTGTGATTAGATAATTGAATAATAAATTTATCTTGTGATTTAATTAATAATATTGATAAAATAATATACAATTAACTTGGTGTAGACTATGATAACAAAATCTATATTTTTAACTCTAAAGAAATCATGCACACATACACACACACAGCAAAGACTATAGATACTCTGCAGTGATGTGTTAACTTAAGTTTTTGGTGTTAAAACCTGCACACTTTATTTTAAAGAATTAACAGGATCTGGAACAGATCTTGGGAGACAACCAATAGAACCCTGTAATACATGTGTTACCCTAACAATATGATTAGGGTGAATGCTAATTTTTGTTTTCTTGGGCCCGGGTACAACAGTTTGACCTCTTAAAGAGGTGGAGACTGAAGACTGAGTAGTCAAGGTCAGTCACACAGTATTGTCTATGTGAATAACTTCTAGTAAAAGCTTGCACACCAAGGCTTCAGGGAACATCTGTAGTTACCACATTCCATATGTACTGTCCTGTGTCATTTCTGAGGCAATTACGTGCTACCTGTACAACTCCACTTGGAGCAGACAATTGGATGATTATGCTTGGTTTCTCTGAATGCTTCCTGTGCTTATTTTTCTATGGCAAATGGGTCTTGATTTATACTACTCTTCCTCAATGAAAAGGAATAAAATATCAATGCTTGCAACCACATGGATGAATATCAAAATATGTGATGTAAAATTAGAAAATCGAAGGAAAGTACATATGGCAGGATCTTTGTCATAGACTTATAGAAAACAAAATTGTCTATAATGACACAAACTAGATCAATGGTTGCTCAGGAATAATAAGGCCAGTAGAAGCTGGAGGAAGAGATTAAAACAGTGTACATGACAATGTAGATGATGGCTAGGTCAATTATCCTGATAGTGGGAATAACTTCAAGGTATCTATATTGAATTGCATGCTTTATATATTTATAGCTTATTGTATGTTAATTTATCTCAGTAAAGTACCAAAGTCTCTTACATTCATCAAAAGCACATCTTACAAATATCTTTTTATATAGTATTTAATGTGGTTTCTTTGTTTTTGTTTTGTTTTAGTATTTTTATACCTATGTTCCTTCATAAGGAAGATTGAATCTCTATTTATTTTTCTCTCCCTATCCAGAAACATAACCAAGATTAGAAATAGTCTCCAGGCCATTTGTTTGGTAGAGCTGCAAAATGAGAAAGCAAAACATGAGACAGAAAAAGCAGAAAATAAACATTAAATTTATCTACTCGCCGTTTGGAGCAACTGTGGCTCGAATTTACTGAGGATCCTCTAGAATAATTTATAAAAATACATGTTTGGTTTGTCTCTTTGTAGGCTGAGAAATGATACATTTATCTTCTGGTTCCAGTTCCCCATTGCTTGCATATTGTTTTGGGGACCAATAAATTTTTGGTAAGATGAGGAACACAGTAAGCACTTGGTAGAAGAAGACTTGCAGTATGCAAGGAAATTGTCCACTCTATATACAATTTAAATCAGGGTTTGACTGGGGGTGTGTGGCATAGAACACTAACGATACAGTGATTTTGACACATGACTACATCTTTTACCCTCGTTCTTAGAAAAAGATATTTGTAAGATGTGCTTTTTATGAATAACTTAATCCTTGAATAGTTCAGAAAATTTTCCTCTAAAGTGTGAAATAATAACTAGTAATGTGTAGTATAAATCAAATGAAATAATGCATACCGAAATACTTGATAAAAAAAGTTATTTCGCTTTCATTAGCATTTCTGAGCCATAGGAAGAAGTCAAAGTCTGGTTAAAATTGAAAATTCAATAGTTTTGGTATTTATACTTACATTATGATTTTGTTTCCCATGTAAAATTAAAACAAAGACAAATCTTAAATGAAACCAATTGTTAATTGTTGCTCTAAGAGAAAATATGTAAAAAAGGACATTTTCTCATAATTGTGCTGCACACATGAAGTTAACACTGTCTACCTGCCTAAGGAGAAGAAAAGAAATACAAAATCAAGTCATTACAGTCCCCCATGAATAGAAACATTCATGACATGGATGAGATACCTCCAAAAGAAAAAGTAGGCTGTCTCCGATTGTGTCTTTTTTTCTTTTTTCTTAAAAACAAAACAACCAAAAAATTGTCATTGGGAAGATATAATTAAGAAAATAGTTTAAGAAAAAAATATAGAAAAAGTCAAGATGATTTAGATCCAATGTAAATATCTCTGTTAAAGCAATAAGGCAAGAACACAGAGTTCAACTCTGAAACCCTACAAGATAAATTTAAAAGGGAAAAACAACTTTTAACTTATTTCTAATTTTTTTAGAAATAAATATATGACTCAATAAAATGGCATAACCATTCTAATTTACATTTTTTCTTTTATAAATTTCAACCAACTTAATTTCATACAGACAATATGTAGTGACTCATTTTTAACTTCTTCTTCTTCTTCTTCTTCTTCTTCTTCTTCTTCTTCTTCTTCTTCTTCTTCTTATCATCATCATCATTATTATTGCACTGGGGATTGAACCAAGGGGTGCTTAACCACTGAGCAATACCACCAGCCCCCCATTTTTTTAAAAAAATATTTTATTTAGAGACAAGAGTTTCATTGAGTTGCTTAGGGTCTTACTAGTTTGCTGAGGCTGGCTTGGAACTTGTGATCCTCCTGCCTCAACCTTCTGAGCTTCTGGATTTATAGGCATGCGCCACTACACCTAGCTATAATTCATTATAAAAATACATCTTTATTATAAACGAGCTTTCTCTGTTAAAAATAACTATTATTATTTAAATATGAATCATTGGTATCTATGATTTTGTTTTAATGCAAGCCAAGGGCAGGGCACACACCTGTAATCACAGCAACTAGGGGGGCTTCACCCTAACTTTTTTTTGGGACGATACCAAATTTTTTGTCTTGGATGAGTAATTGGAAGTGACATTGATGTAGAAGACTTCTAATGAAACTATTATTTGAATGAATAAGCAGAAGATTGAGAATGTTTAAAAGAGAACAGAGTAGTATGACTAAATTTAACTAAATATGATCGTTTTATTATAGCCAAAACAAAATTGAGGGGATTTCCTATTCTAACACATGCTAATAGCTGCCCATTACTTTAAAATACAGAATATGGAGTCCAATTAACAATGTAGTGCTGTGAAATTATGTTGAGATTAATGCTTTGTTCTTAACTGTTTTTTCTGAGAATAGTCAGCATGTCTTATTCAAAATGTCATATAACTAATTAAATTTTTGCCATTTAAAAACATTAAGATTTATTCTTTTTCCTTAATTTATTCATCCTTTACACAGTTTTGAGTTATTTTGTGTTATTTCTGGTAAGCCACTGTGGACACAT